>NC_137800.1:27236471-27836471 GCF_963383645.1 Muscardinus avellanarius
GGGGGGAAGCACTAAATATTTTGGTAATTAGTCAATATTAGATTTAAAGACAGAAGGCAGACTAGTTCTATAAAAGTATAGATGCTCTTAAGAGATAAAATACAATTCCAGAGAGTGACTATTGTCTTGGTAGCACTGCCAGGTAGTTAACTGGTAGCAGAAAAAAAAAAAAGACAAAGGTATATAGGAAAAAGATGCATACTACTCAAAGTTATTTTCAGAACTTTCTATTTCCTATGAAACTTAAATTTTAAGTGAAATTGTAAAACACTTGAAATCAAGGATAATGAGTGCACGGTATTTCACTGCCCATAACACACTGATTATATTCAGAGCACATTCTGGCATTTAGGTTAAGAATATAAAGTCTTTGTTCCTTGTTCTACTTTGATTCCCCAATTGATAACCTAAGATCTTCATAGTAAGCATCGTACATTCCGAAGTAAAATCACTACTATTTTTAGTCTTGGACAAAATAAAACAGTACTATTTTTTAAAGTGTCCCTTTCCTTAACACATTAAAAGCTCTATTGTTCACATTTTAAATACTGACTTGGTTATTACAGGTAAAAGATTACTGGCAGCCTTCTACGGTTCTTCACCACCTATTTTACAAGATGCAAAAATAAGGACCTATTACTTGCTCACTATCTTTTTGTTTTGTTTTGTTTTGTTTTTGCGGTACTGGGGCTGGAATCCAAGGACATTTTACTTCCAAGCTATACCTCCAGTCCTATTTTTTATACTTTTATTTTGAAACAGGGTCTCACTAAGTTGCAAAAAGCTTCACTAAGTAGCTAAAACTGTCTGTGAACCACAATCCTTCTGTCTCAACCTCCCAAATGCTGGGATTACAAGTGTGCCACCACACCCGGCTTACTTCCTCACTGTTGATATTTGGCATTCCAGCGAGCCACCTGCAATTCATGGTAAATTACAAAGGAAAAGATGAGATTTGGTAGGCCTTCCAAACTCAGTAAAAGACTGATGGGATGAAAAAGGAATTGAAGAACTGTAGTTAATATTTCTGATAAAACTAAAGGAAAACATAGCTTGAAACTACTGAGTTTATCTTAAGAGAAATAAATCCATCTTTTGCCATATGTGACAATACAGCTTTTTAATGTTTTTAAAGTATAGAAAATAATATACATAAGGAATTGATTATATTACTCAAAGTACTATTACATATATGCTTCAGAAATAATTTTACATCAAGTCGTCTAGAATTTAAAGTCGTAGTGAATTACTTTTGTTCATGTTATCAGTGTTGAGTGTTTTAACCCTTAGAATTTCATCAAAAATTACTTGTATGAAAGTAATAGTATTTATTTTGGTTAAGCCTTATTTTTATTCATTTGTTCATTGTTCTCCCCAACATTTCTCTTCTTTTTTTTTTTTTACTGACAGCATACATTTAGTTAATATGAACTTCAGGCATGAAAGGTAAATTATAATCTCTACAAGCAAATTGCTTAGTAATTTAAATTGCAAAAACAAACATTAAGCTTTGAGGTCGTACCATAGCAATAACTGCTGCCCCAGCTCCAGCAAGTGCCACAATAAACAAGTGAAAGGTCATGTTCAGCTGCAAAAAAAAAAAAAAGAATTAGAGTTACACACAGTACATAAATCAGGGCCATTACTGCCTTATGAACAAGGCTATACACCATAAAAAATGAGCTTTGATAAATACTGTACGTGATCAAAAACATTACAATAGTTATTCTCCTATAACATTTTTTAGTCATTGAAACTACATCTCTTTACATAATTTAATTATAAAGATAAACCCCTTATAAAGATGGGTTTCATTAATATTATAACAATGTGGGGCTATTTTATACTTTTTTATTTTTTATTAAAATAGGTTTCTAAGGCATATTAAACATTTATTATGATTTGGAGACATGTAGAGCATCTTATTCATATTCATTCTTTATTCTTCCTGCTTAACACCATTACAAGCAAGCAAAATTATCCCTGATAAAAAAAGAAAAAATTCAATGTATATTTAATAATATTCTTCAAATAATAAAACTAATGCTAAGCTTCTGACAAAAGTAAAGGCTGCAAAATACTTACCTCAGTAGATTCACACATCCTCAAGAAATTCTCAGAGACAGTGCATATTTTCTTTTCCTCTCCAATTGTCACAATTCCTAAAACATGTACAAAATTACACATTAGTGTTATGAACATTTTCAAGAGCCCAGACAGAAAACCTTATGACTGATCATATGTCAGTAAATTCCATGTTATATTATGTTGAATTAGAATGACAAAATTCTTCTTCAGCTCTCATTGTGGATAATAATTGGGCATAGAAATTATAAACACAGAATGCAAAGTTATCTTACTTTCAAGCAAGTTAAAAACATTTCCATTCTGATTTCAACTGACTCTAGCCACCAGAATTTTCATATTCAATTACAGCTAATTCAGTGGTTTGGTCCATTAATGTGATAGTGCAGGCATTACAATTATTTTGTAATTATGCCCCAGACTGTGGTGAAATCAGGATCTAAATTTGTTCCACTGGTGCAATGCTTTTGTTAATACCTATAAATGTATATCGCTCAAAAAAGTACATTTTCTTGAAAACAATGCATTAGGAAAAGGAAATTAATTGACATTTTGCTCATCTTGACCTTTGATCCATGTGGTTCATGGGCCAACTACATCAGAATAACCTGGAGAATAATCAAATGTGGGTGTCTCTAGACAGCAACTCAGGACTGTTAGGTGGGAATAAATTATTGTGAGTTCTGGAACCAAGTGTTGTAAAACAAGCACATAGATGGTCCATCGTCATAGCTTTAGAATTCATTTTATAGGAGTATGTATTCAAGTTCACCCTCCAATGACTCTCATTTGTTTTGAAAACAAAGTGCCAAACACATACTTGCTCAAGAAAAAAACAGAAACAAAAAACCTCAAGAACTAGGAATCCTTATACCTAATCTTTTAGCATATGATCTTTATTTAGTGTTAGTCGTGTATATATGTTTATGCATTCTTATTTTTAAGGTGCATAATCAACTCCTTCCTCAGAGCTGCTGCCAATAATTTTGCTTTAGTGATACTTCATGGACTATTTTAGTGTTAAGAAAAATCCATTTATAGTATAACAAATCCAGAGATCTATCTGTACAGCCTTTTCTTTCTGCCTAGATGGGTCTAAAAGGAAATAACTGGGACTCCCCATGAATCTGCCTAATGAGCCACCTTTGCAGAGAGAACTTCCTGGCCAAGGCTGCCTATCTCCATATTGATCCATTGTGGGACCCTTGTGACTACATAGGCCCATCTGGCTAATCCAGGATAATAATCTCCTTATTTTCAGGTCAGCTGATTAACAACATTACTTCTGTCTGCAACTTTTATTAATTCTTTGATATGTAACCTCACATGTTCACAGGCTCCAGAAATTAGGATGTGTACATCTTTAAGGATCTATTATTCTGTCTACTAAATATACTAATGGTTCACTTAACATTTTAATTGGCAACATTTCTTTTTATAAAAATTTTATTTAGGGTGATTTCATTCAAAGCACCGCTTCATGTTACCACTGGGTAACATGAGGCTGTAACTATCTTCTGTATTTCTATCTTTTTAATAAACTTCTTTAAATCTTCAAAAAAATGTATTTAAAAGACTCATACAGAAAGGAATTGGACCAAGATTCAGGATACTCACTGTTCCATCCCAGCACGGCACGCTAGGTAGATATAACCCTGGAAAATTATTTCACCTCTTTGAATTCCATTTCTTTTATACCAGGAAGCTATATTTATGATTAATTAGGTCCATTATCATATGAATCTTGGAATATTCTATGCTTTATATAATTTAGAATTATATATATTAATATAAAATCTCAATTTACTAAGATTAATTAGGTTAATTTGGCTATCACAAGCACCTGAATACAGGGAAAATTAACAGGAATTTTTAGAAACCAGTAAAATATTAAAATGAATGACTTTTTTTTATAAAAGATTGTTTCTTCTCTCCTTTAGAAATCAAGATTGAGAAAAAAATTAAAAAGTATTTCGTTAGTCTACCCAATCTTTCAGTCTAAAATTTGGTTTGATGAGACGAAAGACCTTATTAACATCTATTTCACCTACTTTCATTTACCATATCATAAGAGGTGGAATGTTCTCAATCAGAAGCATGACAATATTCCACGCATTCTTGAAGATACAGATCCTGACATGAAACACAGCCCTGCTCTTGTATTTTTAGCGGTGACACTTCCAAAAGAGAAACCAAGGCTCTGATAATAAGACTAAGAATAGTAACTTCATTGCATCCCAGTTATCTATGAATTTCAGACAAAGAACAAATACCTTTAAGGCCTGTAATGCTATGGTTTATAAGGCACTTGTCTCCAAGAGTAAAATCTCCCAGTAGAAGGAAAAACCCTCCACATCCCTCCCTGCTGAGAACTTCATGAGCTGAATACAAATGCCCATCTGGATTCGACTACAAGGCTGTATCTGCCAGGATGTGGGCCACTGTTTTGGAATACACAGTCAGCTGGCTAGAGGATTGCTATGTTGTCTCTAATAATCCCTCTATAGTATACTCATAGAACCACAGGCTTTTAGATACTCTCTAGTGAACTTTCTCTGCTTTTTCTGAAGTATGAGAAAATATTAAAGATAAAGATATTTAACGTGCTCCCACACGTTAATAGGTGGGCTTTTAATATTTTTCCAGTGAAAATACAAGCATATTTGCCTATCTTTTATAAATTTCATAGCTCCCATATTTTTACAGATGATAAAATAAAATCTTAAATAGGCTGAGATTGGACTCTAGCTTTCCACACGTCTAGTTCAAATTTTATTCAATATGAGTGGAAACTGACTTAGTAAGAACACACACTCTGAAGATGAGCTATCTGAATTTGAATCTTTCTTTGCCGACTATATAATTGTGTATTAGTTATTTGCATCATTGTGCCTCCGTTTTTCACCAATGAAAGAACTTATTATGATTTCCCACCATACAGTTATGAGAAATAAACAATTTAACATAAAGGATTTATAACAGAATCTTCATATGATAAGCCCATGCATATGTGAGTAATAATTATTGTTATAAGAGGTTTTAGCCCTAAATAAAAATAGCCAAGGAATAGTGCTAACTTATTTAGCGTTCTTTGACTTTATCATCTTTTAATAAAAAGGATTTTCCTATGATTTTTAAGACAATGGAGTATGTCTTTCTTAGGTCATCTTCACAATAGATTTTAGAATTTACCCAGCTTATCATGGAAGAATGAAAGCAGAATACAGACATCAGATTGGATTTGGAAAGGAATATAAAATTCAAGAAAGGGGAACCACATTTTAACTCCCAATTCCAGGAAATACAATCAGACAGCCTGTTCAAATATACATATGTGTTGTAAGATTAGCTTTCACCCACCCCAAAATTCCTAGTTATTTGAACCTAAAAGGGAATGCCTTAAAAGTGAATAGTTCCTGAACTTGCCTGTGAAGCCTACTATGTAATAGCATCCTGTTCTTAATGAGTTAGTAACTAGTTCTGAATTATTTAACCAGTAATGGAGCAGGGCTCAGAAAACAAATGTTTCCAAACATTCATTTTTGTCCTATAATATGTACATAATAGCTTATCTTCCACAGCTTTGGAGGCTGGGTAGCCTAATGTCAAGATGCTATCATGTTTGGTGACTGATGAGGCCTGGTCCCACTTCTAAGAGATGTTTTGCTGCTGTATCCCCTCATCTTCCCAAAGAGGATGGGGAGGCAATGAGTTAGGAATAGGCTAGATGCTCCAGACCATTTCTAAAGGGTGCTAGTAGTCACTAAGGTAGGGCCCAGGCCTTCTTCCTAGGCTTCTCTAAAGGCCCTACTTCATGTGAGGATTGAGTTTCAATATGAATTTTAAGAGGAAAAAAACCCAAACCATGCGTAATGTTATTGGGTTAGCTGAAATGGAAACTGGCTTCTCATTTAGCCAATGTGTACATTTTATCAAACAATTAAAAAAATCTCTATCCTTGAAGCAAACAAAAAAGTGAATAGTTATGATAAATTTATCTCTGCTAAAAGTAAAGTTGGTTCCAAAATGATTTACAATATCCTAGAGGCAGTTGTTTCAGTAAAATAATACGAGGTGCTGTTTTACACTTAGAGGTCCAGAATCTATCTACCCACCAAACTGACGCAGGTCCAAGCAGAGATTCGCTCCCTCCACTAAGGTGGTGTTTCGGCAGATGGTCCACAGATTGAAGTACATGTAAACTGGCAGAGAGGTGAAAGCTGTGACTCCCAGCCAGGCCAACATGAAGAGGTACGTCAGCATAATGAACTGCAAGAGAGAAAATGGCATAACCTACTCGAAACAAAGGGCTTCCAATCTGCAAAGCTCAATATATAAGGCTTTTAGAGGAATAGCCATACATGAATGATTGTCACAACACACTTTAAAATTGCAGAATGTGAAGCTAAGGGTATAATGAATTATATGAATAAACCTGCTGGAAAATCTCATCTGGGATGAGATTTTGATTTGCAAAATAAAAATTATATAATTGCATTTAATGTCTATTTGATTTATGAATTTATCTCAAAAATCTCTATAATTTTTTAGGCTTAGAAGACAATTTTAGCTGGTATATTTAAAGGCAATTCTGCAAAAAGGGGGATTTTACTGTAAAAATTCCAAGTGAGTTAATATGCTGTCAATAAATTTATTTTATAATTAAAATGGCACCAGTTCATATCAGAGATATTTAAGTTACTTAATAATTTATAATAAACATTATAAATGTGATGATTCTCAAATCACATTAGTATATATTACTAGTATATACTTTTATGCCTTTTAATATTTTTGTGAACTTTAAATCATATTAATTTTACTTTTACTATAGAAACCCATTAAAATATTATTTTAGTTTTGAAAAGAAGTTTTGTAACTTCTTTCAGAAAAACTTTTAATGTTAAAAGGCAGTTATGTATCCTAGATAAGAGTTCAATAAAAAACTTGGTTTCAACATAACTTTGCACAAAGTTTTAGTTCAAGTGTAGGATACATGCTAGATAAAAAGCTTATATAGATTTATTTGTTAGTGGGCAGATAATAGATGATAGGTGAGAAAATGTAATATAAACCTTGGACACCAGAAACCAAGTTTTTACAGGTATCTGGTTCTTCTGAATGTTATAAGCACACATCAAGAATACTTGAGTAAAAGCAGTAGTGTATTCTGCCTTAACTTGAACACATTTTTAAATGATAACATATATATAGTAAATACATGAAATTAAATCTCTTATTCAATCCTATTAATTCCTTTGGTGATAAGTTATAACTAGGCTTTACCCTATAATTAGGCGAACTCTCAAAGGAGTCAATTTTATAAAATGACTTTTATAATACATGCTAAAGATAGTGCTTTTGAAAGATAATAAAGTGAGCATCATTGACTTAATTGAGCTTATGCATCTATATGAAAGTCACATTGTGATGAATAGAGACAGAGATTATTGATATTAATGAGAGTACGGGATAACAATTTGAAGGGAGGCAAGATATGAAGCTAATGAGACTTGAAATCACACCTTCTATAAGTTGCCAAATGTCACAGAACTTTAGTAATTTAGAATATGATTAAACACATGCTTTTAGCACTGTGTTTTATTTCACCTAACATATGATTTCTGGTTGCTTTCTACTGCAAAATACTAGTGGTTGTCGGGAGAGTATGATGAGCCAATATCTGTCCCAATGATATCCTTAAACTATGATTTGGAAGACATATTTAAGCCTTATGCATCTAGAATAAAATGAAGCTTGGTCTAAAAATACTAGAAACTTAGTGAAACCCTGTTTCAAAACAAAAATAAATAAATAAATAAATAAAGTGAATTGGAAGTGTAGCTCAGAGGTAGAATGCCCCTGGGTTATGGTTACCCAGTACCAAAAGTTAGTAAGTAAGTGAATAAATAAGTAAATAAATAAATAAATAAATAAGTAAACAAATGTAAAATAGGAGAGAATGAATGTCTCCCTTGGCTCAATCCCCAATACCAAAACAAACATAAAACAAAACCATGTAAAATAAAACCCTGTCCATAAAATGTTGTGACAAAATTTTGGCTGCTTTTATTATTGATATTATTAAGATTATTACCATTATTCTTTGCCTGAATAAGACTATAAGGAATAAGGGAATTTGATTTTATTTCAAATGTTGGGAAAAAAACTAAAAGAATAAGGAGCTCTTTAAAAATTATTCAAAATAAACTCTCACTCAAGACAAAATTCTATAGAAATTCTTGAAAACTGTCATAGGAGGAACTCTACATGAAGGAGATGCTACAGATGAGCAAATAAAGCAATCTAATTGAGGGGGATGGAAGGAGGAAGAGGTAAATTCTCTAATGTTCATGACAAACATATCAAAGTCAATCATTAAGCCAAACATGAGAAGGAGGGAGGGGGAGGGAATGGCCGGGAATTGGGTAAGGGCTAATTGAGTGATGTGTGCATGTATGCCTCCACCATCTTGTACTCCATTAGGATGTATGACTACAATGCACCAATAAAAAAAATAAAAAAATAAGAAAACTGTCTCAAATGTTAAGAATCCCTGTCAGTAGAGCTTTTAAATTTTGGGTGGGGGTTGTCTTCTTTATTAGTATTTTCATTCTTTAAAATTGTAGCTCTCAAGGCTAATGTAGAGTCTCAGGAAAATGAATACAACATGGCCCCTGTAAGCTCATTGCTTTGAAGGAGTAAATGTAGCTCTAAAGTCCAGGGGCAGCATTTAGCATGCTTTGGGCACATCCCCTCCATCTTGTTTTGCTTCTCTTCTGCCCTGGGGGAGTTTTCAGTAGCTTCTTCTGAAGGTGCTGTTTATGGCTGAATTGAACATCTGCATGTTTCAATGGGTTTAACTTCAAAGTGGGTTGGAATACTTTGAACTGGGTCCCCGATGCCACTTCACAAGGCAATGAAAGTGTGACTTCTGAAGCCACAAGCACTGACTCACATTTTCTTTCTTTTGCTACAATTTGTGTTTTAACACACTGATAAAGATGGATGATACAGAGTATATCATTGTGGTGAGAAAATATTTCCATTACTATCAATGTGTAAATTTTATTATCAGAAAAATACAAGAATTTACTTTTGAATATTGAGTGCTAACCAGTTTATATTAGAGTCGCATTTCCTACCCCTGAAGGTATATAAAGAAGGTAAAATTAAATTCCATCTTTCTACTTTCTGTTTTTAGAATATGATACTTATTCAAACTGAAAGATTTCGGTTGAAAATGACCATTCACAATCCAGTTAAAAAATCTTTAATAAAATATACCTTGGTTAAAATTTATTCTATCTATGCCTTGCTAGTAATATAATAGATATGTTTGTCATCTGAATATTAACACATTAATAAGATACTTTTATTATAAACCCTTAAAATGTATAAACTTTGTGTGTGTGTGTGTGTGTGTGTGTGCACGCGCATATGTATGTATATATGCATGTGTATGTTTTACTGGTGATTAAACACAAAGGCATTCTACCTCTGAGCTACACCTCCAGCCCTATAATATTTTTTTTAAATTTTTAAACAGGATCTCACTACATTGTTGAGAGGCTGGCTGTGAAACTGATCTTTTGGTCTCAGCCTCCCAAGTGCTGGGTTTATAAGCATGTGCCACCATCCCCAGCTAGAGAATGTATGGATGTCTTATTTTGAAAAACTATTTGCGTGTGTGTGTGTGTGTGTGTACCTTTATTAACCTTCCTTTTCAGATTAAAAAAAAAAAAACCTTCTAAAATTCAGCTCCGCACCTGTTTGTGGAACCCAGTGAAAAAAGTAACTGGTAAAAATTTAGAAAATATGACTGGACTTGAAGTCAGATGGCCTGGTCACTATTTCATGAATTTGACATATCACATAAGCCCTCATGGTCACTTTCCTCATTGGGAACTAAAAATGAGGCAAAATCTCTTCACAGAGCTTTTAAATCAACATAAGGGAAGCACTATACTAAGTCATTTAGCAATAAGCATTCTCTACAATAAACTAAAAAAAAAAACAGGTGATTTAATACAAGTTAATTACTTTGTACTTTCACAGGCTAAATATGGACAGAAAGGAAACAATTTCTGTTCTGTTTTGGTGTTTGTGGGTTTAAACAGACACTAGATGTGTATTACTTCCTTCTGACTCACAAGAAAAAAAATAATATTGTTATTATTAATGAATTGATTGATTTTGTGGGGTTGGATTCCAGACATTTAATCAATATATAACTTATCCCATCATATGATGTTTAGCATCATTTCATTATAACATGTAAATGACTGTCAAAATGATATTATTCTTGTTATCATACTTCTTGTTTTGTTATCCTTTTTACTCAAATAAATATGTTGGAGCCAACGATGTGTTTGCATTAAATTCAACAGAATTGTTATGAATTTGTTGGGACTTGAAAGTAAACAAAACAACATGTAATTATTTTTATGTCAACTAGATATTTTAATTAGTTAGAAATTACAATGGAATTTTACTCAGCCATAAAAATATTACAATTGAGGTATTTTCAGGGAAATGGATGGATCTTGAGGACATTATGCTAAGCGATATTAGTCAGAGGCAAAAACTAAGGAATTGGATGCTTTCCCTAATATGTGAAAGCTAGGGTGAATGGAGTCATAGGAGGAACTCAAGGTGAAAAAGGAGATCTTATAGAGGAGCAAATAAGACAACCTAACTATGGAGATGGGAGGTGGGAAGAGGGAAACGCTTTAAAGCGCATGATGTACTTATTCATATTGAAGTCAACCACTAAAGCAAGCATGGGAAGGGGGACTGGGAGGGAGAGAGGTGGGGACTAGGTGGGGCTGGCTGGGTGATGTGTGTATTTATGTCTACACAATTTTTTTTACCCCATTATGATGTATAAATGCAATGCTAAATAAAAAAAATCTTTAGCAAAAAAATAAATAAATTGAAGTGTCAGCTACAAGAATCAAGGTCCTCATATTCTTTGAAAGAAGGCTCTATATTATTGCTCCTTGATTTTGTAGCTACTGAAACTCCATTGTACTTAACTTGGACACAATCTGAAAAAGGAAATTGTCTTTTCATATGAACTCCTATGAACTTAGATTCTATATCTAAGAAGATCACAATTTATCAAGCTATGGATTTTCTGTGGCAGCTTAAACGGATGTATGTCAGTAGAAATAAAAATAGCACATGAGAAGTTAGGGTTCTATCAAACTTGGTTCAAGACCGTGTTTATAAGATATTTCTCTCTCTCTCTCTCTCTCTCTCTCTCTCTCTCTCTCTCTGTCACTTTTGAAAGAACAAAATGGAGAAATAGATTTCAAAAATCTTAGCTTGAAACCTATATTTCATGGTAGTACATTTTAATGATATGTTGCCATCCTGTAGTGGATTTAAAGAGTATGAACCCAATTGTGTTTTCATGTTAACAACAAAAAAGAAGCAGCATTAGATTAGATTTCAAGTATAGAAATAGCACAGACCTGTGATCCAGTAGTTTCAAAAGGTAAATATGAGCTGATGGACCGCAGCTTCTAATAGAGATCTTTAGCCATGGCCACACATTTGCATCATCTGAGTAGTGTCAGAAAGAGATATTTATGCTGTTTGGGGGATATATCTTAATGATCTGTGTAAGGATTCCAATAGGAATCAAGTGTTAAGAACTGCTGCCATATTGGAATAAAAGACCTCATAAATCTTTGTGCTGTGAAGGCTTCTATGACCATCATAATTAGACTCTATAGGGTAGTACACTTAAAATTAACAATAAAACTGGGATGATAAGCCAGAAGGGCATACTAATAGCATTGAATTGGGAAAAGGTTTGGAGGAGTGGAGTAATAGGTATAATCCAAATTTTTGAATCAGACTTTTTAAAATTTGGCACTATGGAAATCTGGGGCCAAATATTTCTTTGTTGCGGGGACTCTTGTGTACATGGCAGGGTGTTTAGTGTCATCTCTGGCCTCCCTTCACTAGGTGTCAGTTGTGCAGCCTGAATTTCTCAATATATCCTGAGGGGAAAACTGACCCTGGTTGAGAGCCACAGCACTAGGCCATGAAAATACCAGGTCAAAGGAAAGCAAACAAATGCCCATCATTCCACATGTAAAGTAGAAAAGCATTTAAAACACTGAAAGCAATAGGCTCTCCTAAAATCTATACAGTGTGTGGTTTAATGCAGAGAAAATGACTATAATTATGTAAATTACTCAAATATCATCACCATCACCATCACAATTATGGCCCCAAACTACCAATGCACAAGTGGTGATTAGAAAACTATTTAAATATGATTCCCTATGTCTATAGCAACTTTGTTTAGAATTGTCAAAACTTAGAAGCTGCTAAGATGTCTTTTAGTAGGTGAATAATAAACTACACAACACTCAGATAAGAAAAAGAATGATATATTAATAGTAAAAAGTAAATGAACCGTCAAGGCAGAAAAAGAGAGAAAGGAGCACTAATGCATATTGCTATGTGAAAAAGCCAATCTGAAAAGAAAACATATTATTTCAGCTGTGTGACATGCCAGAAAAGGAAAAACTATAGAGACAGTAAACAAATGGGCAAGAGAAGATTTTTAAGGCAATGAAAGTTCCCTACATAGTATAAGCATAACTTGTCTTATTGCACCTTGATTTTTTTGCATTTAAGAGACACTGCATGTTTAGTAAACTGAATGTTCATGTCAACCCCAAACCTAGCAAATTTATCAGTGCCATTTTCCCAATACCATGTGGAGAAATGTGGTATCTCTGTCACATTTTGAGAATTTTTGCAATATTTCAAACTTTTGAGTATTAATATTACATTTATCTGTTGATTTATGAACAATGATCTTAGGTGTTACCATTTTAACTCTCTGGGGAATCCACAAACTGCTTTTATATAAGATAGTGACCTTAATCAATAAATGTGTGCTTTCTGACTGCTCTACCAAACTTTCAGTAGTTCAGTAGTTTCCTTGTCTCTCTCATTCTCTTCAGATCTATCTATTTATTGGGACAAAACAACACTGAAATTATACAAATATTGAAGAAATAAATTAAATAATGTTATATCAATATATGTAGGTATCGCTACCTATCTCACTAACATATACCAGGAGGAAGTAGGGACAAGTGGTGTGGGATGTGGAGGAAAATACGCAAGTGATGTGTGCATGTATGGATGGATTACTTTTGAGTATGTTGCATAATTACAACACACCGATAAAAGTATAAAAAACAGGCCAATTCATAACCCAATGATGGCCTCCAAGTGCTCAAATCAAAAGGAGAGCTGCATGGTTTTTATTTAAATCTAAAGCTAGAAATGATGAAGCTTTGTGAGAAATCTTTTTGTCCCAAAAGTTAAGCCTCCAATGTCACAACTAGTCAAGGTATGGATTCAAACAAGAATTTATTGAAGAAGTGGCATTAAAAGTGCTACTCCAGTGAACACATAAATGATACCAAAGACAAACAACCTAATTGCTGATGTGAGGAAAGTTTTAGTAGTCTATGTAAAAGACCAAGCCAGGTATAACAGTTCCTGAAGCTGAAGCTAAACCAAAGCAAAGCCCTACCCTCCTCAATTCTATGATGGTTTAGGGAGGTAAAAGAGCTGTAGGGCCAAACTTTGAAGTGAACAGAGGTTTAAGAAAAAAAGTATTCTCTATAGCATCAGATGGGAAGAGAAGCACCGAAAGCCATCATAGAACCTGCAGGAAGTTTTCCACAAGATCTAGCTAAGATTCTTTGGTGAAAGTTGCTACACCAACCACATTTTTTTTTTTTTTACTGTAGATGAAAGAGCCTTTTCCTGACAGAAGATGCCATCTAGGACTTTCACAGTTATATAGGTGAAGTTAGTAACAAGCTTCAAAGCTTCAAAGGACAAGCTGACTCCTGGCTAGAGCTAATGCTGCTGGTGACTTCAGGTTAAAACCGATGCTCTTTTATTATTCAAAAATTCTGAGGTCCTTCAGAATTATACTAAGTTTACTCTGCCTGTCCTCCATAAATTGCATAAAAAAGTCTGGATAACAGCATAAAGGTGCCACTGAATATTTTAAATTCACTCTTAAGACTGTATTAGTACACTTTCTATTATGTTAAAAAATGCCAAAGTTTGAGTATCTTATAAAGAAAGCAATTTATTTAGGTCACAGTTCTAGAAGTTCAAGAGCATGGTGCCAGCATTGGCTTGGCTCTGATGAGCACCTTCTGGCACACGGCATCAGGAGGGTAGACACACATGCAAGAGATCGAAATTGCATAGAGAAACAGACTCACTATTCTCTTTGAAGCCAAACTCCCTATTGATCTAAATATCTTCCAGTAGACCCTAGCTTTTTAATGTCTCCTGATCTCTTAACACCATCACACTGGAGAACAAACTGCCAATTTATGAACCTTTGATGGACAAACCAAACCACTTCCAAACCATAGCAAAGACCTACTGTTGAGGAAACCTGTTGCCTTTTAAAATATCACTGGTCATTGACAAGCCACCTGGGAACCCAAGAGCTCTGATGAAGATGGACAACAAAATTAATGATATTTTCGTACCTGCTAAATCAATTCTTCTTCTTCTTCTTTTTTTTTTTTTTTTGGTGGTACTGGGGTTTCTGGAAGCCCTTCTACCTCCGGGCTACACTCCCAGACCTATTTTTTAATTTTTGGAAACAGGGTCTCTTAAAGCCAGCGCGGCTGGCTTCGAACCTGCGCGATGCTCCTGTCTCTGCCTCCCAAGCGCGGGGATTGCAAGCGTGAGCCACCACGCCCGGCATGCTAAATCAATTCTGCAGCTTGATAATCAAGTATAATTTCAAATTTTAAGTCTTACTTAAAAATACATTTCATAAATTTATATCTGGCTTAGAGAGTAATTCCTCTAATGTTAGCTGGGTAAAATCCAATGGCGATTTTCTAGAAAGGACGCACCACTTTAGATTTCATCGAGAACATTCATTATTCATTGGAATAGGTAAATTATCAACCTTAACATGAGTTTCTGAAGTAAATTATGTCCCCCTTTTTGTTTATTTGCTAAAATAGAAAAAATTATAATAGCTGAGAAATACAAAGGATCATAAGAAACTACTAATGAACAAGTATATACATCAAACTGAAACACACAGAAGAAATAAGTAAATTCCTGGAGTCATACAATGTACCAAAATTAAATCATAAATAAATAAAAATCTCATACAGACCACCAAATAACAAAAATAATAAAAAAGCTTTAATCACAGGAAAACCTGGAACTTGAAGGCTTCACTGTGAAATATACCAAATATGTAAAGAACTCTGGATTTTTAAAATTTTATTCAAACTATTTAAATGACTAAATAGGAAGAAATACTTCCAAACTCATTCTTCAATGCCAGCATTACCCTGATCCCAAAAACCAGACATGGATACAACAGAAAAGAAAACTGTGAACCCAAATCACTGATGAACAGAGATGCAAAATCTTCAAAAAATGTCATCAAACTAAATTCAACAGCACATTAAAGATTATCAAATCTCTGGGATGCAAAAATAGTGCAGCAGATGCAAATTAATAAAAATGATACATCACATTAACAAACTCGAGGACAAAACCCTAATATTTCAATAGAACAAGGAAAGGTATTGATGAAATTCAATAGCCCCTCAAGGTAAAAGAGAACTTCCATGATAATAAATTTAGGTAGAGAAGAAATGTACCTCAACACAATAAAATCTATATATGGGAGACTCTTATCCCATTGAAGGGGAAAAGGTGAATATTTTTCCTCTAAGACATGGGCCAAGATAAGGATGTTTATTTTTATCACTTTTGTTCAACACACTACTGGAAGTTCTAGCCAGAGGAGTTAGATAGTAGAGAGAAATAAAGGACATCAAAATTGGAAATGAATAGAGTTGAAAGTGTAGATGAGGGGGAGAGAGCTTGCCTAGCATGTGAAAATGCCTGGGTTTTGTCCTCTGCATCAAAAAAGACACAAAATTTTAAATTGGAAAGAATGGTATTAAATTGATTATCTTTGCAGATAATATAAATATATATATACATATATGAATATATATCTTTAGATACATATCTAATGACCACACATTCCAAATAGAACCAAAAAATAAATTTAACTAAGGAACTGAAAGTTTTCCAAAATGAAAACTATAAAGGTTTGATGAAGGAAACTGAGGCACAATAAATAGTAAGATCCCTCATGTTCCTGAATTAAAAGAATTAGTATCATTCAAATTTTCATACTACTTAAAGTGTCAGTGATTTGATTCTGTCTCTATCAGAGTACTAAAAAATTCCTCACAGAAATATAAAAAAAATCCTAAAGTTCATTTGGAACCACCAAATAGTCACATCAATCTTAAACAAAAGGATTAAGCTAGAAATAACAGATTTTCTTATTTCAACATATACTACCAAGGTACAGTAACAAAGACAGCATGGTGATGTTGACAAATAGAATAGAATTTAGAACCAACCCTCAATTAAACCCATACACTTAAAGACAACTAATTTTTGACAAAGACGCCCAAAACACACACATTAGGAGAAAAGACAGTCTCTTCAACAAATCGTGGTGGGAAAACTGAATATTGACATGGAAATAAATGAAACTAGACTCTTATCTCTCACTATATTAAAAAAATCAACTCAAGATGGATTGCAGAGTTAAATATATTTAAGATAGAAACCTCTAAACTGCTAGAAGAGTAAACTGGAGAAATATTTCATGCTGTGGGGCTGTGGAAGGTATTTTGCATAAGACTTCAAAAGCACAGGCAACAAAAATAGAATAAAACAAATGGGATTACATCAAACTAAATATCCTCTCTCTTCAGTGGAAGCAATCAACAGAGTGAAGAGACAATCTAGAGAATGTATAAAAGTAAATGCAAATTGGGAACCAGGGAGAATTGATATCCAGAATATATATGGAACTCAACCCAATATACCACCTCCCCAAAACCCTGAACACTCTGATTTAAAATGGACAAAAGCCGGGCATGGTGGTGCATGCTTATAATCCCAGCATTCGGGAGGCTGAGACAGGAGGATCCCCGTTCAAGGACAGCCTCAGCTACTTAGTGAGGCCCTTTGCAACCAGTGAAACCCCATTTCAAAATAAAGAATAAAAAATAGGGCTGAGGTATAGCTTGGAGGTAGAATGCCACTCTGTTCCATCCTCAGTGCTGCAAAAAAAAAAAAATAAAATAAAAAATAAAATGGGCAAAAGACTTGGATAGACACTTATCAAGAGAAGACCATTTGAAACCCATGACCATTATTTCATCATTAGCCCTGTGGCTTATTTAAATAATAACCATTACACAGATGAAAATGATTGGTATATTAAAAGGGTATACTGAGTACAACTAAACAAATTAAAAATTATGTTCTATTTGTGAAGTATCTTATGAACATACAACACATATAACATGGAGCTTAACCACATCAGCAGCTATTAAAGTAATAGAATGTATTTAATATGTTACATTGGGATTCATAAACTATATAAACTTGAATATGTTTCCAATTAATAAAAATTTCTAGCTTTATCATAAAACTTAATTGAAATACTTATACCAACAGATGAGACTTAAACTAGAGAAATTTTGTAAGTAGACATCGGAAATTCATAATTTGTGAAGATTTTTCCCCAGGGGTCAAATTTTAAAATGTGATTTTGTATTAAGTACAGAAACTGAAGGCTTTTCTATAAAAAGAAAACAGAGATCCATAGGGTATTTTATTGTTGTTTTATGAAAAATATATTTTTTAATTTTTCCAATTTTTGTTTTTAAATTAGAAATTTATAAATTATAGTTGAATTTTGAATGTTAGCACTAAAACTGAGAGACAGGCTTTGATACTGAACGAGAGGAAACACATTGCACAGACTGTTATGATTCCAAGAACATTCCATGAGTAAAGAGAATATCGATGAGTGTCCTCTGTTGGGCAAATATGGCTGCTTTGAAATTAATTGCTTTTGTGCTGATGTGGTATCAACTAGAAACGATTTTATTGTTTATTCAGCATTGAGGAATAGAAACAGAATGGCCATTTTATGTTCATATTAATTTGGGATAGTTATTGCAAGAAACTTATTCCACCCTTTACTGTTGTTCCGTATTCCGAGTAAAAATGCACTCATAGAACTTTGATAGCACAAAGATGCCAGTAGAATAGTGGGAAGAGATTTGGGAGGGAGGTGGGAGGGGAAATGGGAGACTTGATGAAGTAAGTAGTTCAAACTTCTGTACCAATTTCAATATAATGAAGGGCTTCGAGAGAGCAGGTGGGTTCTAGACGGAAATGACGTGGGTGCTGTGTGCACACATGTGTCTTTCACACTAAAACTTAGTATGAAGTATGGTTATAATGCTTCAATAAAAGTACGAGTTTTAGCAGGGCATGGTGGCGCACGCTTATAATCCCAGCTTTCGGGAGGCTGAGGCTAGAGGATCGCGGTTTCCGGACAGCCTCCGCTACTTAGTGAGGCCCTCTACAACTCAGTGAGACCTGGTTAAAAAATAGGGCAGGGGGCTTAGCTCGGAGGTCAAATGCCCCTGGGTTCCACCTCCAGACACATACACACACAAAATTTTAAGTACGAGTTTTGTTTTTTGTTTTTTAAGCACAATTTTTAAGATGAGGAAGATGGAAAAATATGTTAACTCATTAAACACAAGGCAGGCCATAAGAAACAATCTACCTACAAAATGAAGGAAGAAGAGGAGAAGGAGGAGGTAAGGCACAGGAAAAAGAAGAAAAAGCACTAGCAGAGGGTAGAACACAAATCTTCGTCTCTCCCCCTCTGATTCCATGACACCACAGTGGTAAGCTGACTTGGGGGTAGAGGGGAATGTCCACCGACGCCAGGGGCTGGCTCCAGCCACAACTATTTATGCCCCACTCTGTTCAGTGTGCCTCGGAATGCAGCTTCCATTCCAGCCTGAGTTCTGCTCTTCCCTGAGGACAGGGGGTGTTAAGGACGTGGGTGGGCCATCTCCGTGGGCTGACTCCCTGCTGCAGAGCCCGGAGGAGCCCACGCAGCTGATGCCACCCTTCTGCTCTGTTGGGTGGGACTGCTGACACAATTGTTACTATTACAGAAAGAAAATGCGGCTCATGTTTTGCCTTAAAAATTCTTATTTGATTTCCCCTAAATTATCTGGAGTCCTCCAGATAATGGAAGGGACTCCAGATAATGGAAGGGAAATCTCAGCAAAGCTAGAATGGAAGGGTAAGAGAGGAAGAAGGCTGAGGTTGATTAATGGAGGAGCTACATCTGAATATGTGTAAAAGTATAAATATAGCATGGTTAACCTGGACACTCATTGTTGGGGGGGGGAGGGCACCAAGCACAGTCTAAATGTATACCATTTTCAATATGTTCCACATATAAATAAAATTTAAAAAGAAAAAAAAAGGATAAAAAAGAAAAAAGTCCTTATTTGAGATGTCTTTAAGAGTCTTCAGAGACAGGCAGATAATTAGCTGTGCTTAGATATTCATTTTCTCCGGTGATTATTTTTTCTATAAAGTAATTATATAACTCAGAATGAAATATTACAAATGAGTGCAGTTGCCCTGGCAAAAAGAAATTCCCTGAGAGTAGAACTGTGCCTACAGACCCCTTCATTCCTGTCTTCTCACTTCTGTAGCATCCTGGACTCTTTGAGCTGGAATGAGCTTTAGTCATGATCTTGATGTCATCAGTGAGGAAACCGGGATCCTCCAGAGAAGGTAAGTAAAATCCTAAGGCTCACAAAAGGCATTACGATGATACTAACCCAATTATAAAAACATCCATTATTAATTGAATCCACCATTCTCTGTTGGTAAAATAGAAATTATTTTAAAATCAGAATTTGCCTTTTTACTAGGAAAATTGTTTAGGTATCACTGGGAACTAGCTCAGTGAATATTTATATTTCTTTCATTAATCCAAGATCTTTGTGAAACTTAATTTCTTCCAGGTCTATAATTTGATATTACTGATCTAAAGAATTCAAATGATAAGGCCCAGTTTAAATCCACTTATTAAAATTCTAGTTTTATTTACATTCATATGTTTTGTCTCTTTGAGTACTAGATAAAATTTCCCCAAACAAACATATGAACCTTATAAAATTTTTTTACAAATATTCACAACTCAATTTTATCATATTATTATCACTACTGACATTGAGCAACATCACAGAATTTGTTACAAGCTAGTAAAGAAAAAGTCTGTAGGTTAACATGAATTTTTTAACCATTCTCTAAATTTGAAGTAACATGTCATTTTTAATAGAGACAAAAATATGAATTGTTTGCTATAATTAATCACATATTCTTATATAACATAAAAAGAAAAAAGGTCAAAGATAGAAAACATACAAATGTACTTTCAAATATGTATACCACTTTGTGCGTAGTAGATATTTACATGCTTTGTCTACACTGTATTAACTCCAGCATAAGTCTACAAATTCGATTCATCACAATATCATATCAATAAATATTTAAGGCCAGTGATTGTGGAACATGCCTCTAATCCCTGTACTTGGGAAGCTGAGACAGAAGAATCTCAGGTACAAGGCCAGCCTCATCAACTTTGTGAGTCTCTCTACAACTTGGTAAAAACCTTGTTTCAAAATCAAAATAAAATAGGACTGGGAGTATAGGTCAGAGGTTAAATGTTTCTGAGTTCAATCACTAGTACCACAAAAAGAAAGGAAGGAAGCCGGGTATGGTGGCGCACACTGTAATCCCACTACTGGGGAGGCTGAGACAGAGGGATTGCAAGTGTGCTGTCAACCTCAGCTACTTAGTGATGCTTCCTCCAACTTAATGAGACTCTATTTCAAAGTAAAGAATAAAAATAGGACTAGGGGAGTAGCTCCAAAGTAGAATGCCCCTGGGTTCCAGCCCCGGTAAGAAGGGCTCAAGACCACAATTAATATAATTTCTCTTCTAAGTCAATAGAAAGCAAAAACAACATTTATATTGGCCCTCGAATTTATAGCACAATATAAAAATGTGTTTAAGTGAGGGTTCAGACATATATGGATTGTCTATACATTAAGGATAGATTTATCTGTTATTCTGTATGAGAAGGTTGAATGCCTTTGAAATAATCATAAATCAATAGACAGTTTAGCTGCCTCTAGAATCAAAACAAGCCATGCTGCATATGATTTGAGAGCTTGAAATAGAAATTTTACAAGAAATAATCTTAATATGGAAATAACATCATCTGGGTTTAAGGTAACCATCACAGAAAGGAACGTCTCTGTGTTAAAGAACACTTTAAATCTCAGCACATGAGTGTACGCACCTGTGTGCTACTGAAATAAAACCACACTGAATGCTAAATGCAGAAAAATAACATACCCAGGCGCTCACGCATCTACCACAAGTGGTGATTTTGAAATCCCCATAGAGATCCTTGATTGCGCCAGTTGTGAAAAATCCTTCCACCATCAGCAAGATGCCATATACAAAGAAGGCAGCTGCGATGCCGTAGATCACGTACTTGAAGATGTCGATCCTGCGAGAGAAAGGAAAAGCATTCTATATCATAACTGTTCATTGCTGGTCTGTCAAAATCGATCCTCTTTGTTTCCCCCTTCCTCATTTTCTGTATGTCATTGTCAACATGATTTACATTATGATGTGAGGTTATAACGCACCAATAAAAGCACAAAAATTAAAATAATAAATAATCTAAGTTAAAAATAAATCCGCATGTGCTCAGAGTTCTTCTGTTATGGAAGTTATCGAATACTGGTATTCATAAAGAATGCTGGATGCAATAATATTTTCTTTATTTTTAATATATGTTAGAAGTAATATATTAAAAACAATTTCTATTTTATGTGAGAAATATATTCATATATGTATGTATATATATATATATATACACACACATATATGTATATGTAATCTTTTGTTCTGTAACTTTGAATTTTGCCAACCAGAGATTTGAGATTTTCGTGCGTGTGTAGGTTTCTTCCTCCTCCCCTCTTCCCTGGTTTACATCAACTGCAGCTTTGGATAAGCATAGAATTATACTTCTAAAGGAATTTGCTTAAATTTATTTATGTATGCAGGATAATTTCTCTAATTAGAACAAAATAAAAAACATAAAGATTTATGTATATATATATGTCTGAGTTTTAAAAATCTATATAAACAAGAAGAAAGTTTGATGTTTAATGGTGTAGTTTTATATAAAATGACATAAGCTCCAAGTTTTTGTCTTTTCAAGGAGTTAATTTGAGTTGTTTTACTCTGTACCTATCATATATCACTAATATTTGCTGCTTATGATAATACAATATCAATAATGGAAAGGATATGGGTTTATAGATTAATTCTAATTTTGACAATTGAGCCTTTGGGGCAGAATCATTGATAGATATGTGCCTGAGGCTTGGGAAGGTCTCTTTTTGCACAATTTTTTTTTCAATGGAATAAAGATCTATATGACTAAAATAAAATATTTATGTAGAAGACAGGAGTGTGCACATACAGAACCTATACACAGACAATAGAGATAGAAAGATGATAGATAAGTTCTTATTCCATAGGTGTATAACTAGATTAATAATTATTTGGATTAAAAGGAAAAAGTAGTGCACATGAAACAATTTCTATTTGCATTTCTATGTTTTAATAATATTCAGTCTATACTTGTACTCTAAATAATATCTTTTAAAAATACAGGAAATATTCATAATCATTGTTGTGGCTTATAGTTCATACTCCATTTAGATTTATTATTATACATTTCCAAGCCAGTGGAAGTTTTATATTTAATGTGGTAAGAGTTGTAAAAATGTCAGTGGAATGCAGATGTGCAGACAGTACCAATTTAATGCTATAGGATACTGACTTCACCTAAGATATAGATGTTCTGGAATGTACAAACTATACGCTTTATTTATGATAGAGGGCATGACCTGCTAACTTAAAAGTTAATACAGCACCACCATTGAGAAGCTTGTCAGTCTCAATTTTTTTTTGTTTTTGAGACCATTGGGTAAAAATAATGAGTATGATATAATTTCATAATTGGGCCCAAAATATGTCATTGACGTTTTGATCAGAATTACTTTGAACCTGCAAATCATTACGAGTAATATAGATGTTGTAATTATTTTTTATTCATAAATAACACTTTGATAATACCATCAAGAACAAGAATATGTCTTCATTTGTTGAAGTATTCTCTTATATGTTTCAGGAGAATTTTACTTCATGCAAGTGTTAAGCATTTAACATTAAATGATTGCATTTAATAAGCATTAAGCATGTATCATTTTACTTTCTTGTCCACTGCAAATCAAATTGCCTTTACCACTGAATCTTCTATTTTGATATTTTATTTTGAAACAGGGTCTCTCTAAGTTGCTGAAAGGGGCTCTGAACCTGTGATCTTTTTATCTCAACCTCCCAGGTACTGGGTTTACAAGTGCAGGCCATTATGCTCTGCTTAATCTTATAATTGTTATTTGTCTATACAAATGGTACTGCAATTTGCATGGAGATTAATGTAGCTTCAAGCCAAAGGATGGCCAGGGCCGTCAGCACCTGTACATTATTGAATTCTTCTAGTATTTAAATTAGTTTAATCATGATTCTCTAAGATTTTTGTTAGGTATATCATCATGTATCTGCAAATAGAGGTAGGTTTATGTCTTTTTTTTTAAGTTTCATGCCTCTGATTACTTTCTCTAATCTAATCGAATTTGTAAATATACCTAGAGCAGTGTTGCAAATAAGTAGAGATTATTTTTATTTTCTTCATTCTTGATATTAGTAAGAATGCCATACTGATGAATAACATTCTGAATTTAGTAATACTCTGACATTTATATACTTGGATATTGCCTATATTCTTATTTTTCAAAAGAGTTTATTATAAATCAATATTTTACTAACATAATCTCTAAATTAAAATAAAACAAATCAGTCAAAGATCGTGTGTGTGTGTGTATGTATGTGTGTGTGTGTGTGTGTGTGTGTGTGTGTGTGTCTGTTTTACTGGTGTAGAAATGTGCTTAATCCATCCTTTGAACCCAGAAATATGCTTTTCTTTCAGCTCTCCTATATATCATAAAGCTCAAGTCATTGCTTATGCACAACTGGATTCTTTTCTTACTAAAAAGTAGATAAAATGTGCCTCTAGAAGAGCTATTCATCCATGCTTTCTTTGCTCATACATCTCTAAAAGTTTCTAGTACTTTCATTTTTGTAATAAATTTTAATAGGCAGCAATTGTTTCCAGAGCAAAAAGCAACCTTGGATGTTTACTTGACAATCCCTGGGCACTATGAATGTTACACGATAAGGTAAATTAGTGAATATCACTTTATATTACATGAATGATAATTAAGGCTCTTGAGAGGAGAAGATAATCCTGTATTAGCAGGTGGTTCCTCAATGTAATTCCATGTATCATTATGGGAGATTAGCAGAGGGGCTCTTGAGAGAGACACACAGAAGAAGAGAAAGTACTATGAAGATGGCAGCAAAGAGAGAGACGTGGCTTCAAGCCAAGAGATGCTGCAACCACCAGCACCCAGTGGAGACAAAGAATAAACCTTCTGAGAATTCTGGGAAGAAGCCCAGCCTGAGGGCACTGATCCAAACTTAAGGCTCCCTCTCCCTCCCTCTCCCCCTCTATTTCTTGCTGTGCTAAGAATTTATTATAAGTGCTGAAATAAACTTGTCTGGGTATATATTCATTTCTTATGGCTGTTCTGACAAACGACCACATACTTGGTGGCTGAAGATCACATATACTTACTCTCTTATACTTCTGAAAGTCAGAGCTTTAAAATCCATTTTACTGGACTAAAACCAGGGTGTTGGCAGAGTCTCACTTCCTATAGAGCTAGGAGAATGTTTTCTTGCCCTTTGCAGGTTCTAGAACAGCATCTTGGGCCCCATCTCCATTTTCAAGTCAGCAGGTAGCACCTTGTTCCAGAAGTTACATTGCCTCTCTGTTCTCTTGACAAGTATTTGTTTATTACAGGGCTTAGAATCTGATTATTTTGGCTGGGCTGGGCGTGGTGGCGCACGCTTGTAATCCCCGTGCATGGGAGGCTGAGACAGGAGGATCACATGGGTTCGAAGCCAGCCTCAGCTACTTAGTGAGGCTTTCGTCAACTTAGTGAGACCCTGTTTCCAAATAAAATATAAAAAGGTCTGAGAGTATAGCCTGGAGGTAGAAAGCCTCTGGGTTCCACCCCCAGTACCACACACACACACACACACACACACACACACACAAGAATCTGATTATTTTGGGGAGCCATTTTCAGATTACTACGCACTATACACTTTGTTAAAGTTCAATGTAAATTTCTGGATGTTCAAATATTCTTACATGAATAAAAAATCCAAACAACCTGAAGAAGGAAATTTCCTAATGTTATACTCCAAAATTCATTTCAAGATTTTTAATCACCAGAATATTTAAATTTTAATAACCATTACCTTACCTTACTGAATTTATTTCTTGTACTTTAATAACAAAAATTCATTTTTTATTAGCACACTAAAATGAACTTAATGCTAAAGAAAAATTTTTATTACTTAAAACAGTATTTATATTAGGAAATTTATATTAGAAAAATACCTCTGATAGGAATTCACTGATTAGGTTTCATGATAGGATAAACTAATAATAAGGTTTTCCTTTATTTTACTACTTTTGCTTCCCAAAGTGACAGTTTATAGTATCCATTTGATTATAAAGGACCAAGTATGTTCATTGTAGAAAAATAAATGTAAATGAAAAAATATAAAAAACTATTCAGTGTTCATCTTCTCAGTTTTCAGTATAAATTTAATTCAGCAGACATAATTATGATATATTGCTTTGAAATTTTCCATTTTAATCAATATATTATGAATATTTTGAACCATTACATAATGTTCGAACAACTTTTACAACTGCTGCACATTTTATCTGTTTTGTTTTGTTTTGTTTTGTTTGCTGCTACTGGGGTTCCTGGAAATCCTTCTACCTCAGGCTACACTCTCAGACCCATTTTTATATCTTTATTTGGAAAAAGAGTCTCTTAAACCAGGGAGGTTGGCTTCGAACTTGTGATCCTCCTGCTCCGCCTCCCAAGTGTGGGGATTACAAGCATGCGCCACCACGTCCGGCAACACATTTTATCTTTTGAAAATATGATCTATTTTACCATTTTTTTACTTTTGTTCAGTAATAGCAAGACTAATAGACCCCAAAGATGTTCCATCCTAATCCCCAGAGTCTAAAACATGTCACTTATAGTAAAAGAAAGTGGGCAGATGAGATTAAAGTATGATCTCAACATTTGGAGATTACTTTGGATTATCTGGATGGATACAATGTTATTGTAAGGATCCTTAGGAATAAAAGAGAGAAGTAGAAGGGGCAACGTCCATTTCAGACATAGAACTGAAGATACTACACTGTCAGCTTTGGAAATGGAAAGCGACAATGAGCCAAAGAATGCAGGTGCTATTTGGAAGTTGAAAGAAGCAGGTGTGTGGGTTTTCCCCTAGAGTCTCCAGATGGGGTGCAGTCCTGCCAACAGCTTGATTTCAGCCCATTTCAGTAAACTAGTATGACCCATTCCAGACTTGTGACCTCCAGAACTGTAAGATAAATTCGTTTGGGTTGAGCCACTAAATTAGTGGTCATTTGTAAAAGCAGCAATAGGAAGACAGTGCATCAGTATCCTGTGTAGCATGTCAGCGATAATTTGATTGTCTTTGTTCACTGTGTAAATTGTTTCCCCAAAAGGAATTCCCAGAAGAAAATAAAGCATGCATATTAAAATTGTATCCTGAAAGTTTGTACTAAGACAAAAAATTACTGGTAAAGAGCAAAAAGGCCTCTTTCCTCTTTTGTAATAGTGGGTATTATATAATTTACTTTTTCTGATAAATTGGTAGATACAAAAATGGAACTATTTAAAATTACTTTTCTTAGCTTACTAGTGAGGATGAACATATATTTAAGAAGCTATAAATTGTATTTTCTTCTAGCCTTTATAAACTAGCTTCCACTTAAATTTTAACTGTTAATCCACTTGAACATTTCTTAGTAAAAATGTGAAGTAGGGGTGTACGTTCATATGTGCTTATAAGTGCTTACATATATTGGGTCTCTTTTTATCCTTCTATCCTATTCAATATAATTTTCTATGCTTGTGTCAACATCATATAGTTTTAATTGTGTAGTTTCCCCACTCTGTCTCTTTGCCTAGCCTAATGTGTCTTTGAATTCAAAGTATTAATCCATCATTCCCTGATTCATATTCTCTTAGTCTAATGTGGGTAGCACTTTGCCAGCATATCATTTTTACATCAGTCCTGAGGACCAGGACTTTGTCTTGCTCTGCTCTGAATTCCTAGAGAATAGCACAATGATTAGCATATAGTACAACCTAATACTTTTGTTCTATAAAAGAACCCATTAAAAGAGTAATCTAGTAAAAGATTAGACTGAAAAAATACCAATACATATGAAAACATTAATGTTGTAGAACTATAAGAAAATATGTTCATATACTCAATATTCACAACTCAATTAGTGAAATTGGCATTATTATTTATATAGTTGTTCTTCAATAAACAAGACTAAGTGAATTGCAGATTGTAAGGATCTCAGAACTGGAAATTCATTACAAACTTTGTCTAGACACCTTTATTGACAAGCAAATGACTGTATTTCTAGGCAGTCTAAGCATTCTTTAGAAAATGCTCAAACTTATAGAACATTCAGAATATGGGGCAAAAATTAGTTCCCTATGAATTGGAATCTTTTGGACTGTGGTTTTCTTCTACCTGATAACCTTGAAGATATTATTTGAATGAAAATATTATTTTCTTATATATAAATATTTTTCCTAAAGTTGCTTTATTCTTGAATGTTACAAAAGAGAACTGAAATGAGATCTTTAAATTCAAAGCCAGTCTGATATTTACTCATCTCTTTATCTCTGCTGAAATCTTTAATGGAGGCAAATAGTAAAGCATTATCAGTATCATAGTGAGTAGGGTGTGTCCAGGGACAATCAGGTATGAGGAAGCACCATAGTGGCTACTACAATCGAGATACAGCTTCAGGGAAGACAGCTTTGTCATCATCAAAATCATCATTATCATCACTGCCATCACCATCACCTTCAAACCAATACATAGTTGTATATTGCCAATTATATTCCAGTCCTGTTATAATCTCTTTACAAAATCAGCTAATCTTATCCTCATAAAAGCCCTAAGAATTAGGAAGCATTAGTTTGTGCCTTTTACTGATGAGAAACTGAGATAGAGAAGTTCAATAACTTGCCCACGTTAAGACATCTAAAAAAGGGACAGAGCCAATATGAAACAAGAGTAGTTATTTCTTTATCAAAATTCATCAAATTAAGGTATTTGGTTTTATTGTTATTTTATACCAGTTGTTAGTTTGGTTTGTTGTTGTTGTTGTTGTTATTTGGCTTGGTTTGTTTGGCTTTAAACTCATTTGAGTAATACTAGCCCAGCTGAAGTGTTGCTGAATGAATTGCACATTATTTGATTATCATTTCAGAAGTCAAAACTTTATTATGGTTCTCTATTATGTTTTAGCTATGACTTAAATTATGTTTAACTCTCCAAGTCTAATCAATAATCTCACATGAATTTTTTGAAATATTTTATTGGTGCATTGTAGTCATACATCTTAATGGAATACACAATGGTAGAGGCATACATGCACACATCATTTATTCAGCCCTTCCCCAATTCCCACTCCATTCCCTCCCCCTGCCTCTTTCTCATGTTTGGCTTACTGATTGACTTCCATATGTTTACGAATGTACTATGAATGTATGTCATGTACATTCGGGAACTTCGCTCTTCCTCCCTCCTATCCCCCTCAGTTAGGTCTCCTTATTTGCTCATCTTTGGTTTGTCCTTCTTCATCTAGAGTTCCTCCTATGACCCATTTTCTCTCTAGTTTCCACATATTAAGGAAAGCACCTGATTTCTTACTTTTTGTGACTGACTAATTACATCAATATTAATTTGTCTCATGTTCAAACACTGTTGTGAGTAGAAGACTTCAGTAGTCTGGTTTAACTGTAAACACTCTAGATTTGCACAGATAGTTTTCACACTGCAATGATTTCTGTCCACATATGAAACTTTATTATTTTCTTGCCATGAATGCATGATTATTTTCCTTTCTTACTTTCACCCACTAAACTTACTAAAACTGTTTTCTATTTTACTAACCTTAAAGTAATAAATATAAATTATAAGCAAACCTAGAAATCTACATGCACAGGAAGTTAGTTGAAAGCAAAAACAATTATTCTATTTTATATGAGCTTACTGTTTGCTTTTGTTTTAAAATATTTAAGAGTTCATTATCTGGTGAACTCAGGTGGTATTGATGCCTTGATTACATCAAAATGTTACAGTAATAACATTTTGAAGGAAAAAAAAAGCTTATTCACCCTAGGGATCAATGATATCAGATCCAGGACACTCACTATTATTTGCCAAAGCCCCAACACAACCTATATTGAAAAAGTTCTAGGAGGTTATATTCCAGAGTAGGGTTGACCTTTGTCTAATCCTCAGGAGAATTATTCAAGAATCCAAATGTGTTAGTCAGGGTGTATTCATTTCGAGTCACCCCTCCATGCCAGTCTGGTGTGGAGCTATATTTCTATTTTCTGTATTTCTATCTTTCTAATAAACTTCTTTAAATCTTCAAAAAAATGTGTTAATCAGCTTCTATCATTAGGGACCAAAATCCTAACAAAACAAAAGAGGAGAAAAGGTTTATTTTGGCTCATGGCTTTTAGAGCTTCAGTCCGGCTTAACTGGCCCCAAGATAGAAACATCATAGCAGATGGCAGCAGTGCGTAGTGGAAGAAAGCTTCTCAGTTAGTGTCAGATGGGAAACAGAAGGATGAATGGATAGATGATAGATACATAGTAAATAGACTGATAGATGGATAGATAGATAGATAGATAGATAGATAGATAGATAGATAAGAACAGAGAAATACATCTTCCCTAAAGCCACACCCCCAGTGACTTACCTCCTCCAGAGGTTCCATCAGCCTTTAGTCACCACCCAGGAAATGCTTTCAAATGAATCTGTACACTGATGAGGTTAGAGCCCTTATCATTCACCTCTGAACAGTACAAGGATGTTAAGACTTGAAGGTTTTTTTGATGTATATTCCATATTCAAACCACAATGCCAAGTCACTCAGCAAAATCTGTGTTTTGTATTATTTTTTGATACCTAATTTTCTAGTAAGTATCCAGATTCCTTTGCCTCATATTACGCTGCTTTGTGGAAGTAAAATACCCACCCTCCTTCCCACTCACTCTGTCAAATGACACCTAATGGAATACAACGATAGCACCGTGCCACAATCTTTCAGATAGAAGAGTCTGAATTTCACATTAGAGAACTTCCTCTTCATTGCAAAGTGGGAAGTGGCTGGGTGGAGAGCTGTTTGCAGTGTGGAGTGAGCCCAAGTGGTGCGGTGAGCAGACAGGAGTTGTTGGAGTACAGCAATATCCTCTGATTGGAGCAGCGGGTTAAGTTACACTCTCATGATTACAAGTTTAGAGGCAACAAGGGGCCCAGATTTGAGCAACTAAACTGACAGATTAAGGGACAGTTTTTTCTATTGAACCAAGTAGATGAGGAGAAAGGAGTGACAGAAAGATACTACACATTTTATCAATAGGTTACAACATCGCTGAGAATTTGTCTTTTTTGTGTTTTCTCTGAAGGTCTCCACACCAAATGGAAAACAATGTAATAGGTATCATTAACTTGAAATTGAGAACTTAGATTTTAGGCCACCTACTATTGATGGGGGGTGATGAATTTAAAATTGTGTGTCTGAAATAGAGATTGCACCAAAAGGAGATTATTTTTAACTTATTTATGATAAGGACATTTTGCATGCTGGATTGATGACTATTGGAACAGATACTTATAATGGGATACTTATAATAATGGGATACTTATCATGTATTTTTTAATGAGAGAATGGAGGAAGAAAAAGAATAAGAGTGAGGGAGGAAAAAGAAAGAAACTTTGTGGTCCTTCGGAGAAAGAAAGGTAATCATCAGAGTCTGCAAACCATAGGTAGAAGTCTCAGGTCTTGGCAAAGTGTTTTCATCTTTCAGTACACAGTGCAATTAATAGGCTTCTTTTCCTTTGTATGTGATGTAGGAATACTCAATTTGGATTAAATAAAAATGAAAACTATGAAGAAAATCATTTTAAAATCTCTGAAAATTACTAAAATTAGCCAGATTGTTTGTTCACAGTCATTCTTACTTTCTGAAATTAATGTTTTTATAAGCAAGACATATCACTTGCAAACACATCATCCATCCTCTACTGCCGTATATTTTATATCCTCTTGTTATCCCTTCCCTTTCCCCATTCTTCCAAAATGACTGTAGGCAGCACTGCAAAAGGCACTCTCTACCTCCTCCAAACCATTATGTACTTTCTAAAGTTATCAGTTGGCACTAATCACACTGAGATGTTTATAGTATGTATTTTTACTCAGTATATTTATGAACTATTTGTTAGTGGGGAGAATCTTAGTGCATTTGGTCGCTCCACATGAGCTGTGTAAAGAATTCATGTAATCTGAACTACAAAAACATAATTTGAGCATTGATTTTTCCATTCAAGATTGCATCTTTCCTATTCCAAAAATGTATTATTGGTTTTACATCTAAATTATCATAATACAGATCAAAGGTAAAAATATCAAATGAAGTATGTGATTTCTACTCTCTCTTCTAAACACCCTACTTTCAAAGCCTTAGTAGAGCTCTGGCATATTAAAGTTGTCTGAATATCAAGCACATATCTTGATCATTGGTTGCTAATAGATATATACAAGCATGTCATTTATTAGACTTATGGTTCTTTACAAACTTCATACACTATAACTAAATTTAGCTAGTTAGATGTAGTCTAAATATAGAGGATCTGTAGATTTTAAGGACATCTGTCGCAGCTTAAAATAATGAACAGTGAGAACATATTTTGTCCGGGGTGGGCTGAGATATAACCAAAAAGAAAATGTCAGTTTTATCACATTAAAATATAGCCATGCAATCATTCTTTTAAAACTTTCTGCAAACTAACTTACAACAGTCCAGTGTATTTTAACATGGTTTTAATTACTTTCAAATTATGAATATCACTTATAAGTATTGAATCAAGCTATTTAAATCTAAGTCGTTGATGACTTGAATTTTGATTGATGTGTCTGTTTATATTAATTTGATGGGGCCTGTCTACTACTACAAGCTTAAAGAATTCAATTTAATAGATAATGGTGATTTTTTAGAATGACTTTACAAAATAGAGCAAAATGGGAAATAAGTAACTTTTAACTTGCAACTAATACTTCATTTCCATTTGTGAGCGAATCAGTGAAGCTTTGCCTTGATATTTCACAGTTACAGACTACATTTTTACAGTAATTTCACTTCTTAACTAATCAGTTCCCTTTCTCCTCTAATCACTACACATGGAGTCATTACATGTTTCCCTAGTCTCACAACTCTTTCTTCATTAAAATTCTTGTTTTATAATCAGCATATGTCTATGTTTAATTTCCAATGTAGTTTAGAAAAACAGAAGTATTCTTTCTTTTTGAGCTCAGCTAATTATACTCCTAAAAAGTTAGCTATACATTCTATCCAGGGATGTATACCCTATACCCCTCAATATAGAGAATTCTTGTTTTGTTCCTTGATAGAAATGTGTAATTCTATTTTATTTTTTGAAAAATTGCTAATTTAAAGGAACAAAATAATAGGTATTGCATATAAAATATCTTATTCAAAAGAATCTTCGTATAGCTGATGGAGTATGAGGAAATTTAGCAATTTGAGGTGTATATATATATATATATATATATATATAATATCATGGTTGGAAATCATAGGTCTTCTACTTATAAAATTGGGTTGATCAAGTCTTGTCTTAAGAGAAAAGCATTAAGTAGTATTTGCAAAAAAGCTGCTCAGTATTTTTTATGTTTTTGTCTTTATAGGAAGCTATATTAACTTTTTATAATATTTACATCATTTTCTGTGAGGTGAGGAACAGTGATGGTATTATATCTGTGTCTCAATTAAATATTTTTAAAGGTAGAAGTACCCTTAAGGTTTTAGTGGTTTTCCTAGAATTGGCAGCAGAGTCAATATTTATAGCTGCTGTGTGTTCTCTATTCTCTGTTCAATTATTTGAGAAGAGCTTCTGCTCAAATTAGGAGAACAAAAGAAAAGTGTATATTCTACTTAACAGTAACTGTATTTGGGTAAGATCTTATAGTCAAAGCCAAGAATAAGCGCAAATTAATTTGGCCTCTGATTCTCTGATAAATGCTTTATAATAACATAAAGGTAAATGCTCTTCTGAATCATGCACACCCTACGAGTATTTTTTCATACATATGATTACTTCATCTAACTCTAGACATCTGTTTATTCAACAAACAGAAATGGAAACAGTATACACACTCCACATCCCATGCAGTGCTAGAATGACTTACATGGTAAAAACATCCAGTGTATCTCCAGCAGTTCTTGCCATCTCAAAATAGGTTTGCAGAATGTTGACGGTTCCAGAAAGTGCTTCATGACCACAGCCACAGAACAGGGCCACGCCCGCATAGAGCAAGATGGTGGCGATCAGAGAGGCATAGGGAATACCTCCTAGGCATTTAATACAGCACTCAAAACACCCTGCAGGAAAACAGAAACAAGTGAAAAAGTCACCTGTGTTGTTTAGCTAAATTTAAAAAATTCCAACCACAGAACTATGTGAAAATGTATTTGCATTGATCGATGATAGCAGGTCAACCCTATAAATCAAATCCCAGGGTGCCTTGGATGGCATAAAGATCAAGTTTCTTATTATAATCAATCCTTCAAAGACAGAAAAATGCTTACCACTGATGACTTCCTCTTCTATCCTACAAGCCCATAGAAACCCTTTCTTTCCAGTCTAGGCTTCTTTTGATAATTGTTACCAAACACTAATGTATATCTATGCTGAATTTATTGCTAATTTCATATGCTTACATTTTTATTTGATGATGTTTATTCCTTTCAATTCCCTGTAGCTGTGCACTGTGTTGAAATGTTAGTGCATTTTGAACTCATCTTACTGAATTTTGACCTGTACATTATGAAAGTGGAAGAGAATAGAACAAACAGTATCTAAATTTATTGAATGTTGAAAGGGAAATTAATTTTGAGCTCTGTTGGGGCCCACTCGGCAGGACCGAGGTGGCACCCAGGCTTGTTGCCAGCGTGGACTCAAGATGGCGCCTGGGCTTGCAGCCAAGTCACGAGGCTCACGAGGCTGGCGGTGCCCTGAGCCTGCGCAGTGAGCCCTATCAGGCGCCTTACGGATAATTAGTGACGCAACGCCTCGTGCTACCACCTGCCCGCCCAGGAGAAGGTTAAAAAGCGCGCATGCCCTAGCGGGAGAAAGGAGAAGGAGCTAAGAGGGTTGGTGGACAGGAAGAGCAGTTCCTTGGCGGACTGCTCCGGGCTCCGAGCTGGGACGGACATGTTCACAAAGCCACCACTGTGACCGGTGTGTGCTGCAGCAGAGACGTAGAGTGCCACGGAAGAGGGTTGGTGGAGTGATGAGGGAGAGGATAGAAGACTGATGTTGTTTTTACCTGAGAGGGCGTTGAGAGAGCATTAAAGAGGAATGGTAACTGTACAAGAACCTGGGGTAATAAAACTGCTTGAGGAAGATCGTGTAAGAGTCGTCACTGCGCACGACAAGTGGTGGCCCGTACGGGGACCTTCGCTTCGATCAGAACCTCGGCAGTCCAGGGCAGCTGGCTGGTAACTGTACAAGAACCTGGGGTAATAAAACTGCTTGAGGAAGATCGTGTCTTTGATCAGAACCTCGGCAGTCCAGGGCAGCTGGCTGGTAAGTACTCCTTTGACTCCGAAAAGGGAGGAGGAGGCTCCGTTTACGGAGGGTTATTTTCCCCGATCAAAGGGGGCTCCATTAAGGAGGATATTTTTTAAATAAGGCTCGCGGATAAGCGAGGCTCGCGGAAAAGCGAGGGACAGCGCTGTATTTTCCCCGATCAAAGGGGGCTCCATTAAGGAGGATATTTAGTAAATAAGGCTCGCGGATAAGCGAGGCTCGCGGAAAAGCGAGGGACAGCGCTGTATTTTCCCCGATCAAAGGGGGCTCCATTAAGGAGGATATTTTCCCCGATCAAAGGGGGCTCCATTAAGGAGGTAAATAAGGCTCGCGGATAAGCGAGGCTCGCGGAAAAGCGAGGGACAGCGCTGTATTTTCCCCGATCAAAGGGGGCTCCATTAAGGAGGATATTTTTTAGTGTAAGCAAGTTAGAGAATCGGGCTGGTCCTGATTTGACAAGATAGGAGTAAATAAGGCTCGCGGATAAGCGAGGCTCGCGGAAAAGCGAGGGACAGCGCTGTATTTTCCCCGATCAAAGGGGGCTCCATTAAGGAGGATATTTTTTTAGTGTAAGCAAGTTAGAGAATCGGGCTGGTCCTGATTCGACTCCCTCTCCTAATCCGCCACCATAGATGGAAGACACCTGAGGTTAGCTGGAAAAAAACTTAGAAAATGAAGAAAGAAACTAAGATAGAAAATGAAGGCGCCTAATGTGTAAATAGTAATAAAGGATAGGTCAGAAGATTAGTTCCTAACGTAAGAGTTGTAAAAATATACAATGGGTCAAAAAATAAGTTTTTTGTTTTTTGCATATATGTTAGAAGATATGCTCTGTGTTAAGTTTCCTAAGGAAGAAACTACTGCTCGGTACCGTAGAGATGAGTTGTTTTCTTTAAGATCTTTGGGGAATTATTTCTACTTTCCCTCTTCCTTTACCTTGGTTAATGATGGTTTAGGTTGTTTTATTGATACCTGTTTTCTGACTTTCTGCTATGCTTCTATGCACCCTTGGAGACTTTGGAATTTCTGCTCTTATTGCTGTAATTGTGGCCTCTGTGGCCGTGGCAGTTATTGCAACCACTATGAATGCTCTATCCTCACATGTGGCTGCTGGCATGGCTCAGCAAGCTCAATTATCTGGACTATATGTATAACGTATGTGCAGTATCAGAATTTCTCCTATGCAGGCAATTTGTTTCGTCAATTAAGCAAGACGCTTCTAGGAACTTGGAGCCGTGAATTTGAACACACCATGATTGAGCTATGAGCATCCATCGCTGCAATTAATTCTACCCGCGTGGAAGTCGCCGCAGTACAACAATGAATGGACTTAATACACGGAACATTGGGTTTTTTAAAAGACTGGGGTGGCATGGCGTTCTGGGCATTCTTGCTGGTGGTAGCATGATGTTTCATGGTTGGATATATCAGGCGAACTCGACAACGCACACTGCAACAACAGCGCATATTGGTGCAAGCTCTGGCAGCCCTTGAAGCTGGCTTATCTCCCCATGTATGGCTCAGTATGCTGGATCGGTAGTCAGTGACGGGTAAGATCGTCCCCGGGACCTTTCAACCTAAGACAGGGAAACAATCATGCTATTGTTCTCCCAATGACGGGTAAGAATGGTCCTTGAGGGTCGGCAACCTAAGACAGGCACGATCCCGAGCCTTATTTTAATAAAACAAAAAGGGAGATATGTTGGGGCCCACTCGGCAGGACCGAGGTGGCACCCAGGCTTGTTGCCAGCGTGGACTCAAGATGGCGCCTGGGCTTGCAGCCAAGTCACGAGGCTCACGAGGCTGGCGGTGCCCTGAGCCTGCGCAGTGAGCCCTATCAGGCGCCTTACGGATAATTAGTGACGCAACGCCTCGTGCTACCACCTGCCCGCCCAGGAGAAGGTTAAAAAGCGCGCATGCCCTAGCGGGAGAAAGGAGAAGGAGCTAAGAGGGTTGGTGGACAGGAAGAGCAGTTCCTTGGCGGACTGCTCCGGGCTCCGAGCTGGGACGGACATGTTCACAAAGCCACCACTGTGACCGGTGTGTGCTGCAGCAGAGACGTAGAGTGCCACGGAAGAGGGTTGGTGGAGTGATGAGGGAGAGGATAGAAGACTGATGTTGTTTTTACCTGAGAGGGCGTTGAGAGAGCATTAAAGAGGAATGGTAACTGTACAAGAACCTGGGGTAATAAAACTGCTTGAGGAAGATCGTGTAAGAGTCGTCACTGCGCACGACAGAGCTCAGATAATTGTATTTGTGTGTAGTGACCCATCATGAAAAATACATTTGTTTCTATGGTTTATGGCTTTAAAAAACAAAAAAGGAAGAAGGACAGAATACAGATATCATCATTATGTGACTTTTTGAATAAATATATTACTTTGATTTTATCATCTGTGAAAAAGTGAAAACATGAAATTTCTCATATTGTTCTTGTTTAGTTAATAAAATAGTACCTGACATAGATGGGACTACTCATTAAATATCTATAAATATTTAATATTAATGTTAACCACGACTATTAAACCTAATTTTAACTATCATTAATATGTAGTAATAGTAGGAATTGAATCTAGGGGAATTGTACCTCTGAGCTACACAAATCCAGCCCTTATTATTTTTTTTTTATTTTGAAACAGGATTTCACTAAATTACTGAGGCTGGCATCATGCCTGTGAGTCTTCTGTCTTATAGTCCCAAGTAACTGGGATCTCAAGCATGAGCCACCATGCCTGCTCAATATTGACTATTATTGTATTGCATAAGGTTGTCATAAGTTCTTGACCACAGTGGTCACTTTAACTTTTTTATGTTCATCACTTAAGTCTTATTGAAACGCAGTATTAATCATTTAGCCCAAAACATCAGAAAGACATGGTTGCTAATATTCAAAATAGATGTCAAAGTTTTTCAGGTGACTACTGGATATGTTTTAAAAAATAAACTAAAGCTTATGTACATATGTTTGGGTTTTGTTTTTTTTTTTTTTTTTTGGTGGTACTGGGGTTCCTGGAAGCCCTTCTACCCCCGGGCTACACTCCCAGACCTATTTTTGCATTTTTCTTTGGAAACAGGGTCTCCTAAGCCAGTGCCCGTGGCTGACTTCGAACCTGCTCGATCCTCCTGTCTCTGCCTCCCAAGCGCGGGGATTACAAGCGTGCGCCACCACGCCCGGCTGTACATATGTTTTAAAGTAGGAAATACTGATAAAATACTATGCTTCTGGCCACTATTGATAGATAAAAATTTAGATAAGGCTTAAAAGACTAGGCATGCCTGAAAAGACCATCTTAGCTTCACGTATACCCACCACTATTCTCATTGCATAAATTTCCTCCTACTTTTCCTCCTTCTGGAAATTTCTGATTAAATCCAATTAGAAATGTTGAATATCCTGACATAATTAATGACTTACTCTTTTTCTTCAGAAATAATTTAAAAATGAGATTTAAAAATGGATTTTGATTATTATACTTAAATCAATTATCAGAAGATCTATGTTCATTTTACCAAGGATGCATATACCAATTGAGTATCCATATTTAAATGCTTGGGACTGAAAGTGTTTTGGATTTGAAAATGTTTTTGGATTGTGGAATATTTGCATATATATAAAAACATCTTGAGGATGAGACCCATTTCTAAACATAAAATTCATTTATAATTCAAGTATACTTTTAATAGGTAATCTAAGAATAATTTTATAGTGTGTTTAGTAAGTATGACAGTATTTTCACTGTGACCTATTACTTTAAGTCAGGTGTGAGATTTTCTAATTGTGACATCATGTATTTTTTATTTCAAATGATCAGATTATGGATGTTCAACCTATATGTACATAGCAGCAGGCAAAGCATGAAAGAATTACACAGTTCTATGTGAAATAACCTCACATGTTTAACTAGTCTGCAAGTTTTATTGCTCATTCAATGGGTCATTTTGAGAAGTATAGCCCCAGAGAAAGTAAAAAAAAAAAAAAAAAACAATTTGAATACCTCCTTGCTTCCCCAGCTGTTGCTTCTCCAAGCAAAATCATTTCCTGAACATTCTTCCCTGGACACACATATACACAGAGAGAAACGTACAATGTGGGGGAGTGCAAAAGGTTAGAACAGCCTGAAAGTTCATCTAGTAGGAAGACATTTCACTGAAACCAGTGTGTGTCATATCTAAGCATTACTGAACACAACTTTGGGTCAAGATTAACCAAGTGGAAAAAGTGTTAGAAATATCTGATGTAGTATTCTAAAATACTCGTTTTATTTATTATTCATTAATAAAGGAAAAAAATTAAAATTGGTACCAATTCAAAGAGTTAGCTCCTCTAATTTTGGCATATGCTCATAATAGCCCCATAACTTCCCTACATTTGATATGATTTTAAGAGATCTCTGTTGCAGACAACCTGAAGTATCAAAACCAAATAACATGTTCAACAAAACATGCAGAATAGAAGTCCAAATATAAAGAGTCTAAAAACCATGTTCACAGGCAGAAATGACATTTTCTGTGTCTGAGAACCTAAAGTTTACAATGGAGTCAGGATGAAATCATGCCTGTAACCCCAGTACTTGGGAGGTTGAGACAGAAGGATAGTGGCTTCAGGGATATCCTCAGCAGCTTAAAGAAACTCTCAGCAACCTAGGAAGACCCTAGGTTCAAAACCAAAATTTAAAAAAAGTAAAAGGAAGGAAGGAAGGAAAGAAGGAAGAAAGGAAAAAAGGAAGGAAGGAAAAAAGGAAGGAAGGAAAGAAGGAAGGAAGGACCAAAACTGCCACTAAGGACCTTCTGGATAATTTAATTCCTAATTTAGAGTCGAGTCAGTTGGTCCACTCATACTTAGTTCACATTTTCTCTACTGTGTATTAAATGTCCTTTATTAGCTTCTATGCCAAGCTCCATATTTTCAAGGGGAATAAAAAAATCATGGCATTAGAGCATTAATTATAACACTGAATAGCAGTTTTCAGATTTAGAAAATAATGACAGAAATTGCAATATTGGGATAAACTCAAATTGACAACCCTGAATTACAGGCATTTCCAAATGGATTTAAGATCTCCAAATGAAATGGAACTATTTAGTTTATTCCTTCTTAAATGTTGCATTTAAGTTCCTCCAAATTATGTAATCTTTATTGACAAGTACAAGTTCCTCCAAACAGCCATTAACAAGGGGACAGGCTAAAATATTTCCATTTAAGACTCGATTCTCGGCAAAATTTTTACTCCGAGAAACTTTTAAGTGTCTCATCAAGCACATATTGTACTCGTAATGGACTGCATCCTAATCACCCCCACTTCTCCTATGAGTCTGAGTGAAGTTGCCTAGTGGATTTAAAAGAAGACTCTCAGAACTCCCATATGGTGAAGCAGCGCATCATTTCAGTATTCCCTCCAGCTGCCAGAATCCCACATAGTTGCTGGCAGGGGAGCTTCTTTCCACCCACAGTGAGAAACAGCCTTGGCAGAGCAGTAGAGAAACCATAGCAACCATGCCCCTGGGCCAGGATGCTCTCCCAGCAATCACCCTTTAAAGCTGAGGATTCTGCTGCCCCCATCACCATGTTTTTACTTTACCCAAACTACAAAAACATTCCATTAAATGCATATTAATGAAGGCATGGTAAGTGCACTGCTGACATTAGGGAAAATAACTTTTTCGAGAAAATCCCTATTTAAAAAAATGCAGATGATTTTCACAACAAACATTTTCAGTACTAGATATTAGGAAAATAAGGCCCTTAATTCTCACATCAGCAAAGGTTCAAATATTGACACAGAATTTGCATATTTTGAATAGACACACATACACAAAAATATTTTTTATACCCAGTTTGTGGCCATACTTGCTCAAATGAAATAACACCATGACTTCACCTTTAAAATGAAAACAAATATTAAAAGAAAATGAAATAACACCATGACTTCACCTTTAAAATGAAAACAAATATTAAAAGAATTATGAGATTTTTTTTATCAACACACTCTGAAATACTAGCATTTTCCAAATATTTAGTGATATTATAAGTTGAATTTTAATAATTTAGCACTTTCCAAAAAAAAAAAAAGAAGCTCAGCTGGACATGGTGACACAGGGTTGTAATCCCAGTATTTTAGAGGCCCAAACCAGAGGATTAGAGGTTCCCAGCCAGCCTAGCCTCAGCTACTTAGTGAGGCCCTTGGCAACTTAGTGAGACCCTGTTTCAAAATAAAAAATAAAATGTAAAAATTGGAATTGGGGTGTAGCTTGGAGGTAGAATGCCCCTGCATTCAATCCCCAGTATTGCAAAAAAAGTAAAAAGAAAAAAAAATGTTTTTGAAATCCACTCTCTCTTATATTGATATGATTATTTTATATCATATATATAATTTATTTACCACTAAATAGTGTAAAGTGAGCATAAGCCATTGCCTTCACTAACTTCTCAAACCACACTAAAATAAAAACTTGAAAAGGAGTCTACAGCAACAAGAAAGAAAAAACATTGAAGATACACAACCGCAAAAAGAGATAAGACAATTGTGGTTTCTGGAAAAGAGATTGGCAAATGAGGTTGACAGGAGACTGACAATTTATTTATTGATAAATTTTTCCTGGTATCATTTACCAGGGAGTTGATTCCTTCTCCACTGATAAGTGTCACCATTGTTAATATCAAGTAACCGGAGAGGTGTCTTTCTGCTCCATTTGTCTATTTGTCTAGCCTTGTACTAGTATCACTTTCTATTATATATCAATCATATCATACCACATATCACTACCCTGATTTATGGTAAAAAAAACATTTTTCTCATGTATGTTATAGATATTTATTGCCACTTTTTCTCATATAAATTTTAGAAACAGTCTAATTACACAAAATTCATTGAGATTTTGATTGGGTAATTTTATATTAACTGACATTTTAATATTTAAAATTATTTTGTTGAAACATGTACTACTTTGACTTTGAAGATTATATGATGTTTATGTTGATAATCTTACCACATGTAAAAAAATCTGAGCTCTACTTTTTAATATTTGTATCTCATATCTTTTTATCTTACTCTGTTTGATAAGATGCAGTGAGAATGAGAAAAGACATATTTTCATATTACTGATATTAAACACACTTGCAGTGTTTTAATGATAAGCTTTATGTTGTTTAAAGAAAGGATCTTTTATCTTAAATTCTCTAACATGCTCTTATGTCCTCTGGTAAAATAATTTTATAAACTTCTCCTTTTATCTGCCATTTCAGTAATTTTTTGTTAAATTTTCACTTCTAAAAATCAAGAGTCATGTTCTTCATGTTCTATTTTTATGCATGGCTGAACTTGCCATGATGATGTTTTGTTGAGTACTTTTGTGCTTATAAATTTACTCAATGTGTAATTATTGAGTCTTCACATAGGTGTCAGGCAATATGCAAATTTCTGGAGCTGTAGAAATAAAAAAAAAAATCCATGAAAATTCCTGCTTTCATTTTAAAGGTGGAAGATAGATGATAAACAAGATGATAAAGTAATACATATGAGATTGTGAACAGTGCCCAAAAGAAGAAGAGAGAGTATGGGAAGAGAAGTTTCAGATTTTGATAAAGAGGCCATAGCAAGAATTACTGAGATGACATTTGTACAAAGATCTGAAAGAGGTAGTCATCCACGTCTTATTAAATAAAAGTGAAATAGGAGAAATTTACATTTTAATGGAAATTTAAAAGACAAAGAAATTTTTTATGAGAACAAAGAGATAAAGATAAAAATTGGAGAGAAAATATAAGCAACTTAGATCAGAAAAGTCAATATCAATAATCAAATATAATAATGATCTATGTATAAAAATAATGAAAATGAAAACTGATGAACTATGCAATAATCAGTACAAAACATTTTCCAGAATTGAAGAACATGAGCCTCCAGATCAATAGGATTCACCAGCATCCCTATTGGAATGAGTCCCTCCCTGGTGTCCTGATGTCTACTACATACTGCTTCCCTGTGTCATGCCAGCACCACTGAGGCCTGATGCTGGCTTCCACTGCCTCAAGAGCTCTCCAGATTAAGAAAGGTAGACTTCAGCAATTGGGCTCCTGGAGAATAAATCTTAGGTGAAGTCATCTTCAGAAAAGAAAAATGAGAAGTTATCACTAATGTTAAAGCAATTGTTCAGATAATTATTTCTGAAAAATATGTAGCCTTTGGTTCTTTTAGAGTTTATGGAAATTTTAATGGAGTGGAGCAAACCTGACTTTCTCTTATTTTGTTAAGCAGAATAAGAGAAATAATAAGAAATAAGAGAGGAATTAGATAAAAATCTAATTATACTAGATTTAATTCATATGCTTACTTCTTTCTATGTCTGTCTTAACAGTCTGGTTATTGAATCACTATATCAATGCTCAAGCAATATTTCTTGAGCACCGAATAGTTTTACACAGTGTATACAGAGATTATAAAACTATGATCTCTACTTGAGCTACAATACTAATGAGAGATAAAATTAAAAATTTCTAGAAACTATTATTATTTGGTCTCCTAAGTGTCCAATTAGAGTGGCCAAGATCTATGTTCTTTAGTAAATCAGATTTAGGGACAGTGGCCTTGGATTTTAAAATTAACCAAGTAATACTTTTATGAAGTATAATATATTAGAAAATGCGTAATAGTAGTTCAAAACCTGTAAAGTGCTTGGAAAACCCACTTTTTGATAGATAATCTTTTAATGACATTATAGCCTATATCATTAAATAATCCTATAATAGAGTTCTAATAATCCACAAATAACATTACATTGTTAACATTGTATTTAAATATTTCCTGGCCTAAACAAAGTCCAGACTCAGGTAAATATCTGAATAATTCAACAAAAAGTGTAATTACCAAGATAATAAATGTAAATGACAGGTTTTTATCTTAAATATTTTAGTCATCGCCGAATTGCTTTAAAAAGTTTTAAATTATTTTGTTTTATTTTACTTTTAATACATATTTTTATTGAAAATAAATGGTATACATTTAAACTGTACTTGGGGTCCTCTCCTCCCTACCCCGTTTTCCTTTCCCCTCCTCCCACCAATGATTGTCCAGGGTAACCGTGCCATATTCATACTTTTATACATATTCAGATGTTGACCCTCATTAATCAAGTTCAGCCTTCCTCCTCTCCTATCTTTCCATTCAAATTTTGCTGAGATATGCTTAAAAACAGTTTTTAATTTTAAAAGAAACGTCCTTAAACAGAGAAATTATTTTCAGAGTACGGAGGCCTTTTTTATATTCTCTTAACTTATGGCTACATGTCAAAATCACTAGGAATTTTGTCAAAAATAAAGATTTAGAATCTTTTCCATAAGAACCTTTTTTAAAGTACTGTTGTTGATTCTGATGTACAGATGTAACAGCATATGGAAACCACACTATATTATGTAAAACTGTATTAAATGCCTAAAATGCCTTAGAACTAATTGATTAACTAGGATATACATGTAATGCTGGGATTTATAAGTCACTGCTCTAAGAAATTTCAGCAAAATGAAATATATAGTTTATAACTAATGGTTGCCTTGAAAATTTTCTGAACATCCCCCCTGCTTCAGGAACAGTGCCCGACTCTTGATGTATTGACTGGTCTGAGCTCCACAGTTCCTTAGGAGTGAGTTATGATTATGGAAAGACAAATTCTCATATCATTACTGAGACGAGGCATTGAAAAATATGGGAAAACCTACTTATTGTGAAATTTTCTAGAAAAAAAGTTTTTATTTTAAAAATGTTTTTTTTATTTTTGAAATATAAATATTTAAGATACAGATTTTTTAATAGTTAAATCACTAATCATAGAACATTTTGTAATGGTCACCATGACATAGCAAGAATGGTTTGATTAATTAAACTTCTTTCCCTAAGGCAGAAAAGTTAATTGCTTCAATAACGATTAGAAGCATACTCTTCTGACTGTGATAAATAAGCCCCTAGGGTGAAGGAACAATCAGGCAGAAACATGTTTATGATGTACAAGTCCAATCCTTTGAAAGAAAAAAAAAATGGAACACAATAGTCAGTATAAATTCATAATGCTTTTGTAGATGACACCTTACTTGTTCACCATGTATAGAAATCCAGCTCAAACCCTCTAATCGATGCACAATTGGTATAAACCCCCTGAACATCTATATGGCTTTCTTTCCTACAACCTTTGGGCTTTTGCTCAAAAGAACCCTTTCATCTGTTAGTATTCATGTGTTAATGTGTTCATGTGTTATGTTTACATTTTTTGTTGTTGAATTACCCATTGCTGTCCAATAAGCTATCTTAAAAATATTAGTCTACAACAATATTATAATTAGAATTATAATTTTCCATGTTTTCTTGGGTTTACTGAACTTAACAGGGCTTTTTTTATTGGTATCATTAATGCACTTGCAACCAACAGGTAAATGGCCCTCAGTCATCAAATTGCTTTAGATTAAGCTCAATGTTCAAGACAGTGTCTTCTTAGCATGTTTAACACCTAAGCTAGCCTGTCCAGAACCTCTGAGAAATTCCTAATATCTCACTTGGCCTTTCCAAGTAGCTAGTTTGATCTTCCTCACAGCATGAGGAGACTCAATGGATGGATTCCAACAGGAACATGAGCTTTGAGAGAGGAAAAGAGAAATTGAAAAATTTCTTGAAGTCTAAGCCAAATAATGGCAGAAGATAATTCTGGCACATTTTATTGTCATATTTGGGGGTACAAGTCTGAGTTGATTCTGACCCTAGATAAGTGGGCTGGTAGACTTTATAGCCATCTTTCATATGGGACAAGATTATTCAGTTTAAAATTGAACTCTCTACATCAAGGATTCCTTTTTTTTCTTAATGACACTACATAACCATCCTAATTATTGTTTAATTTATTTGTTGATTTTGTAAAGTATCGAATTAGTTCACTTGCCCATTTTGTGATTGGGTTATTTGTTTTCTTGTTTTTTAGGGGTTTTTTTTTGCGGGTCTGGGGATGGAACCCAGTGGCATCCGACCTTCGAGCTACACAACTCGCCCTAATTTTTATTCTTTATTTTGAAACAGGGTCTCACTAAGTTGTAGAGGGCCTCACTATGTAGCTGAGGCTGTCTATGAACTACCATCCTCTGGTCTCAGCCTCCCGAATGCTGGGATTACAAGTGTGTGCCACCAAGCCAGGAGGGTAATTTGTTTTCTTGGTGCTGAGTTTCTTGAGTTTTCTGTATACTCTAGATATTAGTCCTCTATAGCGGAGTAGTTAGCAAATTTTTCTCCCATTCTGTTAGCTCTCTCTTGAGGTTCTTGATAGTTTCCTTTGCTGCACAGAAGCACTTCTGTTTAATGCAATCCCATGTATTGATCCTTCTTTTAATTTCTTGTGCGTTTGGGATCTTGTTGAGAAAGTTTACCTGTGTCGATATGTTGAAGTGTTGGATGGACCTATACCCTCTTCAAGGAGCTGGTCTGATTTCCAAGTCTTTGATCTATCTTGAAATGACTCCTGTGCATGGTGAGAAAGCAGGGTTTATTTCCATTTTTCTGCATATGGTTACCCAGTTTTGCCAACACCATTTGTTGAAGAGGCTATCTTTTTTCCCCAGTGCATGTTTTTGGCCTGTTTGTAAAAATTCAATTGGCTATAACTATGCAGATTTGTTACTGAGTCTTCTATTCTACTCCATTAGTCTGTGTGTGTCTTTTTGTGCCAGTACTGTTTTTATTAGTATGGCTTTGTAGTATAGTTTGAAGTCAGGTATTGTGATGTCCCCCTCATGGTTCATGTTGCTGAAAACTACTTTGGATATTCTGGGCCTTTTTTTTCTTGTTGTTCCAAATGAATTTAAGAACTGATTTTTCTGTCTGTGAGTAATGACCTTGGAAATTTAATGTGTATTGCATTGAATCTATAGATCACTTTTGGAAGAATGTCCATTTTGATGATATTTATTCTGCCTATCCATCTCCTCAGGTCTTCTTCAGTTTCTTTTTCCAATATTTTATAATTTTCCTTGTTGAAGTCTTTTACCTCCTTGAGACAGGAGGATCATAGATTCAAGACCAGCCTCAGCAGTTTAGCAAGACTCTTATGCATAAGTTATCCCCAGTACCACTAAAATGGAAAAACAGAACAAAAACAACCTAATGAGACCCTATTTCAAAATAAAAAATAAAAGGGTATAGCTCAGAGGTAGAATGCCTCTGAGTTAAATCCCTAGTATGAGGGAGATAGAGATGAGAGAGAAGAGAAAGAGAGAGAGAGAGAGAGAGAGAGAGAGAGAGAGAGAGAGAGAGAGAGAGAGAGAGGATATTATGCTCTTTGTGATCATTCCAACATCTTTTCCCACCAGGGCCACCTGTTTTCTGCACACCATAGCTGCAAGATCACAGGATCAAGGACAGCCTAAGCAACCTAGGGAGATTCTTAGCAACCTCAAGAGATCCCATTTTCAAACAAAAAATAACAGGGCTGGATGTGTAGTTTAGAGATGGAACACCCTTGGATGCAATCCCCAGTACTCGTGCCCCCAAGAAAAAAAAGCAGAGGGGAACATAGATAAGCACGTTTCATTTGATGAACAATACAATTATTTAAATACAATTGGGGCATATTTATTAAAAATGAGAAATTTAAAGCCATTCTTGAAAGTAAAAATATAAATTTAAGAACTAATTTAATTATAAAATAATCCTAAATATAAAATAAAGTTGTAAAATTAGAAAATAAAAAAGTAAGATCTCTTTTAAAAGGTAGTTTTAATTACTTAAAAATGTTTGTTTCTTTAATTTTAATTCATGGAAATTCACCATGATATCTGTAGATTCAACCATTTTGCTCAAATATAATGATAGGTTTTAATGCGATCTGGCAATCTGGAACTTATACAGTAATTCCAGATATAAAAGATAAAATTTTCAAAGAAGCAGATACATTTTAATATTTCTTGGTCACAATATACCAGCATTCAGGGAAAACTTAAGTCTATACCTTACGTCAAAATTTTATTTTGGAATAAAGAACAAAACAAATTTCTTATTATAAAACTATGTTGTTTTATTACAAACATTAAAAAAACACTCAAAATGGATCTGTAACAATTACCTTGTTACAATCAGAAAAAAAAATGTCCACAATTCATTAAGAGGCAAATTCTCTTTCAAGGTTCTGAAGCGTTTCTGAGAGCCTAAATTGTCTACTGCACATTTGGAAACAGAGGCGAAATGGCTGCGTTTCAAGGTAGAAATATCACTGCTGCAAGCACCAGCTCGTTTCAGGCATCAGAGTCTCTAAAAAGCTAAAATGTTTTTTTCTAAACAACAGAATATTTTTTTAAATTTTTTGTGTCTTCCCACCATCCCTTCCATCTATTTCTCATTAGAGCCTTTGCCTCAAGCTTCGTTCCCTAAAGGCCAAGGAAATATTGGTTCAAAGCCCCCCATACATTATCTTTTTAAATGCTCTAGAGGAAATGCTTCTTTTATTTGAGCCAAGCATCAGTCTTTCATTCTGTTGCTTCTACTGCAATCTGAATGAGCGCTGTAACTGCCAAGTACAGATGTACTGTTTTTATTACAGCCATTTTCACCATCGCCTAATTTATCCCATACCCCCAATACTGGATGTTCTCTGCTTCTTTGATTATATCTCCTATGGCCCTTAGGTGGTGGGGGCTGAAAAATAAAGGTTTAGAAAGAGATAAGAGGACTATGGAGCACTCTCTGAACATGTTAGAACAAAGCATGCCTTTTAGCTCTTTTTGTATTCTGCTCACCAAGGGGCATATCCTTAAGAGAGCTCGGCCTGGGTATGAAATCTTGCACTTCACATAAATCTTTTTATTTCACATTACTAATCCCCAGAATTTCATGAATACACACAAAGCTCATTTTCAGTCCCTGTCAATCACCTCTGGTGGCTGTGAAGCAAAACTGAGTTTGCTGCAAAAACTCAGAGAAGAATGCCCAGGGAATGTGTGAAGATGCAGACATATTTTTTAAAATTAGGTATTTGTAATTTTCAATATACACCAGAGAAAAGCACTGCTGTCTGTGCTTTGCATTTGATTGATAATGAATTCCTGAGATCAGGGACCATGTTTATATGCTGTTATATGTCCTGCATTTTCTAAAGAGATTGACTCATAAACATAGAAAGCACTGAATAACTCTAAGAATTAGATCTATTTTTTAAGTTTTATTTCTCTGTTTCTGTCGCTGTTTCTTTGGTTATCTTATGTACAGGAGGAATAGGTCGACATCAGCCATCAAAATGTGCATCCTTCGGCTTCAGCACGATGTCAACTCAAATTACATTGGGAAAAATATGGTGAGGTCACAGCAATATAATCACATGTAGCAGCTTAATCTTAAACCTTAAAGTATATTCCACAATATACTTGAAATTGAATATGTCCACCTTTGCTGACGGTCTATTGGAGGCGATGTAAAAACTGTAGAAAATGGCAGCAAAACTGTATTGTATTCTTGTTTTTTCAACAACTGGCAATTACTTAAACTTGAATATCATTTTTCATTTCTGTGTTTTAAAAAGAAAAAAAGTGTAGCACACACTTGTAATCCTAGTACTCGGGAGTCTGAAATGGGATTATCGCAGGTTTGAGGCTAGTGAGGCACTCAGCAATCTAGCAAGACCCTGCTTCAAAATTAAAATAAAATAAAACAGAAAGGGCTGGAGAGTATAGCTCAAAGGTTGAATGTCTCTGGGTTCATTCCTAGGTACCAAAGGAAAAAAGCAAAATGAAATTTAAAACATCACTGAGCAGATGTTAGGGATGTAGTACTAGTTTTATCCTTATAGTTGCTCTACAAACGCATTAACAAGTGTGTGATTCCTGCATAATTACAATCTGAGAGACTGCTTAAAACACAGATAACATTACTTAGAATTAAAATACGCTTGTAATCCCAGCATTTGGGAGGCAGAGACAGAAGGATGGCAGTTCGAGGACAGCCTCAGCAATTTAGTGAGGCTCTTTGTAGCTCAGTGAGACCCTGTTTCCAAATAAAGAATAAAAAAATAGGGTTGGGAGTGTAGCTCGGAGGTAAAATGCCCCTGGGTTCCATCTCCAATACTGAAAAAATTAAAACACAGAGGATAACCTTCTGTATTCTCAGTGAAAAACTGGTGGAGCAAATGTATGTCTTTAGATAAATGAAAATATATTTTTTTATCCAACATATATGATAATGTTCTTGCTCACTCTGTAGTAGCTCTAATGGCTTACTGTAATAATGAGATTGAAAGTTGAAAGTGGATCCTATCCTGGGGCTGCTGTTACTCAATGATGATATATATGTATGTATGTATGTATATATATATATATTTTTTTTTAAGATTATTTTCCTTTCACTTAATATCTGAAATATTTTACTAGCAGAAGGAAGAACATCCAGAAGAAATATCACAGAAATAATTTTGATAATTTCACACCTGTGAAATAAATGTTCCTGGAGAATGTGGACTTTATCAAAGTTTTAGGTCAGAAAAATGATAATAAAAGTCACTGTAGGGTTGGGTGGAGTAAGGCATACTTGTACTTCTAGTACTTGGGAGGCTGAAACAGGAGGATCACAAGTTTGAGGCTAGCCTCAGCAACTTAGGGACACCCTCAGCAACTTTTTTTGTAGTACTAGGATGGAACCCAGGGGCATTCTACCTCTGAGATGCACCCCAGCCCTATTTTTTATTCTTTATTTTGAAACAGGGTCTCACTGAGTTGCAAAGGGCCTCACTAAGTAACTGAGGCTGTCCTTGAACCGCCATCCTCCTGTCTCAGCTTCCCGAATGCTGGGATTACAAGCGTGTGCCACCATGCCCGGCCAAAACCTCAGCAATTTAATGAGACCCTTTTTCAAAAACCAAAACAACTCAATTGAGGTTCTTGACAGTTTCCTTTGCTGAACAAAAGCTCTTTGGTTTAACTCAATCTTACGTACTGATTCGCCTTTTAGTTTCTTGTGCCTTTGGGGTCTTGTTGAGAAAGTTTTTATCGGTGCCTATGTGTTGCAGTGCTGGACCTATGCTTTCTGCAAGGAGCCTCTTTTCAGCAAAGGAAACGGTCAAGAAACTCAATCGAGAGCCAACAGAATGGGAGAAGATTTTTGACATTTACTCCTCCAATAGAGGACTAATATCTAGAATATACAGAGATCTCAAGAAACTCAACACAAAAAAAACCCAAATAACCCAATCAAAAAATGGGCAAGCGAACTAAATAGACACTTCAGGAAAGAAGAAATTCAAATGACCAGTAAATGCATGAAAAATGCTCAACATCATTGGCAGTTAGAGAGATACAAATCAAAACTACCCTGAGATTTCACCTAACTCCAACTAGAATGGCAATCATTCAAAATACAAACAACAACAAAGGCTGGTGAGGATGTGGAGAAGTGGGAACTCTAAGACATTGTTGGTGGCATTGCACATTAGTGCAACCACTTTGGAAAACAGTATGGAAGATCCTCAGAAGAATGGGAACAAATTCGCCATATGATCCAGCAATACCACTTCTGGGTATCTACCCAAAAGAAAGCAAACCAAACTACCAAACCAATGCATGTGTATCTATGTTCATAGCTGCACAATTCACCATAGCCAAACTATGGAACCAGCCAAGATGTCCATCAACACATGAATGGATTAAAAAACGGTGGGATATGTACACAATGGAATTTTACTCAGCCAAACACACACACACACACACACACACACACACACACACACACTCACCATTCTCAGGGAAATGGATGGAACTGCAGGACATTATGCTAAGCAAGATTAGTCAGTCACAAAAAAAATAAGAAATAGGATGCTTTCTCTAATATGTGAAGCATGGGAGGAACTCTAGATGGAAAAGGAGATCCTATAGAGGAGCAAATAAGACAACCTAACCTAGGGGAAGAAGGAAACTGTCTAAAGCACAGGATGTACTCAAACAAACATACTGATATTAACCACTAAGCCAAGAGTGAGAAGGAAGGATGGGAATGGAGTGGGGTGGGGATTGGGTAGGGGTTAAATGGGCGATGTGTGTTTGTACATCTACACAAGATTTTTAACCATTATGATGTATGAATACAATGGACAATAAAAAATAATAAAAAGCAAACAACAAGATAAAAAATGGAGGAAAAAAAGGGCCAACGTATAGTTGGGATGTAGAATGCCCCTGGGTTGACTCTCTAGTACCAAATAAATAAATAAATAAATACCCAGTCATTGATTGCTGTCAGAATTTCTTCCTCTTTTAGTATTTTCATGGCTTTAGTCTCTATCTGATAAGCTACTTAGATGTAACAGATTAATCTCAAGGTAAACTTGTTTGAAAAAAAATTAAGACATGCTAGAAGATAGATTAAAAATGGTATATCTGAGGAAGTTTTGCAGCAAAACTGTATTTTTACCAATAATTCTCAGAATTTAAATTTATAGATGTATATTATAATGATAATTCATTAGCCTTATTAAGAAAAAATATGGAATGTCATCTAATAGGCTGGTTCATTTTGAAAATGAAGAGTAATAAGAAAGAGGTGGCCTTGTCATTTTTAAGATATATGAATTTATATTGAATAAATTTATATTGAATAAGATATATGGATTTATATTGAATAAACAACAAACAAAACATTAACAATAGTGTAGACATTAACCACACAATATTTTAAATTCTAGAAATGAAAAAAATTTAGATTAAAAAGTACCATGCATGATATATGTCATTTAATTCTGAATACTAAATGTCCATGACAATAAAATTGAGACAGATTGGAAGTCAGATGAGATCAGCAGTGTGCCTTGCTGGGTGCTACAGGAAATGCCTGTGATCCCAATTACTTGGAATGCAGGGTAGGAAATCTCAAATTCTTGATAAGTCTCAGCAATTTAGCAAGCAAGAACAGATCTCAAAATTTTTTAAATAATATAAAAAGAAGATGGGGCTTGGGATATAGCTCAGTGGTAGATCATGCCTGGGTTCAACCCTCAGGTTATTAAAATGATGATGATGATGATGATGATGATGATGATGATGATGATAAATAGGACTTGAGAGTGGGTGATTTGCTCAAAAACTTGAAATAGCTCTTTCTTTTTCAAAAAGTCAGAATCCTTACAGTGGTCTTGCCCTGAATGATGTTCTTTCTCATCGTCACCTCTTTGATCTCACCTCCATATATATACACATACATATATTACACATACATTTATTGGCACATTATAACCTCGCATCATAATGTAGTTCAGAGTGACCGTGACATGCGCACACACAGCACTCTGTCAGCTTGACCCCAGGTCTCTTCCCAGTCTCTCCTGCCCCATATGTGATACTGAGAGTGGCACCGATGTTCTCACATGTGCACATCATGTCCGTGGACCCTGTCACATTACATAACTAACACTTGGTGCACTCTGGGCAATCCTACTGACTCTTGACATTCTGGTCTCAGATGTCTGCTGAAAGAACTTCATTTCCTATAAATTTTTGATCAAATTTAATTCTGATTATTCTGTTTAAAAAGTGCCTCCTGTTCTACCCAGACTGCCTAATCTGCTTTGTTATTACTATTATTATTATTATTATTATTATTATTATATTTTATATTTTATATAACATTGGGGTTTTGTACTATATTATATTTATTTTATATTTCATATTTATTCTTATATTTATTTTTGTACTGTATTATTTATATTTTTATATTTCATTTTTGTACTGTATTATTCCATATTATATAACATTTTTTATAATGGAGATTGAATCCAAGTGCATTCTACCTCTGAGCCATACCCAAGCCATTTATTTATCTATTTATTTATTTATTTATTTATTTATTTATTATTTATTTATTCTGAAATTAGGTCTTGCAAAATCGCTGACCTTGCCTCATACTTGTGATCCTTCTGTCTCAGAGTCCCAAGTATTGGAATTACAGGTGTGTGCCCCACACCCAGCTCATAAAGAACCTTCTAAGAAAATATACCATTTATTCATAATTTGGATCTTTTGTTTTTCTGTTTTCTCCTTTGGAGAATAAAATGTATGAATCCAGGAAGGTGGTCTTGAAAACACTTTGCAAAAAGTGGTAGGACTCTGTTATATTTCCGCTTTTCTCAATAAGCAGAGATTTTAGTTTATAGGATTTTTTCTCTTATTCATTGATATCTCTTATGTGCCTAGAAAACTAGAAATGTGACTCATAATTAGTTGGTGCTTAACTAGTATTGATGAATATGTATTATTTTTTACACACAGAAAAGCCTATGCTCATGATTGCCAAGTATAAACCTAGAGTTCACAGCCAGCAAGGAAAATAACGCAAAGAAGTTGCTTGAAATATACCAAGCTTATATCAAATATGGTATGTTAATGTATTTTGGGAAGTATTAGCAATACAATTCGTGTGTGTGTGTGTGTGTGTGTGTGTGTGTGTGTGTGTGTGTGTTACTGAGGATTTAACCAAGGGGCATTCTAACTCGGAGCTACACTCTAAGCCTATTTTTTTTTAATTTTTTTTATTTTGAATCAAGGTGTCACTAAGATGTGGAAGCCTCATTAAATTGCTGAAGTTAGCTTCTCAAACACTGAGATTACTAGCATGTGCCACTAGACCTGGCTAGCAATATGCTTCTTATACTTAGCAATAAGAACTATAGTCAGTACGTATTCAGAGTCAAAATGTAAACTAAAATTCAAAATATCAAAATCCTACACAAATTCATAGAAATAAATAACAGCTCTGTCTTAGATATTAAATAACCACAAGAAAAAGGGTGCCCAGACATTTGACTGTATCCTGATATTCCAAAATATTGCAAGTATTTTTACAAAACTACTCAAATATAACATTTACTGGAGACTGCAATGCCTTTAGGAAGAGAATGCTAATATAAATATTCCATTTCTCAATTATTTCAACTAAAACATCTAATCAATATAGTGAGCATTTCAAGGAAAGAAGCAAACATGAGGTTTAGCTATCTTTCAATATGTCTTTCTGGAACATTTCTCCTAGTAGCTTAAAAAAAAAAAAGAAACAAATCAAAAAATTTAAATCTGCTTGCCGTAAACATTATATCATTTACAGAGAAAATGAATCAGATTATCTAGCATAATTCTTTCATTAGCCCGTTTTCATGTGTATTCAGCTTCTTCTTGATGAGTTTTCCCATTGGCATTCATATATTCTTAATTCGATTTTTATTTTAAAAATAAAAAAATAAAAAGTTCTTTCTAAACTGGACATGGTGGCGCATGCTTGTAATCCTAGTACGTGGGAGGCTGAGACAGGAGTATCACAGGTTCACAGCCAGCCTTAGCTACTTAGTGAGGGCCCCCACAATTTAGTGAGACCCTGTTTTAAAATATAGAATTTTTTTAAAAAGCTTTCTATTCCCACATGCCTTTGTAGCAGTTAAAATAAAGCTACTATACTAATCCATTTTTCCTCTTCATAGCCAAATTGCTTCTAATTGCTGATTACATCTTTACCTCTTTGTCATTTCCATCTTACTCCTTATTTCAGGTAATTCTGTTAAAAAGATAATAAGTAAAGCTCAATTCACTCTACAAACTCCTCTCCCAGTTTGGCTTCCTGATTCATCACTGAACTGAAGCTATCCCCATGGTTTCCTATGTTCATCAACATGCATACTTCAGTTCTCACCTAAATTGACCACAGACTAGCCCTCTCTCCTTGACACTATATCTTGAAAGCATTTAAAGTGAGATTTTGATAATCAATTTGGATATTTTTACAGTCTTTGCCTATCATAGAGCACACATTTCAACGTACCTTATTTTTCTTTCAAATGTAATAAAATATCCTGCTGAACATTGAATATGAGTAGTCTAGACGCAAGAAAATTGAAGGCAGACTGGGCAAAAACTGATGGACTTGTTAGAATCTTACATAGGTCATTCACTGAATGTGCACATTTAAGTCATCCACTTGCCCCTTCTGGAACTCAGCTATCTACTTTTGTTATGTAGAACCTTAGAGTGTTTTTTGAGTATAGAATGGTGACAATATGACTTGTCTTCTAATTTTACAATACCTTTGAGAATAAAAGAGAACACTATTACTAATTAAGCCTAGAAAATAAAGACTAACTGGAATTATTCTGGATAAGATGATACTGCCCCAAGAAACTAGAACATACAGTCACTGCAATTAAATGAGACTATGTAATTGGAAAAGCCTGACATCAATCATATGCTCAACAAATATTGTCTTAAAAATATTCAAATTACATGCTACAATTGATATAAATGAGGTATCCAATTTTGTGTCAGTCCCATAATTTTCAAATTTTACAATACACATGACATTTTTGTATCAGAAATATTTTTAAATATTTTTTATTGGTGCATTGTAGTCATACATCTTATTGGGGTACAATAGTGTAGACATACATACACACATCATCCAATTAGCCCTTACCCGATTCCCTCCCCATTCCTTTGTACTCCCTCCTACTCATGTTTTGTTGTTGTTGTTGTTTTTCTTTTTGTTTGTTTTGTTTTTTTGTTTGCAGTACTAGGGATTGAACCTAGGGGTATTCTACCTCCAAGCTACACTCGAGCCCTATTTTTTTATTCTTTATTTTTAAACAGGGTCTCACTAAGTTGCAGATGGTGGCTGAGAACCTTTAATCCTCCTGTCTCAGCCTCCCAAGTACTGGGATCAGAAGAGTGTGCCCCAGTGTCCGGCTACCCATAACTTGTAAAAGGATGGATTCATCCATGAATATGTGTTTGTGCCTTTTTATGTGTATGTATGTGTGCATGTATAAGTCGATTTTTAGAAACATTTTTTACTAACATTATCTGTATAATCTGGAAAAGCAAGGGATTTCAGAAGGGTGACATTAGTTTTAGTAGATACCACTATATAAAGCGGAATAACAAACATTATATCCTACATCTTTAAATATATATAAAGAGGTTGGACATGGTGGCACATGCTTGTAATTCTAGTACTTGGGCAGCTAAGACAAGGAGGATCATAGGTTTGTGGCCATGAAAATATCACCATAACTAATCCAAGATTATCTTGCATTGTCAGATACTAGAAAAGCTTATTTTAGTATAATACTTCTTCATAAAAATGATGGTTATTTGTTTTCTAGAAATATTATGAAACGGTAGTAGAATATTACATTTATGTGTAAGTTTAAATTTTGAAGAAATTTTATATCTACTAAGCCAACCGTTTGCCAAGAATTTCTGCATTAGTATCTTTTTACAACTTGAGAAAACTGAGCCATGAAAATGGAATGCTTTGGTTAAGGTCACAAAGATCAAAATAGCAGAGCCACACCATAAGCCAGATTCACTAATGTCCAGCCCATGTTAGCAATTGGCAATATAAAAATGAATGAAATTAACCTGTTGCATCTCTCATAAAAAATAATTTTACAGTGAAATTGCTTTCACTGTAGGACATCTCTTCCTTATGAAAAATACATTGGTTTTGAAAGAGGTAAAACAAACAAACCCAAGAAATCCAACTATTAAACACAAACTATTTTTAAATGAACTCAGTATTCTTTGTTTTTGCTGTTTTTTACCTATGTGGGGAAAATATTTCCTTGATGGAGATTTGATTATCTTTACAGTTCTTGTTGAAGTAAATGTTTCTTATAAGTCACTGTATGTCCTTTACTTCACCCAACCTACCTCATTTACTCTTTCTCTGAGAACCTAAGAAAATAACAAAATATGAAGATCCAGCTCAAAGATTTTGAGTTCTGGATCTGTCCAGGTTTTCATCTTAAACATTGAAAAATAGTGGAAGCATAACACAGTCACTTAGTTTTGCTAGTAAAAGGAATCTTGAATTATGGCTAAAATCGCATTGTATATCAATTTGAGAATTAATTTAATTTAAAAGATTTAAATGTTTCATACCTTTTTACAATATTTATGGTACTTTGTTTAAATTTAATGCCAAACATCTACATCCTCATTCAGCTTGCCCAACGTAATATTTTGTTATCCTCAAAATTCCAAGCCCAAACTTTAAAATATTTTCTTCATATTGACTTCCATTACCTTAAACTTGAAAAATTAAACTGTATTTGATGAAATTCGTCCTACTAGTTATATCCAATCTGTTTGTTTGTTTGTTTGTTTGTTTGTTTGTTTGTTTGTTTGTGGTACTGGGATTCCTGGGAGCCCCTCTACCTCCGGGCTACACTCCCAGACGTATTTTACATTTTTATTTGGAAACAGGGTCTCTTCAGCCAGTGCGGCTGGCTTCGAACCTGCGCCATCCCCCTGTCTCTGCCTCCCAACCGCGGGGATTACAAGCCTGCGCCACCGCCCGGCTAGTTATATCCAATCTGAAGACACATGATATTTATTGTTTTTAGCCCCAAATTAAAAAAAAATTAATTCAGAAATTCCTTGCCACTGTCATGACTACCATTTAAACTTGCAACTCTTCAGTTTGTACTTGGTTGTATGGCTCAAATTCAAATTATTGTCCCTTTCCCTCTAGCTTTTCTTTCTCCTAATTCAGATTCATATGACCATCAAGTAATATACTTCACCACCTCTCTCTAGTCATTCCCTAAATAAAACCATGCGCAGACATCTGCCTTATACATTGTTAGTATACTGTTAACATTTATGCTATTGTTAATATTCTTTTTTTTTTGTGGTACTGGGGGTGGAACTCAGGGACTTTCTATCTCCGGGCTATACTCCCAGACCTATTTTATATTTTATTTGGAAACAGGGTCTCACTGAGTTGCTGAGAGCCTCACTAAGTAGCAGAGGCTGGCTTCGAACCTGTGCGATCCTCCTGTCTCAGCCTCCCAAGGGATGGGATTAAGAGCATGAGCCACCACGCCCGGCTCTTTGATATTATTGCTAATGTTCTTTGCTAGTTTTCATTGTCTCTCAGTTTATAGTAAATAATTCCAAAGGTAGTCAATATGTTAAGAGGCACCTAGGTTGGTTCCATATCCTTTGCTTTAAAAAATAATATCCTATTTACTTTAAGAAAACTAATATTTATTCTGTTTTAATATTTGGAACTTCAAATTTTGGTTGCTAAATTGTTTCTTCCTGAAGTCAAATTATACCTTTTAGAATGATAGAGACTAAAGAAGGCAACAACTAAATAATGCTCCGTACATATGTTAAATTACAAATACCAATCTCGAAAATACATGTGGGGAAGGGGAGAGAGAGCGTGGGACCAGAGTTAAATGTTTCAAGAGTGTGTGCATGTACATTCCTGTCACTCTACACCTTGGTATGATGTATACTTACAATGCACCAATAAAAGTATACAAATAACTTTTCAGACTATATATACTCGTTGATAAGCCAAAAAAAAAAACTGTTGAATTGTTGCTTTTTAAATGTCATAAAACAACTTTTATCTTTGGAACATTGCTTTCTACTCTATATTTTATATGTGTCATTTAGCACAGCTTGTAATAAACTGTTTGCAGGGTACATCCTTCTGGAGTCTTCCATTACTTCAAAACATTTGGATTTTAAAAATCTAGAGTTAGTGGCAGTTCTTATTTTTTAGTGAAAATTATCTTCTATATTCTTGGAGTGTGAAAAGTGAATGTAGGGATTAAACAGAAAAACTAGAAAGAAATGGGACTAGATTTTAGGAGTTTAAAATCTAGGAGGTCATAAAAAGAGGAAACATAGTCATATTTGGTCTTAAATTCTGTCTAATCTGGGGAAAATGTTGTTTTTCTTAATTATTTTATTAAATGGTCCATCCATAGCCTTTGAGAAGGACAAATGCAGCCATTAGGCTGTGACTGTGATGAATAAATAGCTCTTTTTGCTACAAGACTTTTTCTCAAATAAAAATTATTAATCTAAATTAGAATGCAAATAATAGCCCTTTATTAAAGATAATCCACCAGAACTATTTATATGCCTGAGAACACAAATGGATCTGGAAGATAAATGCAGCATGCATATCATAGTTCAAAAATAGACCCCCACAAAAATATAAAAACAGGCATGCCCCTTTCAAAATTCAATCAAATGGATTTCAATTCCTCACTCTGGTAACTAAGTGAATGTTTTCTTATAGAGAGGGTTGCTAGAAGAAAGCGTCTGAAAAATATAAATAAACCAAGGTAGAGTCTTGACCTATGGGGATCCCTTCTACTTCTTTTCTAAGAATAACCATCTACAACAGTAGAAACAATGCCAAGTTGGTGTTATTTTATAACATGTCTTTGAAAACAATTACAGTACTCTAATAAAAGACAATTTTTATTCTCTATTAAGTTGGCTTTATGTTCTTGGAGCAAAAATCTTAAATAATAACACAAATAGATAAATTTACCAAGTAAAATGTTTAAGCAAAATACAGGCTTCTTATTTATTTTAGAAGGATGCTTATTGACATAAATTAATACAATTGTTTTCTTAAAGTCATTTATTTACTCCCAGAATAAAATAAAAATAAGCATAAATATAATGATATAAATTTTAATATAAAGTTTCAAATTTTTTTGTATGTGGTACTGGGAATTGAACTGAGGGGCATTCTACCTCTGAGCTACACATCAGCCCTATTTTTATTCTTTATTTTGAAACAGGGTCTCATTACCTTGAGGAGGGACTCAAAACTTGCTGAGGCTGGCCCTGAACTTGTCATCCTCCTATCTCTTCCTCCAAAATACTCGATTACAAATATGTGCCACCACTCCCAGCTTGCAATGTTTTAATTACAAAAAAGTTCTGATATTTATGGAATTTAGTGTTAAAGTTATATAAATTTTCATGTGATGAAAATAATTTTCCTTTAAAATAATACCATCAGCCGGGCGTGGTAGTGCACGCTTATAATCCCCGCGCTTGGGAGGCGGAGACAGGAGGATCACACCGGTTCGAAACCAGCCGCGCTGGCTTAAGAGACCCTGTTTCCAAAATAAAAAAGTATAAAAATAGGCCTGGGAGTGTAGCCCAGAGGTAGAAGGGCTTCCAGGAACCCCACTACCATAAAAAAAATACAATAAAATAATAGCATCAAGTGCATGGCTCTATAAAAAGTAGTTATAAATTTAATGTAAATGAAATTATCCAAAGTAGATTTGAAGTTGAAATAGTTCATCACTATTTATATTTACATTAAAACACATTGATTCCTTTATTATTTTCTCTTTATAAATGTGAAAATACTATAAATTTTGAGGAGAATATTTTCATAAATGTTGAAATTCATGCCTGTTGTACATATTGCAAATGCTACCTTGATCTTTAAATTTTTAGACAAGGAAAGTAAAGCAGAAGAAAATGTTTTAGTCCATAATTTAAATTACTGGGAAAAGATATTTTTGGTCACCTGGAATGTACTGTCTACTCTGCTTTGTATAAGGAACACCATTCTGTTTTCAAGGTGTTCACAATCCAGAGAGATGAGTACTCACCAGAATTCATACTAACTTCTGATCTTCTTACACTCACCCAGGTCCAACCAACCTAACCCTTAATACAGAGACCTGCACCCCACCTCATCAGGCCTTTGCAGTTGGCATTCCTCTACCTGAAACCTATTGCACCAATGTCTATACTGTCTGCTACCTTACATCCCTCAAGTCCTCTTGAAATGTAATCTTCTCAGTGGCAGTGTCACTGAAGGACCCCTGCCTGCGTCCAACTAAAGTTTAAAATCTCCGGATTCCTCGAGAACAATCTATCCTCCCTCCATTTTTGAACATGAAAGTGTTTTAAGTTATCTACTTTCTTTTTTGCTTATCTGTCTCCTACCACCACAATGTAAGTGCAGTGGTCCCTAAAAGGCAGGAACGTTTGTCTTTTTTATTGATATATCCAAGGAATGAACAAAATATGACGGAGAGAAAAGAAAAGGGCTTTTATTTTATTTTTAGAGATGGTGATATTTTAACTGAGCCTCTAGGAAGCCCATCTTTTGGCAGAAGCCTGAGCAAACAGCGTGGGATTCAACCTACTTTCCTACCTCTGAAACTGTGTAAAGCAACCTAGAAAACCCTTCTACCGACTATTTTTAACATCAACTAAACATTCTCAAGTTATCACTGACAGAGTATAAGAATTTGCTTCCAATATAAAAATATCATTCTACTATTTCTTCAATCCTTTAATAAATATCTATTATGTGATGATTTCCTAATGGCTTGGAATATATTATTGATTATATACCGATTCCTGTCTTGTGGATCTTGTATCCTGGAGTGTAGCAATTAGGCAATAGACAATACCCAAGAATACAAAATTTAAAAAGTTATTGTTTGTAAGAAGATGACAAGAATACTGACACAAAGAAAAAGTAGACCGGGGTAGGGTGGAGTCCAAAGTGCCATGGTGCTAAGATGAGCAATATTAAATAAGATGGCAGTGGCAGGAGGGCAGGGTTTGTTGCAAAGGTTGAACAGAAACTGAGAAGAGGTGGGGCGATTGGATGTATGTGTCTGTTTGGGGGATAAATGTCCAAGGCAGACCAAGCAGTTTCAGCAAAGCCTAAAAAATACATTCAAGGAAGAGCAGGCCAGCTCTTTTTCTAGAGTTGCGTGTACAAGTAAAGGAACGGGAAATGAGGGCTGAGGAGAAATGAGGGAAGACAATGTAGGGTCTTGTGGCCACTGCAGGAGTTTGGACATTTGCTCTACCTGAAATAGGCAGAAAATGAAAGAGAAAATGGAGAATGGAAGGTGCTGAGCAGAAATCATAATCCAGTTACTGAGATGGAGATATCTGAGACCAGGCTGTATAAATGGTGATAGGGTGGATGTCAGATTCTTGATACAATTTGGAAAAAGGTTTATATAGTGTCATGATGGAATGATGAAAGGATGTAAGAGGAAGAGGTTAGCTGAAGGTGGCTCCCAGGAATTTTAGCCTGAGCAAATGAGAAAGAGCATTTATCATAAAACACCAATGTCAATAGCCTTCAAAAAGCACAGTGCTATGTCATAGAACACTAAAGCCTATTACCCCATTTAACTGTAGTTTAGTATTTGTGATGCACCCATTTTTTCCCATTCTGCTTCTTTCCTTTTTTAGCACCTAGTGACCACTATTATATTCTCTACTTCTATGAAATCAGCATTCACATATGAGTGAGAATATATGGTTATGTCTTGTTGCGGCTGGCTTATTTGATGTGACATAATGTCCTCCAATTCTATCCATCTTGCTGCAAGTAACAGGAATTAACTTGCATGGCTCAATAATAGTCAGTTGTCACGTATCATATTTTTTCTATCCCTTCATCCGTGTATGCACACATAAGTTTATACCATATCTTGAATATCATGAAAGGTGCTGCAATATTCATGGAAATGCATATAACTCTTTGATATATGATTTCATTTCCTTTGGATGCATACCCAGTACAGGATAGCTGGATTATATGATGTTTTTATTTTTAGTTTTTTGAAGAATCTTCACACTGTTTCCCATATTGGCTGTGTCCATTGAAATTTCAATGATATTCTTCTCAGAAATAGAAAAAAACAATTTCAAAATTCATATAAAACGAGTGACACTAAAGAGGCAAAAAAAATCTTAAACAAAAAGCTAAATGAAAAAAACACAGTACCCGATTTGAAATACATTACAAAGCTATAGTAACCCAAACAACATGGTACTGTCATATAAAAAGACATATAGACTCATGGAATAGGATATAGAACTCAAAAATAACCCATGCATCTAAGATTCCAGAAACATACATTAGAGAAAAGACTCCCTCTTGAATAAATGGTGCTAACTATCCATATCAATAGAATAACATTAGACACCTATCTCTCACTCTATAACAAAATCATGTCAGAATAGATTAAATACCTAAATGTAAAACCGTAAACTAAGAAATGAATAGAATAAAACTAAGAGAAACATTTTAAGACATTACTAGATAAAAACAATGATGTTTTTTGGATAATATTTCCAAAGCATAAGCAACAAAAGAAAAATATACAAATGAAATATAAACTAAGAAACTTATGCAAAGCAAAAGAAACAATGGGGGCAAGAAAAAACTGCATCATGGGAGAAGATAATAACTATAATATATATGAAATGCTAAAAGTCAGCAATCCAATTTAAAATTAGGCAACAATCTGAAAACGCATTTCTCAAAATATAATATAAAAATGACCAAGAAGTAAATGAAAATCAATAATCTTCAAGGAGGCCGGGCGTGGTGGTGCACGCTTGTAATCCCCGCATTTGGGAGGCGGAGAAAGGAGGATTGCGCAGGTTCGAAGCCAGCCGCGCTGGCTTAAGAGACCCTGTTTCCAAATAAAAGAATATAAAGTAGGTCTGGGAGTGTAGCCCTAAGGTAGAAGGGCTTCCAGGAACCACAGTACCACCAAAAATAAATAAATAAATAAATAAATAAATAAATAAATAAATAATCTTCAAGAAAATGCAAATGAAAACCACAACGAGTTATCTCCCTGGTTAGAAAGGCTACAATAAAAAAGACAAAAAAATAGTGATGAACACCAAGCTTTTTAAAAAAAGTCCCACTTCCTATTAGAACACAAACATTTTGTTTCCCATATGCATTTCAATGCTTTATGTTTGATGTACATCATTTTAAGCAAAAGTGATTAATATAAACCAAATCTCATTATTTATTAGTGAAACCAATGAATTTAATGGTTTTTCAATGTGAATAATTAGCCTCTGAGAGATATATAAAATAAAAAATAGAATCACATGCCCCCAAAATAACATCACATGCCCAAATGCTGATATCAAATAGGTGACTAAATTTTATATTTAAAACTATTTCCCATATACCGTTTAACTCTGTCAAATTTTTCCATGATATTATATTTTATATATGTTATTATACGATTGCACATTTGGAAATTAGGTTAATAAATTACATTGCCACAAATTATTAGCTTGGGATTATTTTATTTATATAACATTACTCTATTTTAAATATTTATAAATTCTACAATTATAATAGAGCTACTATCTTATAGTTAATTCATTTACATGACTTATTTTTCATGCTTTTTAACATGCATTTGTTGGTGCATTACGTCCTCCCATCATAATGTAGTTATAGTGATAGTAGCATGCATGCACACAGCCTGGGCGGGCTTTTCCCCAGCTTCCTCTCTACCCTTGCTCATACATGATACTGAGATTGGCACTGGTATTCTCACATATGTACTTCTTGTCAATGGAAGTGTTTCTTTCACTAATTCTCACATCTCTTCCCACTCTTCCTTAGACCATATCCCTTTGTCCACTGGGGTTTTTCCTCCATTATTTAAAGTTGCTCTTGTGTCTTGATTACTCCCTAGCTTCCACATGTGGGGGAAAACATATGACCCTACACTTTCTGAAACTGGCTAATCTCATTTAACATAATTTTCTCCAAGTCCATCCCTTTTCCTGCAATTTTTTTCTTCTTTATTGGTGATTACAGTTCCATTGTGTGTATATCTCATAATTTTGTAATCCATTCATCTATTGATGGATACCTGGGATGGTTTCATATTTTGGCTATTATGAATTGTGATGCTAATAAACATGGGTGTGATGTATAACTATAATATTCTAATTTCATTCCCCTTTGAATGAAATTCAGGATAGTGTTAGGAATGGATCATGGTGAATCTATTTCCAGTTTTCTAAAGAATCTCCACATTGATCTCCATAGTGGCTGCACAAATTTGCAATCTTATCAATAGTGTAGAAGAGTTCCTGTTACCCCATATCTTCACCAGAATTTATTGTTGTTTGACTTCTCAATGATTACCATTCGAAGTGGTGTTAGATAGAATCTCAGTATAATTTTCATTTGCATCTTTCTGATTGCTAATAATATTGAGCAAAGAATGTACAAGTCTTTAACTAATTGTTCTTCTCTCTTAATGTTTTCATTTTACAATTTGAATATATGTTATTAATGTATGTTGCCTTGAAATTTGTGAAAGACAAAATGTAGACAAGTAATAATTATTATTTCAGCTATACATTCCCTAGTATTCCAATCTTTCCCACTATTCTACCAGTCTTTCTTCTTATTTATTTGAAGTAACTTTTATTTTCTCTCTAGTTTTAACATATGAGATAAAACATATGACCTTTGATTTTCTGAGACTGACTGATACCACCATATGAAACAGATTCACTACTTCTCAGTATCTTTCCACAAAAATTAAAGCCAGAATAATTTAATGATACATGCATACCAATATTTATTGCAACCTTGGTGTCTGTTGACAAATAAATGGGTGAAAATATGGTATATACACACAAAAAACATTTACTCAGCCATAAAGAACAAAATTATGTTATTTACAGAAAAATGGATGGAACTAGAAAGCATTATGCTAGATGATATCAGTCTCAGAAATTCTAGGGTCATATGTTTTCTTTCATATATGGAAACCAAAGAGAATACAGGAAAGAAAAGGGACTTCATGAAAATAAGGAGAGAGACCACTAGAAGAATGGAAGGTATCAGGCAAGGAAGTCGAGGAGGAGAAAGAGACAGAAAACAGACAAAATAATATTATGATCACACATGAAATAATCTCTACTAATCTGACTAGCATGTATGGGGAGGAAAGAAGAGGATAGCAGGATGGAGAAAATCACCAAGAGAAGTGTGTACACAAATATGAATGTACCACTTTGTATTTTGCTATGATGTAGAATTCTATTGAGCCAAGAGTATTAAAAAAAACTAAATAAACTTAATCTAAGATAGAAATAATTCCACTTCTAGTAAAACACAAAACATATATGCCATTTTTCCTAATAATTATATCTGTAAAGTGCTGATTATTTTATCAAAGTGAAACAATATATTCTACTCACAGCACAGCCACTATTCCAATAGTTTTCATCACAAACTTTCAAACATTCTGTTTTAAAATCTTACCGAGTAAAGTATTTCTTTAGTACATGATTTTTTGTTTTGTGAAAATTTTACCATAGAATAGAAATAGGTTTTCAATATGTTATAAAGTCAATCTATGGAGAATTCAAAATTAGTAGATATGTAATGTAAAACAATTTCATTTATATGTAGTTAAAATTTAAAGTCAATTGAAAAATAATAAACTTAATAAAAGTACCAGTAACTGATTCGATGCTGGTGACTTCTGAGGAAGAACTGATGTAAAAAAAAAAAATCCAGCATTTCCACTCCTACTTTAAAGAGGATCCATTAGTTAAAATGCTCTGGAACCATCCCTCCACACACACCTTCCCCCACCAAGGACTCTAGATTTTTAGTCTTAATGGTCGAGTTTACTTGAGCACCCATCATTAAGGGAACATGTTGTAAAGCAGGAGATGTTCACTAATTTTTTACACTCAAGTACTTAAGCACATTTTGGTCACTCAACTTCAAAATAAAGCTCCTTTTTATATTGACAACTATTGCCAATCACAGACACATCTTCTGAAGATGTCAGTAGGTTATACTGGCAGTACTTTCATCTTGCTTTTATTGGTGGCTCAAATTGGGGGAAAATATTCTCATTATCTTTTCTTGAAATCATCCACACTCAACTAAATACAAACACTGTATCATCAAGCAATATTCTTCAGTGTCCCTGAGAAGACTTTCCCCAAGAAGACAGTGAAAAGGACAAAATCATACTAAAAATAAATGTAAAAAATAGAGAGCTGTGAGATGGTATGCTCAGTGATGTGAGAATATTTTTAAACATTTTCTCTACACTAGAAAATAACCTCTGATAAATAAAATGCAAATAATTTTTAAATGCAATCTTAACTTCAAAAGGAGCAATGTGTTCACACCATACATAATTTAATCTGCAGATAATTTGATGAAGTCAAAGAAATTCCATGAATTTTCATTTTAGATACATTCTACACTCCCACCCTCCCCACACACCATCTGCTATTTGTTTTAGTTATACAAAGTTATAGGTGGAATGGATATCAGATTGATTTTTTTTAAGCTTTAATTTTGTTAAACTCTCAGCTTATTTTTTAAAGCCTCGTAGCCTTTGCTTTCTTGTGGAAAAAAAAACTATAAAAGTGACATAATTTGTGGAGGTGGTCATATCTTGTTCTAAGAAACAAGAGAGCATTTGGTATAAGTCTAAAGCAAGCATTAAAAAACTGCAGCTGCGGCTGACAAGGTGATGAATAGAAGAGACGTTATTTTCCATTCCATTTGACAGCCTGAGTTCCTAATTATTCTCACTGAGTTCTTTGCCTGAATTTAAAAAGTTGATATATTTTTATTCAATTCATTTGATATTATACCAAATTTTTATATTATATGACTTAGTCTTCTGGTGGATAGATTTTTATCGAGGAAGTATAAATTATATTGTAAATAATAATAAGTTAGATGTATTCTATCAGATATCCATGGATGGAGGTTTCTTACAAAATTTCTCAGGCACAAAATCTGCTGTGTCTTCACAAAAACAAAACAAAATGATCTATTCCTAGAAATAACTAATGTATGTCACATGATACTGCACTTCATAATTTGAAAGCTAATTGTAATTAAAAATAAAGTGTTATTGAAGATACTAATTATATGTGCTGGGAAAATTCTCTACCTATAAAATGCAAACATTGGTGAAATGGCTGGGCTATATGAAAACATAGTAACATCATTTTCTAACTTAATAAAATTTGTAAATAAACATTTTATAAGTATATAACCCACAATACTAAACCTCTAATATTAAGGTTTAAAAAAAGAAAAGGGGTATTTTGAAAATATTGTGATGAAATATTAGAAGTCTTAATCATTTAGTTTCTCCCAGGGTCTTAAGAAACTATGATTTCTCAAGAATTTTCCTGGAACTTGTTAATTCAGCTCTATGTATGAAGAAATGAACTAAAAAAATTATCAAAATATTCATATATTCTTTTCATAAAAATAAAAGCTTTGCTCTTAGTTTGTTCTCCAGACAAATTTGAGAGTAATGCAAAAATATTTCACAGTATAGAAAATATAAAGGAAAGAAGTTTAAATTGATTTTTAAAATGCTAAGTAGTATTTGATCAAGAGTTTTCTAAGATAAATATACAAAAAATACCCTATCTAAAATTGCTGTCTTCACTTAACTTATTTAATATAAGGAAATGAAGAAAATAGGTTAACAAATTTATTTAACATATCACCTATATTTTGCTCCATCAGGTCTAATCACACTTTTAAAAATTACAAGATGTTTTAAAAAACCATATTATGTTAATTCAAGGTAGAAACTGTGCTAAAATCACTAGCTCTATAAAAAATTAATGAATGTGGGGAGATAGGTCTTAAAATATTCTCTGTCACTATACATTTTGGATGATACCTTGTGTTGATTTAAATTTGGAAAGAATCATCCTTACCTGTAAATTATGGATGTTTTAAATAACATTCTTAGTGACAACTCTTAAAAGAAATTCCTTTGTGGAACCTAGTCTAAATGAGCAGAAAATGTCATTGCATTTCTTTTAATGGAGAAAAAATCTCTTGTTTTCTGTTTTGTTTCTATTTTTACCATGTGCACTTCCAAATCAAGGAAAATCAAATGAATATTCCTTGATAGCTATGTATTTGAACCCACAAAACATATTGATCGCAGGTGAATTTTATTCCATGTAAATATCCATATACAGAGATAAGTACTTATTAGGAGAGAAATATTTTGCTTGTTTCAATCCAAATTTATAATTGATTTTAACTCAATTACTTGTAGAAGAGTTTAATGTGTATTTTTCTCTCATAACTCTCAAAATATAAACAGATTTTAACATAAGCTGAGAGGATAGCATTTTAAATAACCCAGAAAAACTAATAAGAGGCATTTTAAAGCCATCTGAAAGTCATCAGGAAATATATATACTATAAAAGTATAGGTATATAAAAGAAAAAGAACCAGCTTATCTGTGTATACTACTTCTAGTGTTCACAAGTGCAATTGCTAAACAAACATTATTGAATACTTTTTCTACTGCCTCCCAACCCTCAGTACTCTACAATTTTTGTTCACCTGATCGTTCTGTTAAAATGGTTCTTAATAAAGCCACTGCCAGTAATTCACATTCCAGATGTAAATAAGACTTCTCACTTTTTTTCTCTTATTGATTTACTGAAGTTCCTTTCTCAGAAGATGCCAGTATACTCAGAAGGAGGATTCAGTCTTCCTTCTAAGATGAAATAACTGGGTCACAGGAAACCTATCAGAGAGATGATGCTTGCATTGTTATTATTCCTAGGACACCTAGGAATTATGCAAGTACAAAAAGATGAGACTGTCAGAGAATCCAGAATGGCCTAATGTACAAAATACTCTGGAAACACCATGTGTGGTGAGAAACATTCTCACCACCAATCTTACCAGGGTGCGTTTTATAAAGTGAAGAAGATGTTATCTGAAGCTACAGGAGGTAGGGGTCAAGTTAGGAGAATTTCTTCATGGGACTTTATCTGAGTTTTATTTATTCAGAGACTGACATAGTCAAATTTGTATTTTAGAGAAATCACGCTGATTATAGTGTAGATGATGGATTTAAACTGGAACAAGACCAGAGGCGAAAAATCAGGTGTCACCTTTAATAGCCCAAATGAATGATGACTGGGGTTCTTGTTAGGACAGGAGTGCCAGGAGGAGGAATAAAGAAAAAGGAACAGATTCATCATCTGCTCAACTCAAAGTGGACATTTTGAGCAGCACAGAGCAGAAAGACTAAAATGTCCCTATAATTCATAAAACATCAGCTTTCCCAAAAAAGCCCTTTCAGATTCAGGCAAGTATGACTCCTAGACTGGTAAAAAATAAGAGAATAAGTATGTGAGGAGGGAAATGCTGTGGAAAATAAGAAGCAGGATCTAAGCAGGACCATTATAGGAAGGTTTTTTCATCTGTTCTTGATTAGAGATTTCATTAATTACTTCAAGCCAAAGTATTTAATGTCATGATGCTAATTCCATCATGTACATCTTTAGTTGCTTATGTATTAACCTGTATGTAAGTTATGTAATGTGAATTAAATCATTTTTAACCAACTCTGTGTGTGGTCTTGTAAAATGTCAAAAATCTGAAACAAAATGACATTTGGTATTCTTATAGGTTGTTTCTGAAATATCCAACCCTTTATAATTAGAATTGAGCTCCTGAAAGACAGCCAAAAAGAACAGGTCAAAAATATGGTGCCCATAAAAGAATGGGCCTGTTACATAACGATTTATGCCTAGGGAAATTATTTTTAATATCACTAAACCTTTTTTTTTTTTTTTTGGTGATACTAGGGTTCCTGGAAGCCCTTCTACCTCCGGGATACACTCCAAGACCTAATATATATATATATATATCTTTTTTTTTTTTTAATTTGGAAACAGGGTCTCTTAAGCCAGTGCGGCTGGCTTTGAACCTGCGCGATCCGATCCTCCTGTCTCCGCCTCCCAAGCGCGGGGATTACAAGCGTGCGCCACCACACCTGGCTTGGCCTATCTTTTGAAAACCTTAAATATTAGACATCAGGAGACTTCAGTGTTCACAAGATGTAAATCTGTATCTACATATTATCAACATACTAACCAAACTGAAAATGGAGAAGTCAACCTTACCCTTTAATTCATTTGCAAATTTCAGCAAAATTGTCTGAAAAAACTCTTGTTATACAGACCTTGCAGTACTCAATTATTTTCTTAAAAAATAACTCTAGAACAAATATTTTTCATGGTTGTCATAAGATTAATATACAAAATATATAAGGATTTCAATTCCATAGCAATAAAAGGGTGATTTTAAATGGGCAAAGACATGAATAAATGTTTTCAAAAGAAGACATACAAGTGACCAGTACATATATGAAAAATGCTCAATATTTATAACCATTAAATATTTAAATTAACACCATAATGAGAAATCACCTCACTATTGTCAGAATGGCATACACAAACACACAAACATATAAACAAACAGGTCATATAGATGCATATATATGAAAAAGAGATCAAGTGTTGGTAAGGATGTGGAGATAATGTTGTACACTGCTGACAGAACTGTAAATTCATTCCACCATTATGGAAAACTACCTGGAGGAGCCTCAAAACAAACTGAGAACAGAATGACCATATGATGTGGCATCCCACTTCTGAGTATTTACCCAAAATTTTTGATATAAGTTTATCTAAGAGATAGCTGAACTCTCACGATCAATGCATTGAAAGTCACAATTTCCCAGCTGGGAATTACAAGTTATTCTATCATGACTATTACTGAGGATTCAATACATACACACTATTTGTAGAGCACAGATGAATTTCCCTGAAAATGATAGCCATAATAATATTTTGCTCCAGGATTTTATCTAAAACTGTTTAAAAACCTTAGTTAAGAAAAATCTGAAATTAAAAATATCCAAATTCTTAATATAAGTGCAATTTAATATTTTCCTGCATGTTTTCCTTTTGACTTTGTCTCAACATTATTTCTTCGATACACGTTCATCATATATAGTATCAAGCAGAACTGGGTCATTATGGGGGCCAATGTTCTAAATTGTCTAAGTTATTATACAAATAATACTAAAGAATATACTCTAACATGCTTTAAAGTCATTTGCTATAGGTTTAAAAGCTAAATATAAAATACATGTTTAAAAACTATTCAGAGCTATTTATAACACATATTATATGTACAGTCTCAGCAACTTTGAACTATACAATTGTCTACTACTATTTTTACCACACACAGCAGTAGAACTCAAAAAAATATACCAAGATAAAAGAAAACCCAAAATATAGCCCTCTTATCTGAGATTTTGTAGTTTTTATCATTACCTTACTATTTACCTCTAGTCTCTGTAACCATTATTCTATTCTCTTCTTTGAGTTTTATTGTTTAATTACACATATAACTAAGATTACATGGCATTTGTCTTTCTGCTTGGCTTATTTCATATAAAATAACATTTTCTAATCTATCCATGAAAACGACATGTTTTAAGGATGAATAATATTCCATTGTGTATATGTAATTCTCTTTATACATTCCTTTACTGGTGGACACTCAGGTTGTTTCTAATTTATATTTACAGATCAACATATAGAAATGAAAACTGACATAGTTTTCTATGGGCAATGACTAAGAAACATAAGAAGCAATGATGTTTCTTCTTCCAACTCAGAAAAATGAACTGGTATTTTTATCAAGGACTGAGAAATAAAAATTTAGAAACACTGGGGAAAAAACAATCAAGGCCGCAAGATCCTTGATTTAGTGAAAACAAGAAACAAATTGCAAAAGAAAATGTTTACAAGTAATAGCTTAGAAACATTTTTCCCCCTCTGAGTTCTGAGGGTGTTGTAAAAAGATGTGGGAGTGCTATTGATGTAGTTTCTTCTACTCCAGCAATTTTTTTTTTTTTTTGGTGGGGGCAGTACTGGGGATGGAACCCAGGAGGATTCTACTTCCGAGATACACCCCCAGCCATATTTTTATTCTTTATATTAAAACAGGGTCTCAATGAGTTGCAAAGGACATCACTAAGTAGCTGAAGCTATCCTTAAATCCTGATCCTCTTGTCTCAGCCTCTCAAATGCTGGAATTACAACCATGCGCCACCACCCCTGGCTTATCCCAGCAATTTTTATTTCAAATTTTAGTCTTGTTTAATGGCACCAGGAAATATCCAGTTGCTAAAAACTAGAGGACATTTCTGTTTCCGTGAATTATGTTAAGTAATGTTTTCTAGTTGTCACTGAGTCTCCATTCCACTGACATATGTTTAGATTGTTGCGTAGGGAAATGTTTTATCTCATCATTTTTGTGAGGTTTGTTACCTTTTCTAACTCTTGCAGAATAATGGTTTAGAAGTCCAATATGGTGAAATTGCTGTACATTGTGAAGTTCTGTCGTATCCTTTCTGGCCTTCCAGTTACCCTGAGGATAGAATCTAAGCTCGTTGGTGGACAGCACACTGAGCAGTTCCCTGATTTAGATGAGTTTATTTACAAGCCTGTGCTTTCGTACATGCTGTTCTTCCGACTTGGAATGCTCCCACATTCGACTCGGGTAGAATTAGTCTACTAATTAGACTGGAATATGGAGATACTTCCTTTCGGCTCTAATGAAGTCTGCTCCAACAAGGAAAGATTGGGCCAAAGAAAGAGCCTGGCAGGGGACATGTTTCCTGAGAGTTTGAAGGTTGGTTTCAAGTCATCAGCTGCTAAGCAAATTCATTTTTGACACATTACAATGAAGGAAAACAGCCTTCATTCTCATTTTGTCTCTCTCTTTCTCTATTTGCTTACACACAGTTATATGAAAGGGAAGTCAAAAGTACAAAGGCCTCTTCTTGTTTCATAAGCCTTACCCTATAGCATTTCTCTGCTGGTGATAGCATTTACTTCCTTAAAACTGACTTGGGAACTTAATCTGGACAGTTAGTCAAGGAAGCAGCTTACTTTACGACGCTGCGTTAAGGCTCCATCTGTGAAGAGTGAGAGTCGCCCATCAGTCCACTGGTTAGAGAGGAGAGCATGATGCTTGACAATGTGCTAACAACTAAAGACAGAATGTTCTCTAGTTTTAGAAAGTATCATTCGATCAATCTAGTCAGCATTCTCATGCACTGAAACATAATGTCTGCATTTCCCATATGGGACACAGTTAAAAACCCGCAGAAATTATATCATTTTCAGAGTTAGATCTGTATCTGTATTCCTCTGTTGTTACATGGAATAATCCCAGAGATATTCAGTATTATTAATATTTGATGCATCATGTTTAGCTCAGTAAGTTACTGTTAGATAGAAAAGGGGGGTAATTTTAACTTGAATTCTGAATAAGCTCAAAATGACATCCATTGATATATTTTATATCTCTTATGAGAAAGCTGTTCCAAATGTTTTGAAATTATAAAGATAGTACAATCAGGTAACCAAAATTCATATGTAAACATAGGCATATATTTTACTTCAGATTGCAAATAGAAAAATATCAAAATGAAATGCATTGGAGGTAAATTATGTTGTATAGGAAAGCATTATAAAGAGATACCTAAGTAGTAGATAGTCTTAACTAAATTAGTAAAGTCTTGAACAATTTATTTTTACCTTCATACATTATCTTCCTTTTGTTGTTGTTCTTGTGGTTGTCGTATTATTTTGTTTTTGTTTTGCATTGCTGGGTATCAAACTTAGGGCCTTGTCCATGCTATCCTAGTCCTGACCACTGAGCAGAACCCCTGGCGCTCATGAACTGTCTTTTTGGAGGCCTCAGTTATCCTACTCCATAGAAAATTTTACTCTTTAGTATTTAAATCCGGTCTTCATTTTCTTGTAGCAAACATATTGTGTTTAAAGGAACTGCCTCCTGAATGGTCTTATAAATTCTGGTTTCTTTATTTTGCAACCTGAGATGTATACAATTTTCAAATACATTTTTAAAATGTTGCATTTCCATTTTTAGTGGAAAAAGTCAGATATTACCAAATCTCTGCCCTTGGTAAAGTTATTCAAGTAAAATATCTGTAATTTGGCAAGGACTCACTCTGTCACCAATGATTTGATCGTGTTCTGCCTTCTGTATCAAGTATCACCATCCGCTTGTGGACATTCTATTATATATCATTACTTTAGCAATGATGCCTCAACACATACAAAAACACCAAGTAGGTCCCACTTTATAAGGAAGAAATGTTTTCTCAATAGAAAACACCTAGTAGGGTCTGTGCTGTGTTCTATTCATTCTCACATACTCTATTACCCTATTAAGAGGATTAACAACTCACTATTCTCCGCACATCTTAGTTAAGGAAGCCAAGGGCTTCTTATAATTCTAACCCTTTTTTTACTCAGTACTAAGAACACTAGGTGACTTGTAGTTGAATAATAATGCAGATTGATTAGATGCACAGATAGATGTCTGGCTAGTTGGATGAAAAAATCTCATTGAATTGCTTAATTTAGTTGGTTAAAATGACCAAAATAACAACACTGGCAAGATTTTTGGTGTAAGAAAATGGATTAAGATATTATATAGATTAGCCCCTGGAAAATACAACCCTTTTAAGCACAAGAGTAATCTCTTTTTCAAAAATTTACAACTGACAGGGTATTATGTAATATTTCAGTACATGTCTACATTATGTAATGTTCAAAACAAGGTAAGTATATCTAACTTCTCAAATATTTGCCATTTATTTGCAGTAAAAATATTAAAAATTCAAGTTTTAATTTAGTTCAATTAGTTTAATTAAGTTTAATTAGTTCAAGTTTTAATTTTGGGGGGTGATATATACATACTATTTTCTATAGTGGCTGGAATAATCTCCATATCCTTACTAGCCCTTGCTGTCTCGTGTATTTTAAAAATAACCATTGTATGAAAGTAATTTCTAAACAAACAAAAATGATAAAGAAATGTCTAAGGATAATAAACATCTCAAACTTCCTCTTTATACAAGTGGGATAATCTTAAATTTGTATTTCCTTTTTCTCTTTTTCTTTTTTTTTTTTTTTTACAGTATTGGAGATTGAACCCAGAGGCATTCTACCTTTGAGACATACCCCCAGCCCTATTTTTTATTCTTTATTTTTTAAAAGGATCTAATTAAGTTGCAGAGGGCTTCATTAAGTAGCCGAGGCTGGCTGCAAACCTGTGATCCTCTTGTCTCATACTCCCAAGTACTAGGATTACAAGCATGCATGAGTCATCACGCCCTGCAAATTTCTATTTCTATTTACATAATTTAAACACATAATGTCCAATTTTAAAACTCTAATCTAAATATAGATAAGAATCCCAGAAGCCTCACTGTTAAACATTAGGGCTCAAATTTATAAGTAACTACATGTTTTGGTATACTTTCTTTCTAGATTAATGGTTATTTACTTCAATGCATGATAAAAAGATTCACACTAAAAAGGAATTATAATGTAAGGCCAGTATGTAAAAATATTTTCATACTAGTTTTATCTATAAATATAATACATAATCTAGTAACAAAGGTAAGAACAGAGTAATTGAATCCCTTATATAACTGAAATAAGTGTACAGCTGATTATTTCTTCACTTTCTCAACTATTTATCCCAAGTGTTAATATGTTAGTGTCCAAAAATGTTATTTCAGTAATAAAATAAAATATGTATTGATTTTATATTCCTTTTACTTTACCCAAAAGAAGCCATCTTTCTCTTCTCTTTTTTTCCTCCTTCTCTCTCTTCTCTCTCCCCCCACCCTCACATACACACAAACACATTTTTCTTTCTTTTAAGCACTTTTCAGCTGTGACTCAAGAAATAGAGATGGAAAAATCTAAAATTTTTTGTGTAGTTTTAACATTATAATATTGTAGAGAGGAACAAAATTAACATTTTAACATTTTCTTATTAAATTTCTCCCACTTGTGAATTAACATAAACATGCAAAGAAATATAATATGTTGTAGTTATTGGGAAATAAGACCGAATAATCATATTGTAGGAGAAATGTGGCATTTCTGTTTGGCACTGTGATAAACATAATGAAAAATGTTTTAAATTAAAAAACTAAATATGGCATTCTCAACCAACATTAAATTCTTATAGTCTTCTCTGTAATTACATGAATGCTACAAATCAAAATTCCTAGGTTTCAAATGTAGTCAGGAAGACTAACCATAACATTTTTCTTACAGTTTTTGAGACAAAAATTTTTTTAGTTCTGAAATGGAATTTTAAATTTCAGGGTAATTAAAAAGTTCTGTTTTATAACACTGTAATATGAAATAATTAAAACTAAGTTCTCTTTTAGTTTAAGAGCTCAATCTAGCCGGGCGTGGTGGTGCACGCTTCTAATTCCCGCGCTTGGGAGACTGAGACAGGAGGATCGTGTAGGTCCAAAGCCAGCCTCCGCTGGCTTAAGAGACCCTGTTTCCAAATAAAAAATATAAAATAGGTCTGGGAGTTTAGCCTGGAGGTAGAAAGCCCCTGGGTTCCATCCCCAGTACCACCAAAAAAAAAAAAAAAAAAGTTTAATATGATGGTAAATCATGAATTTTCTTCAATTTCAAAATTGCATAAAAAGGTATTTTGTAATCATTTCATAGGAGTAATTAATTCTCTGCAAGATTAATACATTTTTTTTCTTGGAAATGCAACTGACATACAATTTATTATTTTGTAGATAACGTATGTAGTACTTATAGATGACTCAAATGTTCTGGACACTGATCTATCTCAGGTTATAGGAATAAATTTATATTTTCATTCATTAGAATTTTACTTGGTAGCTTTACTTGGTAGCATTAGTCACTACAGTAAGGAGATGGAAAGAATAAGTCAGTCAGTCTGTCTGTCTATCTGTCTGTCTGTCTCTCCTCAAATTACACCTACACATTTGACTTCAAAGTGTTTGCCAAATATCAGAAAAATAAACTGAAGGCAGGGAAGTGTGTTTGTAAGGTAAAGCTTAGCAAAAGCTCCTAGAAGTGGACTTTGTACTTTAACAAAGCAGAAGAGAGATTCTTTCTTTCTTTCTTTCTTTCTTTCTTTCTTTCTTTCTTTCTTTCTTTCTTTTGATGCATTATAATCATACATCTTAATGGAGTACAAGATGGTAGAGGCATACATGCACACATGACAAGGAGGGACACTTTCAAGACTGATAGCATCACCACAGGAGATAAGAGCTGAAGAGTTGGGAATTTCATGTTATTTGGAAAATGAGGATCTACATAGCACATTTTGGAAGGTAAGAGACTTGGATATAGTGCTGAAGAAAGCAGTAAGAGTTAGCAAACAGCCATTCAGGGTTAGATTGCAAGGTAATAAAAAGTCATTAGAAGAGTCTAAGCAAGGTGTGGTGGTGCAGGCCTGTCATCCCAATGCTTGGGAGGCTGAAACAAGAGGATCGCAGGTTCCAGCCAGTCTCAGCAACTCTACGAGATCTTCTGCAACTTAGGGAGACCCTGTTTCAAAATAAAGAAAAAAAAAAGGGCTGGGGTTGTATCTAGGAGGTAGAATTGGCTGGGCTCAATTTCCGGTACTAAAACTGGGGGATTCTAAACCTAAGAGAATATTCCCAAAATTTCCATTGTGGAAAGAATGTTCTAGAAGTACTATAAAACATGGATTTGTGATAAATAGGTAGAAATAACTGTGATCATTTACACATTAGTGACAAAGTCCAGTAAAGAGATAGTAAGAATTGAATTATGTCCATAGCACACAGATGGAGAATATGTCTGGCAATTTTCAATGGTATTAGGAGGATAGACTCTGTGAAACAGACTGACCAGATAGATGTTGTATATAAAGGAGGAAAAGGGATCTCAAGCCACTTTAGTGTTTGGCTTGTGAGACTTGCATATGGTAGAATTAGTTACAGAGTTTAATAGGATAGCACATGGAGCCAGTAGAAGGAAAAGCATAGATATAAATTTGAGTACTCACTGAGATATAAAAGCATAGATATCAAATAGGCAGTAGAACATATAATCTAGAAAAAACATCTCAGAGCTAGACATATGACTTTATGAGACATCTATATACAGTGAGAAAAACATCCTAAATAATACATGAAATTATTAATAGTAATGCACTGAATAGGTGTTAAAATACCTATGAGAAGGGAGAAAATAATAATAAAAATAATAATATATTGATCCTTTGATAGGATAATGGCCTTTCAAAGTAAATTAAGATTGTAAGCATAAAAGATAGTTTTGAAAATGAAAATAATATTTATTTCAAGAAGAAATAGCATCAAGGAGTGGTGGTGCATCATACTTGTCATCCCAGGATTTAGGAGGCTGAGACAGGAGGATCAGGGTTTGCAGACAGCCTCAGCTACTTAGTGAGGCCCTTTGCAACTCAGTGAGACCCTGTTTCAAAAAAATAAAGAATAAAAAATAGGGCTGGAGGTGTAGCTCAGAAGTAAAATGCCCCTGGATTCCATCACCAGTACTGCAAAGAAGAAGGAGAAGGAGGAGGAGGAGGAGGAGGAGGAGGAGGAGGAGGAGGAGGAGGAGGAGGAGGAGGAGGAGGAGGAGGAACACAAAGAAGGAGAAGGAACAGGAGGAGAAGGAGAAGAAGAAGGAATAAAAGCAGCAAAGTAAAAAAAAAAAGAAAGGCAGGAAGTCAGGTATTGGGAGATTTAGAAAAGAAAAATGGAGGCTTACTCTGGGAATGTGTCGCAGCTACCCCCCAAGATAGGTCCCAGTGCATTAGGCCCTATCTGTGTGATCAACAGAGCATGACCCAAAGCTAGCTTCAGTAGAGGATTGCTGCTTTGGTTCCTCCTCAGAGATGCTGGCTGCCAAGCCATAGGATGCACATGGACTTCTGTAGAAAAACACACATGGAGAGGAGCTGAGACCTCCCATCAATAGCCAGCACCAACTCTCCAGCCTGTTGGTGTCTAAGAAAATGTTCAGTTGCTTGATGGCTATGGCTGTATGAATTTTTCATAAGCAGTATCTGCTTTACGAGGATGGCTTCCTTCAGAAAAGAAAGTGATCTTTGGTGACTTTAAGTGGAAACCAAACTAGATAGAAGGTAGAGGGATACAAGATGATAAAATGTCAAAATAATAATTTAATTTATATGTACATAAGTCTTCAAGACAATGTTACAATAAAGATAATAAGTCAAGATAAGACTGTATTTTTATAATAAGTTACATGCTCCTTTTTCCTTTTTTTTCTGTTTTGAGAATAGCTTGCTAAATAAATTTTTTTTCTGGGAATTTTGAGAATCTTTTCCTTTTGTGTCTATATGTGGTACTGGGCATAGATTTCAGGTGCATTCGCTTTGAGCCACAACCCCATTCCTTTTATTCTGAACCAGGGTCTTACTCGTTTTTTGAGAGTCTTGCTACCACTGAGGCTTGTCTCAAACCTGCAATCCTCTTGTCTTAGCTTCCCAAGTACTGAATTATAGGCATGTCGTACGGTGCCTGGCTGTTCCCCCTTATTTTGAAAAGGATTTCCAAAATTATCCATGCAGTTTGCATATGTAATTCAAAAAGACAATTCAATTTTGTTAATGACAGATATTGAATGTAAATTTGCATCTTTTATATGAATTTAAAGTGTATAGAAAGACGCAATATATTAATGATGATTATACCTGAAATGAATACTGAGGTTTACAGAAATAACTAACAACTGTTAATTTTTGTTTTATACATCCCACGATTTTTTAATTTACTATTTCTAGTCTACAAACATGATAAATAACATGAGTAATCACTTAGCTGCCAAATAATGAGCTTTTAACGTTTGGAAAAGAGAATAGGTTCTTCAAATACCAATGTCTTTTCTTAATGTGCTTTGAATTCACTTATTTGTCCTATGCTCACCTGACATCTGATATGCAATTGATGACATTTTGCTAATTGCTATAGACAAGAGGACTTATAATTGCTATTAATAACATATAACTTCATGGACAGCCTCAGAAACTTAGTGAGATCCTTGACAACCCTCTTTCAAAACAAAAAATAAAATATGGCTGGGGATGTGGATTAGAGGTAGAACATCCCTGGGTTCATTTTCATCACTACAAAATAATTTTATATATACATACATATATATATATATACATATATGTATACACATACATTATTATATATACATTATATATACATTAATTATATATACATGTATATACATACATAATTTTATGGTATATAAAATTTATATATATAAATTATAGTATATAAACATTTAATATGCTATAAAACTTTATAGTATATAATTATATACTATATATACTATATATACTATAAAGTTCTTTATATAGTACATGCACACTATATTGTTCATATATGATGCTTGCATGTATTATTTGCTCATTAATTTACCTATCATTAATTCATTTCTTATTCAGGTTAGCACAAACATTCACTATATTTCAATCAACAATTGAAGCCATGGGGAGGATAAATACATTACACTTATTGCCAATTTGTTACTCTTACAGATTATTGCTATACTCATAATTGTGATTTTATTTAAAATATGACTTATATGAACATTAGACTACTAATATCATAAAAGATTTATATCCAAACCTAAGTATACATTAATGCATAGACCTTATTCATTCACAACATTATAAAAAGGTACTAGATTAAAAAAATTATAGGGAAGAGATTTCAGCTGGATAAAACAAAAAAAGAAAATAGGAGCGTCCCTGCAACTGACCAGGAATAACTACACCTGTCTCAAGGACATGATGTGCAGATGACTGCTATCTCTTTCCTGAAAACACCACAGTGAGACCCAAATTCTAATTATAACACCAAAAGTAATAAGTAAAATGCATCATCCCATTACAATAGATGTTACCAAGCTGCAAGGACAGGGCGTAAGTTGATGGATGACTGCCTAAGACTGAGAGAAGGGAGGAGGAACGGTTAGTCACTATTAATGGGTAGGAGGTTTCTTTCTAGGGTAATGAAAATATTCCAGAATTAGATTTTGGTAATGGTTTCACAATGTTTCCTACCTACTTTAAGTGGGTGAATGTTATATGTGAATTTTATCTCAATAAATCTATCAAAAATAGACACTGTCAGAATTTTTTTCATCAGTAAGCGCTGCCTTCCAGTGAGTACATTCTGTAATGTTTTTGAAATTTATTTCAGAACTAAAATTTCCAAAACATATTTTATAGTAACTTTTCCTTTCTGGATAAACATCAATTTAGTCATATAAAGTCAGTTTTTTTCCTGTGATTGCCACTAAGTAATTCATCTTTGAATGATAAACTATTTTAAGAAACATTATTTTTACTAATATACTAAAACTTAGAAATTTTAAAAACAGAATTAACTTACTTAATGACCAATAAAAATTAATTTCATTTTTTACTTAATGATGTGTCAAATCTTCTAACATTTGCAATATGGCCTCATTAAATATAATTTATCTAGGTAATAAAATGCAATGATGCAAAATAAACACTATTTAATAGTAGGCTCTTGACTTAAGAGTACAAAGTAGATCATTTTGTATGTCCCAGTGGTAAACTTTTTAATGATATTTCTCAAATACAAATTAAAAAAAACAAGAATATTTGATTTGAAGAATCAGTTTCCGTTCTAAATAGAATGTGTATATATATGTGTATATATGTGTATATATATCACATTATATATCACATTACATATGTGATATATATTTATATATTTATCACATCATATATATATATTTATATTTATATATCTTTCCAATATATAACTCATCTTTTACATAACAAAGATAAACTGTATATCCCATATAGTATATCCTCAATGGATTCACCAAATCTGAAGGGCATAAATGTTAAATGCCAGGGTTGATAACCAAGAGCCTATATGATATATTGAACAGTATATCATGAATACATCCCAAACATCATACGTCTCAAGCTGAATTATCTACCTCCTTATTTGTACTGAATTCTTTCTTGACTCTCTCCATTTTGTAAACTGCCAACTCCATTCCTTTAGTGACTCAAGCACAAACCCTGGTAGCTGTGTTTAGGTTTTTTCTTCATTACCAAATGTAAAGCCTATCCTCAGATCCTTTTCATTTAACAAGTAAAAACACCTCAAACTGCACTTTTCTGTATTTCTATTACCATTACATCAAATTACCATCACATTTTGCCTAGACTGTTCTTTTCTCTCTTGACAATCTCAAATTTATTCTCTGCCAAAAAGATCAGAGGTAAAAAAAAAAAAAATCCTTTGAGTTTCCATGTTACTGGGCAGCCCTCTAACTAAGGAATAACATTGAGATTTGCATTATCTTATAGTGAACTTTCCAATCTTAATTTGGACTTGTCAGCAAGAATACTGTTTAGTTCTGTTCCACGTGTTTAATAAAATATAATTTTTCTTGACCAAAATAATAGCAACAAATTATGTCAAGGGCTTGGCTTAAACCCTGCATAGGGTTTCTGCTATTCCTAAAATAAAATCTTCATTTCAATGCAACCTATTTGTTTCTGTATGACCTGGTCTCCAATTTGCTTCTCAGCCATATCTATTAGTGTTCTCCATTCATCATGCCCCAACCACAGGGCCTTTTGTTAACATCTTCTGTGTACCACACTATTCTATAACCTTCTCTAAATTCTATTTTAATTCCCCATCATTGCCTAAAAACTTCTTATTTAACAATGCCCTACACATCTTTCAGGTCTCTGCTTATATGTCCTGTTCTCCAAACCACATTCCTGTTCCCCAGATCAAAACTAGGATGACCAAATACTTTTCTTTTGAAGAGATCAGAGTTTATTTTGTTCTTTTCACTTAATGCAATTTGTTACTATATATATGTTTTACTATTTATTTGATTATTATAGAATTTCACAGTAGAACATAAACTCATTGGGGGTTTTCCCAGTAAGAAACATATATTTCTCATTTTAAAAATGGTCATGTATCACTTAAGCCAATGTTATTCTTTGAACTCTAATCGAGTCCGTATAATTGATTTTATTTTAGCAATATTGGGGATGGAACCCAGGGGTATTGTATCTCTGAGATACACCCTAAGCCCTATTTTTTATTCTTTATTTTGAAACAGGTTCTCACTGAGTTGAGAAGGGCCTCACTAAGTAGCTGAGGCTGTCCCTGAACTGTGATCCTCCTGTCTCAGCCTTCCAAATATTGGGATTCCAAGTGTGCGCCACCATGTCTGGCCTATTTTTTTTTTAAGTATTTAAAATTAAGGATAGTGTTTGGCTAATTTTAGTTTATGCTTTAAGTTTTACAGACTGAAAAAAAATAAAAGCTTCCAAAGTAACTGATTCTAAAAATCACCTCATTTTCTAAATATATATTATGGGTTCATTATAATTATACAACATAGTGTGGTTCAAAGTCCTACAAACATGCACACAGGTCTTGGTGTGTTTCCCTTTGGGTCCCACCCCTCTACACACATGCACAACAGAGAGATGGGTAGTGATCCCTTCATACCTGGGGACAGCATTCTTTGAATCTTTCATTAGTTCTTCTTTTTCAGGTCCCCACCTCATCCCCCATCTCCATTTATTGGCCTCTCTCCTCCAATACCTGAAGTCTCTTTCTTTCCAATTTTCTCTTTAGCCCCCACGTAGGAGAGAAAATATACGACCCTTGACTTTCTAAAACTAGCTGATTTTACTTAGCACAATATTTTCTAGTTCTAGCAGGTCAAATTTTGCTAGGAAAATAATGCTCAGTAAAATCAACCTCTACGTGGAGTAAAGAAAAATCTCAAAATATGTCAGTCCAAATTACATGAGTGTTTTCACATAGAGCAATTTCAATTTACACTAATCAGTTGAAGTTTGCCCACTAATCTAGCTTTGCATTTTTTCCTTTTTTTAAACACACGTTTATCCAATTTTCTTAATATTATCAATTTACAACTTAAATCAATTTATACTGTTTTAGCATGTCTATCATTGACACATGCTTCTCACACCTTATGTTCTCTGGGGTGTGTTAGGATATCCGTGCCTTCGCTCACCCTTCACCTCCTGTATCTCTCTCTAATCATTACCTTCTTCAACAGTTAATGAGCCAAGCCAGTTGGCTTTGAGCCCTTTCCTTTCAGAGCATGAACACGACATGCAGGAAAAGGCAAAGACTGTCCCTCTTTCCTTTTATAATTAATGAGTCTATCACAGTTTCTTGAAATAAATTCTATCAGAATTGTTTAAATATTTAGCAACCACCTCAGCTCTCCTGAGGACACATACAATTCTTTTAAGATAAGTTAGAGAATTTATAGAAAAGATTGTGAGCTACAGATGGAAAAGCTCTCTTGAAAGCCAAGATTAAAAACCTTCCCCCTTTTTGGCAGAATGGAGCTACATATGTTGTGGGGAGGTGACACTCCCGTGGGGGACAGGAAGATTATTTCTCTATACATGAATATGCTTGTAACCTGGCCAAAGAAAATGTCCTTGTACTACATACAGCCAGCCTCGGCCAAAATTGAAAACCCCGACAGGGCTGCTTCACTGTTACAGCCCCAAGAAATTCTTCATAAATTCACTGTTCAGTCTTATCAACTAAAAAGCAAATAGATCTTAGAAAACATATTTTTCTCAGAGAAAATATTTTTCCATTTTATGTTTTATGCCACATTTTTCACAAAATCAATTCCTCAATATCTGGCCAACATCAAATACTCAGTTCGTTGTTGGAATTAAAGAATGACTCTAGGGGTAATCTACCTCTGAGTTACACCACCAGCCCTATTTTCTTTCTTTCTTTTTTTTTTTTTTTTTTTTTTGGCGGTTCTGGGGGTGGAACCCAGGGGCATTCGACCTCCGAGCTACACCCCCTGCCCTCTTTTATTCTTTATTTTGAAACCGGGTCTCACTGAGTTGCAGAGGGCCTCACTAAGTAGCTGAGGCTGTCCGCGAACCGCGATCCTCCAGGTCTCAGCCTCCCGAATGCTGGGATTACAAGCGTGCACCCCACGCCCGGCTTTTATTTCTTATTTTGAAACAGGGTTTTTATAACTTGCTGAGGGTCTCACTAAGTTGATGAAACTGGCCTCAAACATGTGATCTTCCTCTCTAAGCCTCCCTGGGATTACAGGTGTGTGTCACCATGTCCAGCTCAAAATGGACAACATTTTTAATTCAGTTTTACAAAGGTCAACATAAAAATATGACTAAGTAAAAACTTCTATTAAAAATAGAAATATGTTTCATAGTTATCTAAAAAGCAGAATTTCTATTTTAGTAATTATCTAATTTCAAGTTACTATTTAATTATAATATGATGGCCCTGATTTCTACTTGTAAAATTCTAAGAACAAGCTTTCATCTAAGTAACACATGGAAAACATATGAAATGCTCAAAAGTGGTCTAGAAAGAATCTATTTTATTTATTTATTATTTATTTATTTATTTATTGGTGGTACTGGGGCTCCTGGAAGCCCTTCTACCTCCAGGCTACACTCCCAGACCTATTTTATACTTTTTTTTTATTTGGAAACAGGGTCTCTTAAGCCAGCATGGCTGGCTTCAAACCTGTGCGAATCTCCTATCTCCACCTCCCAAGTGCGGGGATTACAAGCGTGCACCACCACGCCCGGCAAAATAATCTATTTTAGATTGTAATTGTCCTATAAAAGAGTACAATGCATTCTATGAAGGAAGCCTATCAGATTTATGCCACCAATTAGACCGATTGTGCTTTGCAAGTTTCTTTCAAAGGAGGAATATGTAAACTCTTTTTCATAAAATGTTTTAAAAATACAGGAAAAAGAAGTAGCTTGTTGGACAGACCCAGGTGACAAATTATATGTCTCAGGTATGCTAATTCCTAGAGCAAATACAAAAGAGGAAAGAAAAAAAACATTTTTAGTCTGTATTGTTACTAAACTCAAGCTATATTGAAGGAGAAAGGACCAGAATGTGCATAATAGAGTGCCTGCCTATCATGTAGTAGGACCTGGGATTGATCCTAGCACCATGAAAGAAAGAAGGATAGAAGAGAGAGAGAGAGAGAGAGAGAGAGAGAGAGAGAGAGAGAGAGAGAGAGAGAGAGAGAGAGAGAGAGAGAGAGAGAGAGAGAGAAAGAGAGAGAGAGAGAGGGAGAGAGGGAGAGAGGGAGAGAGGGAGAGAGGGAGAAGAGGGATTAGGAACATTGAAGGCAAAGAAAAATATTCATTGCCTGAAAATTTAATTTATGATCTAATCAGTTTATGCATTTTTAATTTTTATCATATGATACATTGTGCCTTACAACAATGATAAGTTGAACCTAAACATTTGATATCATTTATCATTCTGAATGTAAAAGAAGTAAATACAGAAATATGTGTGTAGTATAAGAAAATAACGTACTAGCTAAGGTAGTTTTTAGGAATATCTATAATATTCTTAAGGAAAAGAATGTTCATTGAAAGAACATTAATTAGCTGGAGTTATTCATTACCTTGTTTTCAAACAATCTTTATTTCCCAATGGAATTCATCAAAATGAGTGGCATCCTAAATTTGGATAAATCTGAGCTTAAACTTAGAAAATGATGAACAAGATTAGCAAACCAATTCTGCAAAAGATGAAGATGAACTCCAGAATACTGGTATTGGCAATGTCTCTCCATCCCCTTCCTGTGCTGCTTAAAGATACACGGCATGACCTTTAATCCAGATAGCTCAAAGAGAGGTCTTTACAAGGTCTGGTGTTATGGTTTAAGAACTACCCCCCCAAGATTCATGTTTTGAATGTTTGGTCCCCAAGTCAGCAGTGTTGGGAGAAGAGACTTTTAGGAAGTGATTGGATCACTTTATCAGAGTATTAACCCATTAGATGGGTGAATAATTTGAATGGACTATTGGGAGATTGTAGAAACAGTAGGAAGTGGAGCCTATTTGGAGAAAGCAGGCCACTGGGACATGCCTTGGAAGCATGTATCTTGTTCCTGTCTCCTTCCTTTCCCTCTCTCTCTGCTTCCCCACATGAGCTGAACAGCTACCCTTCACGACAGCCTTCTGTCATAAGGTCCTGCTTCACTTCAGGCTCAAAGCAATAGAGCCAGCTGCTCATGGACTAAAACCTCTGAAATTGAGGTCCCAAATATATCTATCCTCCTCTAAGGCATTCAGGTCAGGGATTTTGGTTACAGTAATGAAAAGCTGACCAACACATTTGGGGAGCCCAGGGCTGCATGTTGGCCAACTTTTAAATTATTATTATTAGGCCAGGTATGGTGGCTCACGTTTGTAATCCCCGTGTTTGGGAGGCAGAGACAGGAGGATCGCGCTGGTTTGGAGCCAGCCTCACTGGCTTAAGAGACCCTGTTTCCAAATAAAAATAAGAAATAGGTCTGGAAGTGTAGCCCGGACGTAGAAGAGCTTCCAGGAACCCCAGTACAACCAATATATATATATATATATATATATATATATATATATATATATAATTTTTTTTTTGCAGTGCTGAGTATGGAACCTAGGGGCCTTGTACCACTGGGCTACACTCCAGACCCATTTTATATTTTATTTGGAAACAGAGTCTCACTAAATTGCTGAGAGCCTCACTAAGTAGCTGAGGCTGGCTTTGAACCTGTGCGATCCTCCTGTCTCAGCCTCCCAAGCGCGGGGATTACAAGTGTGCGCCACCACACCCGGCTAACTTTTAAATTATTGAGTGATGGACCATGACGATACTCTAGGGTCTACTACCTACCAAATAAACTATATAACCCTACTTTTCGTTTCTTAATTGGTCATTGGACTTAATGAATGTCTGGCTATGGATCATCAAATTCATAGTAAGTGCTAATTTCTGTTAAGTATGATTATCCCATTATATTTTATAATTTCAGCTTTTTTCCAGTGAAAAATTTACATAAAAATATAGAAATTTAAGTAATCAAGTGAGGCCAATTCATAGTTTTTGTGAAGTAGTAAATCTCACGAAATGAATGAAAAAAAATTTTTTGAAGGTCTGGGGATGGAACCCAGGGGCATTCAACCTCCAAGCTACACCCCCTGCCCTATTCTTTATTCTTTATTTTGAAACAGGGTCTCACTAAGTTGCACAGGGCCTCACTAAGTAGTAGCTGAGGCTGTCCGCAAACCGCGATCCTCCAGTCTTAGCCTCCTGAATGCTGAGATTACAAGCATGCGCCACCACACCCGACATTAATTTTATTTTTTTATTCAACATTCTACTAGAACATTAAGAAAGAATAACCAGGTGAATGTTTAAACTATTTTATCACCTTTGGCCTAATTTCACCCGTAGGTACCATAAAGAGATACCTAGATCCTTTTAGCAGCCCTGTGTCCACAAGTCTTGCCCTAGTTTACTACTTAGCTCTTAATCACATGTCTCTGCAACTAGAGTGATATTTCCCCAATGATAACTTCAGTATACCACTTATGTTACTAATGTATTTTTCTAAGAGGTTTTCCATGCCTTGGAGTAAATTTTAAGTTTTGAGAATGGCTTAACAAATTCTGTTACGACTTCCCCTTATTTAGCTGCCCTGTCTTAGCCCTCAGGCTTTCTTCTTTGTGTTCTATGTTGTTATAATATTAAATTAAAGTTTTTATCTCAGCATTTCACATATGCTGTGTATGTCCTGGGACAACCTTCCCCTTCAAACACTTCCCTAATTCATCCGCTTTCTGACGACTGAGCTCTGACACTTCCTGCTCCCTCCCATTTCATCAGTGATCACTTTCTACAGTTTCCCCCTTGGGTCCTTAATACCTCTCTTTCTTTCTTTTCTTTCCATTAACCGTAATATCTGTTTATGCTTCTGTATTACTTGTGGGATTGTTTTTAATATTTTTAGACAGCTTTCTCAAAAGTTATCATAAGTAAAACTCTAGCTGATTTCTCCCTATTACTCCATCCATGATACATCCTTTATTTACCATGATTAATTTAATAATTCCTTCCTCTACCTTGGGAGAAATGAAATAGGTGCCAAGAAATGTAAAAAAATATGCAAAAATTCTTTTTGGAAAAATCTAGATTTTTAAGTCCCCTCTCACAAATACGTAATGCCCTTCTCTTGTGTAATCTTGTATCACCTTGGTTATGGCTGCAGTTACCTGACCTCTTTTTCATTGACACCCAATGCCCAAACATGCAACCAATACATATGACCTGTTGCATATATAACTCAAATTTTGTCACTCCTATTGCTTAAGGTCTTTCAATTTTCCTTTTTCTTTTCTTTTCTTTTTTTTTTTGGGGGGGAGGGGGGTTCTGGGGATGGAACCCAGGGGCATTCGACCTCCGAACTACACCCCCTGCCCTATTTTTTTATTCTTTTTATTTTGAAATGGGGTCTCACTAAGTTGCAGAGGGCCTCACTAAGTAGTAGCTGAGGCTGCCCATGAACTGCAATCCTCCGGTCTCAGCCTCCTGAATGCTGGGATTACAAGTGTGTGCCACCACGCCCAGCTTCTTTCATTTTTCAATGTTTACATTTTTAATTATATGACTTTTCATAGACCTCAGTGCTGATGTTTATAACAAATAGAACAGAAAGAAAACATTAAATAAACTCAAATACAAAGAAAATACTATGCCAATAAGTACGTGATAGCTACTCAGATAAATCATTTATTTACTCATAATTTAAGAAACTATGACGATTACTACTATGTACCAGGCATGGAGCTGGGAATTGGATGTACAATAGAAAATAAGATGGACAAGATCCCTTACCTTACTCTTTTGAATACATGGAATGGCTCTGCCTTGCCACAGTCTATTCAAGTCCACCAGCCAAATCTCTGCCAGGACCTTAAATCCTTGCTTTCAATTTTGAAGTTAATTTTTTTTTACCATTAATATGAATTACTTTTCTGACAAGAGGCCCCCATCATCAGACTTTTGTTCTTTCATTTACTCCTGTCTGTTCAATTCACATGTTTTTATCTTCCCAGACACATCACAAAAGAAAAGAAACAGGCATCTTATGAACATTCGCACGCACTTTCTTCTTGTTGTAGAGAGATTCCTTCTGTTGCTCAAACCCCTTACTGTGAGGTCAGCCTGTCAATCACAACTTATCACCAGTTACTTCAAATGGGAGTCTGCTCCTGTACTTATCCTCAATAAATAAGAGTATTTAATTGGGTGGAGAGGGATGAATCCTGAGCAAAAGCAATTTTGGAAGAGGCTTTGATTGTATTGAGAATGTCAGGAAAAGTTGGAGTGTTAGGAGGCTTATCAGATGAAGAGCAATAGGAGAAAGAATGTTCTGTGCTTGCAAGAGTATTGCACTGACAAAAAGCTGCCATGCCCTATGTCATCCGAAGTTGTCACAAATAATCACAAAGAAACTTCAGGATATTCCAGTCCAAATCATCTGTGTTTAGACCAGCCAACTCTTCTTTCTAACCTTGTGCTGAATGTTGAGTACATAGTCTTCCTGACTACCTTAAGAGAAAGAAAAGTAAAGATAAAGGGAAGATAAAAAATTACTCAGGACAGAGTCTACCTCCACTTTTCACAGTCTCTTGGGTTCAGCATCCATCCTCCTTTTCTGTTTATTACATTTATCCATAGATTCCCATACTTTTTCTCTGTCTACCTTTCATACCCTTTAAAAGAGAAGGGTGTTAGTGACAAGGGTGTTAGAGGAATGAGAGAGATTTATAATATAAAGAGAAAATATAATTCTCTAGTATTCAAAAATCAAATGGAAGCCGGGAAATTCCAATTAATATAGAGTAACATGCCTACATATCAGAGTATTTTGAATTTTCTCTGAACCATCTTGGTCAATAATTTTACCTCAGGTCTTAAACAGGGTAATAGGGATAGCCTACTCTAAACTTGTTATGATTATTTAATTAATTAATCCCTTTCCATTTGTATAATCTTCATTTTGAAAATCCTATTCTAAAAACTTTTGGTAGTGTGTCCATCTATTCATATACATTTTCTCCACATATATTTACAAGCCCAATGTTTACCAGTTATTATTCATATTGAAAAACAATTGAGTGGTTTTAAAGGAGACAGATTTTCTATTTTGGAGGCTTATTATTTACTATAATGGTTCTGAATTGTCAAGGAATAAGATCAGCATATGCCTTTCAGGATTCAGTAGGTGAAAAAAATGCTATTCTCTTTGACTCAGGCTTAAATAGAAGAAATTTTTTTTATCTAAAATTATTTCCAGATTCAATATTGTATCTTTATAATAAATATTGAAAGGAGGAGAATCTATTTGGCATAGACTTGTTGAAACTACAACATAAAATCTCACCATTTGAATTTTAAAAAATATTTTTTTCTGATACATATACAAAAGGATGACTCTCAGGGTAAATGGTGATTTTTGTATTTAGCAAATATCTTGAATAATAATAGCAGCACTAGTACTAAATAAATACTAAGTTGTTAAAATGCCAGACACATATTATGATATGTACATATCATATATATGTATATATTCTTGTGGACATACATATTATCTTGTGGGAAGAATTAAAGGAACTTTGAGTTCTTTAGTGAACAAAAGAAAACACAATTATATACTAAAGAACTAAAAGGAAATGAAATTTAGTGGCTATCACTGTGCATTGTTGGACCAAAACCTGTGTACCTCAGAGTCCTGCAGTTTCCATAGAAACACAGCAATAGCTTGAGTAAGAGCTATAGTTATCTCCAGACAAAAAGCTTGCCTGAGCTTTTATTTCAGTACACAAAAATCTGAAGGACAAACTTGAATCTGAAAATCAGAAGAAAGGATTGAAGAACAAAATCCCTTTCTTTGAAAATAGAATGAAGCATTTCAATATACTAAATGTAAAAAAATTACATGAACATCTTCAACAATGTGCCCTTCAAAATAAATTAACTGAAATTTCCTTAATTATTTCTTTAATTCACTTATCAAATGAATGAAAACAAAACTCTACTAAATGTGCTGACTAATACAATTTGAAATTCCTAAGCAAAATTGAAAAGTCAAGTTACTTAATGTCCATTAATTAGAATCAAGTTATTCAGTCCACAGTTCTCTTAATATCATTTTCAATTTACATATTTACTTAATAAAAATAGTTTCTCATTAATGCATCTAAACCCAGTTGAGAAAGATATCAGTATTGAATTTATCTTTGTTTCTCTCTATACCAATAGTCTCTAAAGAAAGACCATTAATTAATTATTGAATTCATAATAGAGTATCTGATAAAACTCAATCCTGGTAATTATTAAAATATTAATAAAATTAGTAATATTATTTGTGTGATACATAAATTAGTCAAAGATTATGTCATCAGATTCTTTCCTCCAATCTAATATACTAACACCATTCTTATCTTCAAAAAATGGGACATGAACATAGTCACATAATAAAACAAATCTAAATTTTGTTAAGTTTTGCAAACCTAACATTTTTTAATTCTAATATATTTTTTGACAGATTTCAGTAATACATAAGTTCTAAGAAGAAACAGAAAATAGTCAATAAGCTTTGCAGACAAAAGAATTTAAGTCATGAGTAAATTTCAAAACTATTCTATAAAATGAAGAGTTCTGTATAAAGATCCTTGCAACAATTAAACAATAGAGCAAAAAATACATGTCAATGCCAACACTGGATCATCAAAAAATAATTTAGGACTACCTAATAAAGGTTATGTTAGTCACTTAATTTTTTTGTTTGTTTGGTGCTGGGGATTGATTTCTGGGGCTTCTACCTCTGAGCTACACCTCCAGCCCTTCAGCTACATCTCTTTAAAATTTTTTAAAGAATAAAATATTTTTTATTCCTTTTTTTTTTTTTTTTTTTGCAGGTCTGGGGATGGAACCCAGGGGCATTCAACCTCCAGGCTACCCCCCCTCCGCTACTTTGAAAGTGGGTCTCACTGAGTTGCAGAGGGCCTCACTAAGTAGCTGAGACTGTCCGGGATAATAAGTAGCTGAGACTGTCCGGATCCTCCAGTCTCAACCTCCAGAATGCTGGGATTACAAGTGTGTGCCACCACGCCCAGCTTTTCTCCTCTTTCTCTCTCTCTCTCTCTCTCTCTCTCTCTCTCTCTCTCTCTCTCTCTCTCTCTCTCTCTCTCTCTCCCTCTCTTTCTTTCTTTCTTTCTTTCTTTCTTTCTTTCTTTCTTTCTTTCTTTCTTTCTTTCTGCGATACTGGGGCTGGAACCCAGGGGCATTCAACCTCTGCACTACACACCCAGTCCTACTTTTTATTGTTTATTATGAAACAGGGTCACACTGAGTTGCAAAGGGCCTCACTAAGTAGTAGCTGAGGCTGTCCTCGAACCGAGACCCTCCTTTCTCAGCTTCCCAAAGGCTGGGATTACAAGCATGCACCACCACAGGAAGCTTATTCTTTATTTTGAAACAGGCTCTCACTAAATTGCAGAGAGCCTCACTAAGTAGCTGAGGCTGGCCACAATCCCGGATCATCCTCTGTCTCAGCCTCCCAAGTACTAGGATTACAAGCCTGCGCCACCACACTCGGCTAAAAAGTTATTTAAAGAAGTTACTTTTTATCTCTGAATTCACAAAACTGGCACTACAGTAAAAATAAAACACATTCTTTCACATTTAATAAGTTTAATTGTGTTCATTTGGTTTTGCTTTTAACTGAGATTATCCATACAACAATTGTCAAAATGAACACAATTATTCCAAAGTTAGAACCAAAAATTTTTCAATGTGAATATAAAATAAAATAAGTATATAAGGTGAGCAGTTATATGTGGTACATTTTCTTGCCTCTGTTGCACATAATTGTGCAAAATCTCCTAAGTTAAGAATGTTTGTCTGTTAGGCTGAAACCTTTGGAATTATAGGTGCTCTATAACTCTTGTAGTGTTTGCAAAATGTCTGCAGTTGAGAGAAATAATTCTGTGTTAAGGAACCAATATTATTTTTCTTTTCTTTTTTCTTTTTTTTTTTTTTTCTGTGCTGGGATTGGATGCAGGTGCATTCTCACTCCAGGCTATGCCCTCAGCCCTATTTTTAATTCTATACTTTGAAACAGGGTCTCACTAAGTTATGGGGCCTCGCTAAGTAGCGGAGGCTGACTCGGATTCTCCTGTCTCAGTCTCCCAAGTACAGCCTCCCAAGTACAAATGTGAACTTCCAGTATTAAAGGCACAAATTTTTAAAAGGTTGAAAAATCCAGGACCGTTAATATTTTGTAGCCACTGAAAGACACACCTGAAAAAGATGTGTTTTCTGTTTTCAAGATTATGCATATAAGTCAATGCAAAATAACTCATTTATATTATGCCATTTCTCCAAAGTCATGGCAGGAAAAGAAAGTGAGGACTTAGATATTTAGCATATATATTTAGGATTTCACTAAAATTTCTAGGTTATCTCATTATCTCCTAAGAATTTCTTTAACTCCTAAGAATTTTTAATCCACTTCTATCCACTACCAGATATTTTTGTATTTCAAAAAAAAAAGTTGAGGAGATGGAAAATTGGACAGAGTGGAGGAAAAAATTGGCAACTTTCTCCCCAAATATCTTACTTTCATATTTCTTTAACGAACTAACAACTAAATTTCACACCCATTAAAAGAGAAATATCAAGAAAATTTCTAGTGGTATTAAAAAGTACACAAATTAAAATGAAGAAAGTTGTGTGTGAAATATACTCCAAAAAGCAATCAACACTCTTCAGATAAGCCAAGAAAAAAATGTATTATAATAAAGCCATTTTTTCTACCACTAAGAATCAACACACTAGGGAAATCTAAGATAGAAATCTACAAATCATCCCAGCTGGATGAAAGCACAAAAAGGAAGGTTATATTTTATCTGTATAGACTGACATTGGGGTAGAATTCTAAAGGGAAAACCTTGAGAAAAAAGTAAAGATGTCAAAAGGCACTAATCAATTGACACTAAAGTTCAAGGACAACTTGAGATTAGAAAAAAGCCAAAGAAACAATATACTTGACATTACTATTAATTTGTGGTTTGAGAATTACCATAAAAATTGCCAGAAGTTGAAGCCAGAGGCTTTCTTAAAAGGCCCAATAAAAGAGATAACGCTTTGATGAGAAAGGACTTTTTCAAAGAGGTCTACGGCCAGAGCCTTAATAAAACTTTCTCAGATCAAAAATCTCAATTCATGGAGTTTATACTAGAAGTATCCCATTTTGAACTGACTTACCCCCTGTGTTAAGTCAATTTATATGTAAATTCCATGTAAAATTAGGTTAATGTGCCTTTTTCATATAAGTGACAGTAAGAGCAAATGTATCTTACCACTTGGCTTCCAAACAAAGACCTAGCCAACCTTGATGTGAGGAAGGGAATCAGGAAGGAGGACCAGAAGTTCAGGCTCTGAAAGAGCAAACTGTGCTGATTCATGATGTCAAAACTTGAGCTGCTGCCAAAAAAGTCAGGTGTGCAAGGGATCTCTGAGCATCTTTCAACTCCTTAAGTCTCTAATATATTCAAACATTGATCTTGGAAGCATGACAGGGGTTAGCAACGACTAAAAGGCTGCCCTGGGAAATCCATTTCATGAATAGGCAGAGAATCTCCACTTAAATAATTCAGGTTTCATAGTGTATTTTATTTCCTAACAAAGTTTTACTTCCCCTACTGGAGATCACCACTCAATTTCATCTATTATTTATCCAACCTCATCTTGTTTCTAAAAGGACACTAACACCTTATAATTTGTACAAAGTAATAGGTATATAAAATAAGAGGAGATCCAGATCCTGGGATCAAAGAAAATAAATGTATGTGCGTTGAAATGGCGAAACCAATTATGAAATAAGTCTACAAATTACATGTTGTCAAGGCCTGCCCCCAACAATCAAATCCCAACAGCAGGCCTTGTATAAAGAATATCTATTTTTTTAAAAAAAGAAAAAAAAAGTGTATGTGTTTTAATATCAATATTTATACTTCCCAATTTATTCTGACCATCCTTACAGCTGTGGTTGCAGGCATGGGAGAAAACAGTGGCAGGTAGGAGGGCAAAGGTACGATAGTGAGGCTAGTTTTCATGGTAATGTAGTTTATGGAGGAACAGAATTCAGGGTTTGAATCTCAGTTCAGGCAATTTACTAACTGTGAAAGTAGGTCATATAATGAGGCTAACATGTTAGCTAAAGGTGATTAAAACAATAGATTTTATTCATTTTCTTTTTGAAAAATAGTCCCCAGTCTTTCAGAGTTTTTTCAAGTATGTTTATTACCTAAAACTAAATTTACACAAATAAAATTACATATCTTACTTAGTTCCTATCCTATGGTAAACACTCAACAAATAATAACAGAGATTTTTAAATTAATTTAATTTACTCTAGTAAAGTATGGTGGCATACATCTGTAATTCAAGTACTTGGAGGCTGATACACCAGAGTATCACAGGTTTGAGACTAGCCTCATAAACTTTGCAACATTATCAGCAGCCTAGTGAGACCCTGTTTCAAAGCAAAATATAAAAATAGAAACAGCTGAGCTGGGCGTGGTGGTGCACGCTTGTAATCCTCGCGCTTGGGAGGCAGAGACAGGAGGATTGTGCTGGTTCGGAGCCAGCCTCGCTGGCTTAAGAGACCCTGTTTCCAAATAAAAAAATGTAAAATAGGCCTGGGAGTGTAGCCCAGAGGCAGAAGGGCTTCCAGGAACCCCAGTACCACAAAAAAATAATAATAATAATAATAAATAAAAACAGCTGAAAGCATTATCATAAAAAATAATTTACTTTAACATACAGTTGTTTCTCTTTATATAACATGTGCCTATGAGATAAAGAATATTCTCTTTATAAACTTAGTAAAATATGACCATAAGAATATTCTCTGAGTCCCTAAGTGAATGCATTATGTCTAATAAGTTATGACATTAGCCTTCATGCTGTATCATTGTAACAATCAATTTTAACTTGAAGGTACCAAAAATAAATCTTCATAATAATTAATTTGCTAACAATATTTTAAATTTGCATAAATAAATTTAAGTTAAAACCTCCTACCTTTCACTCAATATTATTAGAATTAATGTATTCACTACATACAGGTGGAGGTCATAGAAGTTTTCTTAACTTCTGTAGAGACAAAGAGATCTTATTCTGATGGTAGAAAAACTGTGACAAATAACTGTCTCTTGCTCAGCCCAAGTGCTTGCTACAGAGTAGGCATTCAACGAGTATATATTCTTTGGATCAATAACTATTGTGTAGGTATGATAAGAATTAAATAATATAGTTGTGTTAATCAGCTTTCCGTTACTATAATGAAATACCTGAGGCTGAGTAATTTGTAATAAAAAATGTTCATTTAGCTAACAGCTTTGTAGGCTGAAAGTATGAACAGCATGGTGCTGGATTTTGCAAGGCTTATTTGGCTGCATCATGTTATAGCAGATGGCATCATGATGGCAAGAGTGTGGACAAGAGGGAGAGTTTATATTGCCGGGCAGGAAGCCAAAGACTGCAGGAATTGGTCAGTCCTGCTATCTCCTCCTGACCCGATCCCACCTCTTAAAGGTCCCTCCACCTCTTAATATCCCTTTACTGAAAACCAAAACTTCCAACACATAAAGCCCTATGGAACAAATCATATCTAAACCACAGCAATAGTATATTATGTGGACAGTGGGTCACATTCAATACCTTATTTTGTCTATGTTGTGGTATTTGCTTAATATTGTAGTATTTATCAATAATACAATACTTATTTTTAAAAATATATTAAAGTATGACAATCTGAATTTCTACAATTAACCAATATTTTCTAAGCAATACCTAGAAGCCGGGTATGGTCATGGACTCTTGTAATCCCAGAATTCAGGAGGCTGAGACAGGAGGATTGGAGTTCTTGGTCAGCTTCAACTATTTATTTAGAGTCTTTGCAACTCAGTGAGACCCTGTTTTAAAAATAAAGAGTATTGCCGGGCATGGTGGTGCATGCTTGTAATCCCCGTGCTTGCAAGGCTGAAACAGGAGGATTGCGCAGGTTCGAAGCCAGCCTCAGCTACTTAATGAGGCTCTCAGCAACTTAGTGAGACCCTGTTTCCAAATAAAATATAAAATAGGAAAGTAGGTCTGGGAGTATAGCCTGGAGATAGAAAGCCTCTGGGTTCCACCCCCAGTACCACCAAAAAAATAAAAAAATAAAGAGTAAAAAATAGGGCTGGAAGTGTAGCTTGGAGGTAGAATGTCCTCGGGTTCCATCCCCAGTACTGCAAAAAAAAAAAAAAAAAAAAAAAAAAAGTAATACCTAGAATATCTTCATACTACAGAACTTTAGAAAAGTAAGAAACTAATATAGTAATCATTCCTCAGTAAGTTCCCTGTCTTCAAAATAGGTGCATTTTCATACACCCATGTGTAATTTTTTTATTGGAAGCTGTTGATTCTTCCAAATGGTAGGACTTTGACATAAATTCTAACTACTCAGATTAATTCAGGTGAAATCATGAAGTGGGGATGCAAACAAGCCTGTGGTGGAGGATTTTAGGAGCCTTGCAAGGCATACGCTCAATCAATAGAAAGGGCAGAATGCTAGGAGGGATCATTAGTTCATCATCAAAAGCACCAAATAACTCAGAGATGTATAAATGAAGCAAAGATCCAGGCATAGTAATACAAAAACAAACTGATGACTGTCATGTTACTTTCTTGAGTTTTATAACAACACCCAAATAACACCAATAACAACACCCAAATAACACCAACAGTGAGAAAAGATGATCATATAGGCACATACACACTTCTGTGAGAGACCCGACCGGCCAGAAGAATCTCAAATAGTCTTGTCAGGTTCCCTGACGGACTACAGAAGGGACAGACAAGAAGGAAGAAAATATGGCAAATACAGAAACAGTACAGAGTTCAAATACTAGTGACATCTTTATTTCTGGATCTGAAATTCTTCACTCTTAGACTCAACTGTATAAAAATTCTTAAAACTCTCACTCTGAACTACTTCCCAGCTCTAATCTTGAGTAAAATTATGTGATAGCATTGCTATTTTCACCTCTTTGCTTTCTGCATATTAGCATTCACTGAATTCTGCCCTAATGTAATTCCTAACATTTTGTCTCCCAGATCTCCACTCCAAACTTTTTTTTTTTTTTTTTGGCATGGTACTGGGAATGGAACCCTGGGGCTTTTCTATTTCAGGCTATACTCCCAGACCTGTTTTATATTTTATTTGTAAACAGGGTCTCACAAAGTTGCTGAGAGCCTCACTAAGTAGCTGAGGGTGGCTTCAAACCTGTGTGATCCTCCTGTATCAGCCTCCCAACCACTGGGATTACAAGAGTGCGCCACCATGCCCGGTGCCCTGCAAACTTTTAATACTTGAGTTTCTTTATTCATAATGTTGAACATTCACTTGAGACTCCCCTTTACATTCCAAAGATTTTAGAACTTTAGACTTACTGTGTAACGTAGCCATCCAAAGTCTTTCCCATGCAAACATTCTGCCTAAATTTAACTTTTTCATGTGCAGTGATAGATCCATTGATCACCTGGTTACTAAGGTCAAAATCATGTGATTTGGGTCCTTTCCCTTTTTATTTCCTGTACATCAAATTGGTCATGAAGTTTAGAAAGTGACTGTCCAATCTCATTGCATTTCTATTAACAATTTGGTTCTAAAAAACATTGTCAAATTCTGATATTTAGAGTCAAAAGAGTTTAGGCTAAAGTCTTTCAATCATCTTGCCCACATTTTATTTTGAAAACCATTTTTGTATGAACATTGGGAAAAACATAGAGGATATTCTGTGGTTCATAAAATTATTTTTCCTCACCCACGTGGGAGCTTTTTTTAGTTCATTTTTATGCAATATGTCTTATACCATCCAATTCTACCTTTTAAAATATTAATTATTCTTAAAGTTTCACAAAAAATTAACATTACTTTTGCATGGAATCAACCTAAATCCTGAATGAAGGAAAACTAGTTAGTTCATAACCAGTCCTATATGGTTCAAGTTCTCAGTCATGTCTTCCAGATCTGCAAAATCATATGTTCTTTGGCAATGGGAATAATGCTAGGTTTATCATTCTATTCTTGATGGTCTTTGCAATACAATACAGCAAATTAATAAAACTCAAGTGCAATTATATTCCTCAGTCTACATAAATCACGTATATCTGATTGACCAGTAAAAGGACAGTGCATTCAAGAAACAGCACTTTCTTAGGAAGAATATTTGCAAACATGGAAATCATAAGTAAGTTATTATTGCCTTCTACATTTAAAAACTTACATTTTACAAATATTATATATTACATTATTTTTGCATATGTCTTATGAAATAGTTGATTAATTTAACCATCACAACTAGTATTAAAAATATTATTCTCATTTCTTCCTTTAATATATGGCATCCTGTTTGAACAAATAGTCTACACAGAATGAATGTTTTAATGACTATCTTCTTAAAATATACATTTAAGTTTACTTTGTTGACAACCTACAGAGTAAAATCAATGCATAACTAGCAATATTAAGGTCTCTACTATACTCTTGAAAATAAACACAAATTATGAACAATAAAGCAAATAAGAAAAAGTAATACTATTCTATGACATTTTCAAAACATACAAGCTTAAGTATAATTTATTTAATTAAAGTAAGAAATGCTTTGAATTAACTGTTTTATTACAACATAATGTTTTATTGCTATTTTGCAATAATAGTTATGATTATAAATATAGACATAAATTATTTAAAAACCAAGCATCATCTTCTTACCCCACAATATTTTTTATTTATTTACATAGGAGAAATGTATGTTCACATTTAATTTGTTAATTCAAAGCTAGTAAGTAAAACAAATAGTTATGGATATAATTTTGTGAATTATATATTTTAAATATCTTTTGTATTTTAAGTGGTAAATAGAGCATATTAGGATTTATGTAGATGGATAAAAATACACTTTTTAATGGTCCTCATTTTGACACACTATAGCACTTACAAATAAATATTACATATTTATAAAAATAAATTTGTAATTAAAAATTTCAATCTGAGATTTAAAAAAATCAGGAATCTAGAGAGGTTCAAATTTATTATATCAGAGATATCACAATTGTGTAGCCCCAAAGTATTTCCCTGAAATTTATACTAATTCCTTTTGTAACACATGCTCACACATTTGTTTCAGTCCTTCCTCCAGATGGTAGAAGTTAACTTATACATCTATTTAAGTGTAGGATGGAATTAATGACTCACTTCTAGTGAAGATAGTGTGGAAAAGGAAGACAGTAACTTCACAGTGAAACAACATAGTAGATAGCACTTTATTCAAGAGACCAGGGTCAAGAGTAATAAATCATGACAATGTGGCACACTCCTGATGTGTCATGAGATGGGAACATCACTTATCTGAAATGATGAACAAGATGGATGTGGTGCTTTCCTTGTATAATTCTCAGATTTTGTCTAGCAGGGAGAGTCAGAGACAGAGACAGAGACAGAGAATGAGAGACAGAGAATAGTATTGCCAATGTATGAGGTAGTACTAGGTCATAATAAAAGAGCAGCACCTCTGGGAGCAAACACCTTGAGTTGGAGTTCTGTCTCCTTTAGTTATCAGCTACAAAAACAAGTCACCAATCTTGCCAACAATACCCACTCCAATTTATTCCATCCCTGTATGTACACTTTTTGTATTACATAAAAACTTGGAGACTAATTTCTAGCCCCATCTCCCCAGGCTGGGCTACCTTTATTGATTTGCCTTTGCAAGGACAAAATGTGGCAGAAGTGAATTTCCCTGATTTCCTAGGCGAGATCTAAGAAGCTTGGACAGTTGCCTGCATCTAAGAATATTTGCCCTGGAGATATTCTCTCTCAGAGTCCAGTGTCACTCTGTGAGAAATCCAAGACCTCTGCAGAGGCTGCACACAGGTGTCTCACACAGGAGCTCAACTGAGCTCACAGTCTCAGCCAGAATTATCTGAGACCTCTCAGACATTCCAGCCCAACCAAGCCCCAAGTGACCACACATGTCCTAGCTAATATCGCATGTGGCAGAAGAATGGATCAGACAGCCCATATAACTTTGAAAGAAAAATAAATGCTGTCTTAAACCCCTAACTTTGGGGAGTAATTAGCTTTGTATCATATATTTCCTAAAGCTGCTGGGAGAATAAAATTAGAAAGTATATTATCTGAATTTTAACTTCTGTTATAGTTATTATCTCTACCACAACTCCGTAAAGTTACCAAATTGGTTATTCTTTTAATTCCCCTATCTCATTTACCCAGAACTAAAAAGCAATTCTTTTTTAAGCTCTTGTATTCACCCTATTTAGGTATTATCAACAGATTTCCTATAGAACATTAGGATGACTCCACTAAGAGAATTATGCCAGAAATTCATTTAGAGTTAGAAAAATATATTCAAGTAAAGCAGTGCCATATTTAATGACTAGATCAGCCACCCACCATTTGGATGAATTCAACAACTAATTATTAAACACCTGCCACCAGCCAATCACCAAGTCAGCCATAATGGATGAAATGATGAACAAGATGAATGTGGTTCTTTACTTGTCTAGTTTTTAGATTTTGTCCAGCAAGAAATACAGAAAATTGCTCAAGCAATAATGATAGAATATAATATCCCTTCTGATATACAAAAATGAAAAATATATGAGAAAGCATAGCAAAAAACGATGGTTTCCAACCTGACACCCAATGCATCTCATGGTGATGAAGCAAACTCACAGGATTCTGCAGGATATTTTAAAAATTCAACACAAAACACAGAGACATCTGTTAACTCAAGATAAAAGAGTTAAGTATTTCTTTCAGCTTAGAGATACCATGGAAGAAAAAAATTACTGGGACACTAACACCGGGAATTGAGACTATTTAAAAGTCTTAAGTAGATACTATATATGTATATATATATATATATATACATATACATACATACATACTAGGGATTGAACCCAAGGTTATTCTATCTCTAAGCTAAATCCACAACCCTATTTTATCTTTTATTTTGAATTAGGGTCTTTTTAAGCTGCTGTTACCCTTTGTAGGCTACTGAGGCTGGTTTTGAAGCTTCGATCTTCCTGTCTCAATCTTCCACGTGCCAAGATTACAATCTTACGACACCATACCTGCCTCGCTAGATATTCTTAATGTCATATGCTCTTTTTCTTTTTCTGAAAATGAATAAAGTCAATATTTTATTCATATTATTTTTCTCTGGTTCTCCTTCCTCTAATTACCTAAATTTGGCTATCTACAAAGTTTCCAATCTAAACCTTTCACCTGGGCTTCAGAGAGAAACTCTCTGGATCCTTTGTCTTCTCATTTTATGATGCCTGTTGTCATCCTATGTGGGTTCCTAGTTTCACTTCAAACTCAACATACCTAAAATAAGACACCCTTGCCCTGACCAAGCTCCTTCATAGGTCATTCCTATTTCTCTCAACATTTGTTATTACTCTTGCAAATGAAAGTGTCTTGAGTCCTAACACTCCCTTGTACCTTATCATTTCTTTCTTCCCATCCTCCCTTCAATGAATCTCATGCTTCCGTTTAACACATATTATTTTGGGTTGGCACATACCACCATACACCTTTAAACTCCTATCCCCCAATCCATTCTCTGCACCTGTTTTTTCTCTATGATAAAATTTAAGACCAAACACACAAAAAATAAGGTGTAGTCAAATTCAATAAATACACCTATACACTTCACTTTTTAAGAAAATGTCTGTGATTTTCATTAAATGTGCTTAACTTTTTCTGACACTTTCTAGATTATATCACTTCCTACAACTGACCTCCCTCTATAGTTCCCATTTTAGCCTTTAATTTGGGGATTTTTTTTCTCTCTTGTTTTCCATTTTTCCTTCTGTTGTTATATGTTGCCCCTCATGTCAGTCCATGTTCACATCTTTACCTCCTCATAAAGTAGGAGCAAGGCCTTGTCCCATTAAACAGCGCTTGGCTGAAGAACAAGGACCAGGAGAACAAAGCCTCCTCCTAGGACCTCTTCCCAAGATCAACATATTTAGGCCTTTCCAGGCAGCTACAACCACAGTGTAAGGTCCTTGATTACCAGAGCATAGAATGACATACAGGCTGACCACCATTCTGCTTCTGTGAAGTGCTTATGCCAGATAAAATTGTTCCACTCACTCCTTTTTCCAATAACTTAATTGACTACTTATAAAAAGCTTGCAATTTCTGGGCTCAGGGATCAGGGCTCTAATTTGGAGCTTTGCTCTCTGAGCCTCACTAGGTCAGTAAACTCCTTACATCCTAATCCAGCCTCTGAGTCCTGCTTAATGGGAACTGTACTCCCCAGAAATAACCAAAGATCAAACACAAAAAAATAACAAACATATCTTCCGTGGGATGCCACATGCCAGGTGCTAAAATATGTATGAAAGCTATAAAAACATATTTAATGTTATGTGGGCTACAGACAAAGGACAGCAGAAAAGTTTTCCTCAAAGGTTTATCTGACATGGTTTTCTCCAAAGTCAATGGACTATCTTTTCTAGTCTTTCCTGATAATGTAATCCTGCTACCGCAACTCCTCTTCTGCTTTGACTCAAATTTTCTCATCCTTCCCTTCAGTTTTTCTCTCCTAGCTCTCCCTTCATCTCACCCTCCTCCTCCACCCTCTATTTTTGTTCTTTTGTAGATATCCCATAACATGTGTTCGTCAAAGGAAGAAGAAGACAGAGGATGTATCCAAACAGAAAAAAACAAGACAGAAAGACCGAAAACATAAAGAAAAAAGAGAAAAGCCTAAGGATAGACTAAAAAGAAGTAACAGAGATTAAAGGCAGAGAATTTTAATGGGTATGTCTGAGAGGAACAAAAGAAAGGTTACAAAATACACCTATCATAAACCCTAAGTCAAGGGAAACCAGCAATTCTTTACACACACAACAAAATAAAAAAAAAAAAACATGTCAAATGGATAAGGAATATTCAGTTCATTTTTCCTGACAAAAATAACAGAAACAACATAGAAACATACAGACTATTGACAGTTTAAAAAATAAAACATTTTTGACTCCCAATACTTGAAAAGCTTTAACAAAGCATGATGACAGACAAAAATACAAGTCAAAATAGACCTTCATGCCCCAGTGTAAAAGTTTTAATGAGAGAAATCTCTCAAAGGTAGATTTCATTACTGTTAAATATCTCCATAGCAGGAAGTGAAAATATTACAGAATTACATATCTATAGTGTTACAGGGTAATTTGGAAGTTGACTTTTAATATCAAGGACGATAGGTAAATACTTAACCCCTCTTTCTAAATTCTTGGTTGCTAAACCCCAAATTTAAATATAGTAAAAAATACTACTATGGTTATCTCAAAATGAAACACAAATAAAATTTTTAAAATGCAGAAGTAAATTAGAGCCATAGTTCCAGATAAGAAATTTTGACAAAGAAATAAAAAGAATATAAAAATAAAATTCATTAAAAATAAAACTCATCTTATTAGTAGTTTTGGTTTTGTTTATACTAAAGGAACATTGCATAGAATTATCATGTTTTGACTGCACTGGACAAGATAGTGGTATTTGAAGAACCCTAATAATCCTGGTACTTTAGAAGTAGTTTGCATTTGCATGAGGCCCCCAGGGTCTTAAGCCTAGTTCTATCATTAATTAGTTCCTTAGCCTGCCACAGTTAATTTCCTTTTGTATAAAAGAAAATGATCTATAAAATCTGTCTCAGAAATGGTACAATGAATAGTAATTTTTTAATTTATTTAACAAAAGAATTTTTTGAAAAGCGTTGGTCTATTTAAAAGTATTTATTTTTGTACTTTATACTTATATTCTGTTTATTTTAATTAAAACAACTTTGTTTTGGGTACTCATAAAAAATACAAAGAAAAATAACAAAACTAAAGATTTTATTTACCTCACATATCATTTGTCCTGGCAATAAGCGTCTCATGTACAGTTTACCTTGTCTTTGTTATTTTATAAACCAGATAAATGAAGATTCGTTTAAAAAATAACACTCACCAAACATTCGATTCTTTGTCTTCCTACCCAGACTGCTGTCTACGCCATTGAAAAGCAATGAAAATAAATGAGAGGGGAAAAAAAAAAAGAAAAGAATTGGGTTCTATAAAATAACTTGCTTTAATTTATCACCTCCAAATTTGTATTAATGTTAATAGTTATATATAAACCAAAGAAATGAATTTAAATATAGAAAAGAAGTTAGTGAGTCATACCATGAATCTTGACCCAACTCTTCCTTTCTCTCTTTAATGATTTGACCCTTCACCATCTTTGCAGGCCCTAAATCTGGCCATGGCAATACTGGCCAACAAAGTCAGCGCCTGTGTGCCAGTATGCCCCCTACACCATCTGCAGATATCATCTGCCATACACCTCACAGAACGGGTTATAAAGGGAAAAGGCTAAATAGGAATTACCTTATAGCAATTATATTTGTTCTGCATAATTTTAGCATTCTCTCTAATAGAGTACTTAATATTGTAAGACAATTTCAACCTTTTCTTTTTAAATTTCACATAAATACAAAGCTGTATTTTGTAATTATTCAGGTAAACTTTTGAGCATCTGGCTCTTATACATATTATAAATGTATCTTATTCATGCGTCATAATTATATAATAGCACATTCAAGGCAAAAATAAATTCTGCCCAATTTGCCATTATCTAGATGGTTTTCTATTCACTATCTAGTTAACAGCTTCTGAGAAGCCCGGGTTCCCAATTTCTGAGCATGTTTAATCGACCACTATGGTTGTCATGCCAACCAACACTGAGAATTCTGAGCTTACATGGGGCATTTCAATACAGTGACCCAATTACTATCTGTCAACAAATGCAGCAGCAAAATAAAAGGACTACCACATTAATGAGATTTCTTGAGACTGAACTGTAGAGATACTTGTAATCAGATCACCAATTTTTTTTTAAACAGAATGCTGCACCACAAGAATGATGCATTTAATCCTTTGCCTTGGCTATTGTATGTATGAGCTTATTTTTTATTGAAAATGTCTGAAGTCCATATAATTTAGCTTCTCCTTCACCATGGCCATTGGAGATATATATGTTTTATGAGTAGTACATTCTGCAAATTGGAAATCACTGAATCTCAAAATTAATTCAATTTCATATTATGAGATAAACATTTTGAAGGCACGAATTTAGTTGTTTAATCCCACTAGCTATCACTTAAAAAGAACTTGATTTCAAAGGCAAATACAACACATGCTGTGGATTGAAGCACTTTGTAACAGGATAAATAATCTATTAAATATAAAATTTGTTTCTTCTTTTAGAAAGAAGAAGGGTCAGTGTAAATGCTATCTTTGAACTGAAAGAAATATTGAAACTAATCCATTAGATGTATGGTATAAAATGTATATAGTATAAAATATTTTGCCTTCAGTTGGACATCTTTATTTTACTAATGATAATTATTAGTTTTTGTTGAAGTGTGTGTGAGAGAATTAATTAATATGTGTAAGAAATAAATGATTCCATTTTCTGATCTTTCCCCTGAGTTTTTTTTTTTAATAAAATCGTTCTATGTGTAGGCTCTATGTATTAGGTAAAAAAAATTGATGCTCACCTAAGTTTATCTTAACACATATGCTTACTTTATTTAAAAATAGAGATAAATAAAATATGAGGGTAAAAAGATATTTTAGTTCTAGTAACTCGACAAGAATGTAATAATACTCTTACATTATTATTGAAAATATAGGGACTAAAATTAAATAGAAGCATAGATATGAACCTTTAATGCATCTCTTTAGCATTGCAAATAGGAAAAGCAAGGTCATAGAGGTCAAGTGAGTTGCCATATGCTACTCAGACAACTAGTGGCAGCCACAGAATGTGTAGTTTGCACACGATTCCATACGAATTTGTAAAGTCTCTTGGATATGCTATTTAAAATATTCTTATGTATAAAGAAAGACAAATTTATAAGAGGCTAAATTTACATGTTTAAAATTATACTCAGAAGTTAATTGCAATCATCATCTTAATCTATGTGTCAGAGAAAAAAAGATTCAAGTTTCTCTTTTGTAACAAGCAGACAATACCCATAGAACAATTATATTAAAATAGAGGCAGTATTATAAGACACACAGGAGAAATATTTGGAACAAAATAGAAATATTCATGTTTTACTCAATTATTTGCACACAAGGATGTGCTCGTGAAAACATGCGCACATAGCACGTTATTTTTTAAATTTTTGTTATTTTTACTTTTTCCAAAAATTGCTATTTCTCTCCTATATTCCCAGAAGCATTTTACATGTTAACATATTTTGGGAGAACCCAATTTTAATTAAATTGATGCCTTTTTTAAATACATTAAAAATTTTTTTAAAGACTAAGAATAATTAAAAATATATCCAAAAGGAAGAGCCAATTTTATATGGTCTTTCTGGTCTAGTAATATATTTTTAATAAACTTAGGAAATATACCTTTTCTTTCTTATAAATATATAATATGAAATTGGAAATAACATTATTTTTAAATAGCAACTAAGTTTACTTATAATTATAGTTGACAAATAATAATGAAATTTGGGATATTAAATTCAATTGTGCTAACTAATTTATCTTAAAATACAACATAAGACTTCTTACCTTAGAATTTAACTTCTAAATCTTTGAAATCTAATAAAAATTTACTTTTTTATATCAAGAAATTTTAACAAAAGACGAAAAATACATGTATTCTTATTTTGTGTGTATGGTACTGGAGATTGAACCCAGGTGTATTCTACCTCCAAGCTACACCTCCAGCCCTATATTTTATTCTTTATTTTGAAACAGGGTCTCACTATGTTACAAAGGGCCTCACTAAGTAGCTAAAGCTGGCTGTGAACCCAAGTACTGGGATTATAATCATGCACCACCCGGCTGTATATACTATATTTTAACTTTATTGTATAGATTTCATATTTTTTAATTTTTATATTATAAGCTATTTTTAAAATATGGTAAATAATATAAGAAGCAATTATATTATTTCTGTGGGCTTTTAAATGTGCTTTCATTTTAATTTTATATTTTGTCCTATTATCCATGTTGATATGCTAACTAGTAAAGAGAAGCCCATTCTTGTATATTTATGTATTTTTGGTAAAAATTTTTCCAAAAATACTAATAATAATAGCCATTCTGAAACATGTTCTATGGTTTATACAATATAAATATTCCTCCAAGATACCCAGGACATTGTTGAGAGAGATGTCTTGATCTACCTTTCCTACTTGGCAACATTACAATGTGTTTTAAGGGTTTGTAATGTATTCATGAATTCATCTGCACATTAGAAACTACTTATACATTTTACTTATGCATTTTCTTATTTATGTGGTATTAATTTTTTCTTTCTTAACCTCTTCTAATTTGCTAAAATTCTCTCAGTATTCTAATATCCTCTTATTTATTGTGAATGTTTTAATGATCATATAGAATCTTATAATCTTTTCTTCTTAAGTTTCATCCACTTATCACAGTTGTTCATTTGTGTTTTAGTTTGTTTTGTTTTATTTTTAACCTAATTCAATTTATGTGTCTTGATTTTGTTATGTCTTTAGGAGCCATTCTCATTTTGGACCTTGACTGCAAAGGACTAAGACTCAATTTCACCATTTATTCCCTGAATAGGACCTCATGAATATTAGTTCCATCATCTGTAAAAGGAGAATCATAGAACTACCTTATTAAGAGAGTTGTTGCTAAGGATTACATAAATTAATAAATGTAAAACAGTTAAAATAGAACTCATCAAAGGGTTATATTAACAGTGTTAAATCTTATTATAATTTTATTAGATTTACATAGTCAATTCCCTAAGAGAAACAAATACCATTTTCTCTTGGGTATTCTTTGAAACTTCTTTAGTTTAAATATTTTCCTGAGTAAGATATGTTGTGATTATATACAATAACTTGAATGAGAATCATTTATTCACTTAGTAAAGAATGTAAATTCTATTGTGTTCAGAACTTTTATTTAAAAATTAATAATGCTGTAAGTAATACTAAAGAGAAATTCTAGAAAGAAAAAAGTAAACATAACTGATAGAAATGTACTGGAAGCTAGAGAATCTCGTGTATTAGTGAATGTAAGAGTCTTGGAAAGATTCCCTGGAGGAGTCCTGGCTTGAGTGAATAATGTTATTGGCAGGTAAGAAAAAGGAGAGAGAAAGAAATCAGAATGGGTTTCTACACATCAAATGGGGGCATGGCATGCTGAGAGCATAAGAATCTCTAGGCTGTGTGAATTACAAGATTGGAAAATGGCACTAAAGAATTTGTTCTGGACCACTGTTAAGGGACTGATATGCCAAAATGTATAGAATGTATATACTCTCAGAAACATTAAAAACAATAGGAGCCTTTAAGCAACAGAATTCATGAATATATTTCATTTGATGGGGAAAAATAACCACGTGTCTCGTGATCGGATGAAAAAAAGCATAGCAGAGACAACTGCAATGGCTCAAGGCAAGAGTTAATGAAAGGTCTTAGCCAGGTAGATGAGAATAATAAGCCATAATTAGGAGACATGTCTCAGCTAAAAGCATTTGATGACCCATTACACGTAGATGAAGGCATGTAAGGCATTAATAATGACCCTTAGGATTCTAGCTTGCTACAAGACATATTAACGCTGACAGAAGTGATGGAAGTCAAGAACAAAGGATGCAAAGTAGATTCAGCTGTTAAGTGATAACTTTCATTTTGAACATGTTGTTTTCAGGTGCATCTAGATAGACATCTGTGGTAGGCAGTTTCTTAGATGACATTCAGTAATGTCTGCCTCGTAGCATTCATGCCCTTCTGAAATTTCCTCCACTTGAATAAGGGCTGCATTTACTGACTTGCTTAAAATTAAATAAATAAAAAACAGAAAAGATGGAATGTTGCTTCCATGCGCACATTACAATACCACGGGGTTTTCACCTTGCATTCTTTCTCCCAGTTTTTTGAGATCCGTTGCTCTGGAGAAGCCAACCACATGATAGCTGTTACACTGTGGGAAGGGTCATGTGGTGAGAAACCTGGCCTGCCAATAAGTTACCATGAAGATTTCCTTCCTCGCCCCATTTGAGCCTTCGGATGGTACTGTGGCCATGTCCAGCAGCATGACGGCAATCCTGTCACTTACTAACATGTCTCTCTGTTGTCCTCAAATATTACTGATATTTCTTATATATCTTTGTACTTAGAGATATATGGACAATCTTTTAGTTGTAGTTTTTCTCTGCCTTTACATCAAATGCTCTTTTATTGAATCTGTCAAATTAAGATACCTAGAACAGTGGCTGGCACAATCATTCTAAAATAACTTTCTAGTTATATTTGTGCCACATACGATAAATTTTGCAATAGATAAGAGATGACTTGTAACAGGAACATAAGTTGATAAATAAAGAAAATAATAAAATCTAAAAGATTAGTAAAATCTATTTTAATCATCCTCAACCTAATGAACAGAGCATTCAGTGACTTAAGAGTATTATCTCACTTAACAATGTGGGCAGCTACTCATCAAGTGAGGGCATGACTTGCTAAGAACCTAACTGTCTCTGTGCTTTGTGGGTTATAAGAGTGGAAACTGGCACTAGAAGATTTGCTCTAGTGGAACTCCAAATTACAGATATATATTTTTTTATTTTATGAATTAAGAATTAAGTTTCTTGGTTGGAAGTCATCTGCCCAAAACATGAACAGTGAATGACAGGATTCAAATCCATGTTTGAATGATTCTGGTCATTTCTATGACATTCCCTATGGCAGTTTAAAGCTTTTCATTTAGGAATATATAAAAGCTAAAATACAAACCATGCACCCCTTTTTATTGTATTAGAAATACTTTCACAAGCCGAGCGTGGTGGTGCAGGCTTGTAATCCCCGCGCTTGGGAGGCCGAGACAGGAGGATCGCGCAGGTTCGAAGTCAGCCTCGCTGGCTTAAGAGACCCTGTTTCCAAATAAAAATATAAAAATGGGTCTGGGAGTGTAGCCCGGAGGTAGAAGGGTTTCCAGGAACCCCAGTACCACAAAAAAAGAAAAAAGAAAAAAAAAAGAAATACTTTCACCATATACAGGTCATAATTTAGGAGTGATATATACATCTGGGAATTCTGAGGTATAATTCCTTTGGGTGGTACACAGTTTACAGGCTCCTTCCTTGATACAAGCTGTTTGCTTGCTTGTTTTGGAACTAATAACCATATAACAGGCTCCCATAGGTATTTAGTCCCCTGAGTATATGCAACATACTTTGAAACTCGTTTGTGATTCAAAAAAGATAACTTTAAGAATTAAAATTAAGAATTATAATTAAGCCTTTGTGCTTTGATCTTATGCTGTTCCTTATTTTTCATAGTGAAATCTCAGTTCTTTCTAGACTAATTATCTAATTTGATATCATGCCACATATCAAAGTTTGAAAAACTGCTAGTTATTTTATTTCTGGTAGATGACATACATGCACTTTTAACAAGACAATGCAAGAAAACAAATGTAAAATGAAAACACATAATGATAATTACAGTCCCAATCGTTATACCTTTCATTTTAATTTTATTAGTTTTATTTGTGAAAAGGGGTGCTATTATGCGGTGTTTTTCAATCATAATATTAATATCCCTCTATATCAACTATATTTAGAGTTGGTCTTTGTTGCATCTCTCCTGATTTCTAGTGTAAAATTTTTTATTAATGTTTGTAAACTACCTGGTAGAATTGACAACAGTGTTAAAACCAGAAGAAGGGGGTGGGAATTGGGAAAGGGCTAAATGAGTAATGTGTGCTTGTATGCCTCCACTATTTTGTACTCCATTAAGATATACGACTATAATGCACCAATAAAAAATAAAAAAAGAAATGCAAACTGAAAAAAATAAAAGCAGAAGAGTTCATTACATTCACTGATGTGATGTGGTATCAATAGTTATTTTTCCCAGAATAATTTAGGTTCCATGTATAATAAAAGTGTGATAACTACTTTATTGCTACATGTACTATCATGTTAAATAGTTGCAGATATTCTATCTTAATCAGTTTTCTCTCATTCTACCATGCTTCCAATTTTCTTCTATAAAAATTGAATAAGTAAAATTAAAGTTTATATATTATTATAACATTTTGAAACATGTTTTAAGTAATCCAAAATTTTATATGCATGATTTTAAGTTTCAAATTCCTTTTTATTTTCAAAGCAGTTTTTTTAAGATATTGTCCATAACACAACTAAACATCTTATTTTAGTCAGGCATGGTGTCACATGCCTGTAATCAAAGTTCATGGGAGTCTAAGACAGGAGGATTGCAAGTTTGAGGCCAGCCTGAGCAATTTAATGAGACTCTGTTTCAAATTTTTAAAAAATAAATAAAAGGGTTTGGGGTATAGCTTTGAGGTAGAATGCCCCCAGGTTCAAGTCTCAGTACTGGAGAAAAATCTTATTTTAAATGATTTTGATCTTTGACTATATTCTCCTAAAATTATAGTATTTTAAATATATGTTATAAATAGAATTTTTTTCAGGAGTGTTAACCAGTAGCAATGGGAAATACGTCATTATCTCAGAAATGTAGATTCTTGGGCTCCACCCATAATTACTGAATCATAAACACAAGATGGTGAGAGAGATGGAACAAGCCATGTTCTAACATACCCCTAAGTAGGTAATGCGAAAGCAAACTAAAGTTTCAGAATGATTCCATTAGATTATGGCACCACTACACATACGGAATTTACAAAGATAAATGAATCCCAAAGTCACAAACACAGTACTTGCTGGGCAAAGTTAACAATCATTCTTCTCTTATAAATAATTATTTAAACTAACTTTCAAAAGTTAAAGGCCAAAAAAAAAAATCACAGGATACAAGACAAGCTTTAAATTTTGCAGCCCTTCCCAAATATGTATTATTAATTCTTCAAATTGTTGTTTTCTCAGAGCAAATGCAGCATACAGTTGAAATGCAAAGGTTTTTCATTTTTTCTTTTTGATCCATTTTCTCCTTAGAATTTCCTCAGGAAAGCAATTTTAGCAAGAGAAATATAAAATGCATTTTTTACATTGCACAAAGGCAGTGTTCATTTTTTGTCTGGCTTGTCCTCAGCTGTATTTCTCATGAAAGCAAGACGAAGGCAATTGGAAATCCTTGCCAGAGGCTAGTTATAAGCAAGGAGTTCAAGGATTGCAGCAGCCTGATATACAGTGATTAAATATAGAAGACTAATGTGTTCTTTCTTTTCTCATGTTGAAAAATAACAAACAATATTATTCTTTCCCAATCAAGCCCTTTAAACATCTCTTCTTCCAGTCTCATTTCTCTGGCTCTGGATCTCTTTGGCATCACTCCAAAGCACTCTCTTTGCTTCGCTGTCTGTCCCAGGGAGTTCCAGCCAATTCTCTTCCCTAGACTCGTAAAGGGATCAACCCTTTCTAAGGATGATGCTAAATTTCCGTCATTTGGGGACAGCAGCATTCAGTGACCTCTTCCAAAACAACAGACATTCTGAGCTCCCCTCTCATCCTAAGAATGGTTCAAATTTTCAAGAAATCTAAGAGCAATTGAAGAATAGCTTTGAAAACCCAACTCATAATAATTGATACTGAGAGTGGTGCAAGAAAATAAAACACATAAGACATATAGTGAATATTGATATTTTTATGTAGGAAAGTAAAAACTTAAGTATTTGAATTAGGGAGAGGACTGAGATACATGATTCCAAAAGACTACTACTTGTCACTCCAGAAATAAAATGGAATGTATTACCAAAAGAGAATTCCCCTGGTCAAAGGGCATACCGCAATCCTTTTGATAAGGATGTATTTCCAATATAATTTTATTTTTTATTCATTTTTATGGTCTCTAAACAGATGGATTTTGAAAAATAAATGTTAAACCTTTACAATTTGTTTCAAGTAATATAACTGAGAATATAAATGTTGATCTAAAGTGTATTGATTTCTAAGTGGTCAAGAAGTAAATAAATGTCTCCAATAACTGTATTCTGTGGAAGACTGCTAATTGTTGTCACATATATTAAAGATTATTATACTCTGAGACCTTATAAAGTAGAAGCATAAATTGATAAAAATAATAATTATAAAAATATAATAAAAATAAAATTGCATAACATGTCCTGAAATCTGGATTAAATAATTTTTTTTACTAAATTAGTATATGCAGCCAGGCGTGGTGGTGCACACTTGTAATCCCCGCGCTTGGGAGGCAGAGACAGGAGGATCGCGCAGGTTCGTAGCCAGCGGCGCTGGTTTAAGAGACCCTGTTTCAAAAATATAAAATAGGTCTGGGAGTGTAGTCTGGAGGTAGAAGGGCTTCCAGGAACCCCAGTACCACCAAATAAATAAATAAATAAATAAATAAATAAATAAATAAATAAATAAATTAGTATATGCCAACTGTACATATGCAAGACTATTTTAGATAATGTGAGTGCCATTTTAATTGTACTGAATAAAAATAATTTGAAAAAGAAATTCTCCAATCTCTGGGCTCAAACTAGTTTGAAACAGCATAACAACTCCTAAAGCAACAGCAGATATATCATATTCTTTCTACCCATTTCCATATTTTCCACAAATCCACAGTTAAAATTCTGCATCTACATAAAATAAAAAACTTCGTATTGCTCTCTGATGCTATCCAGCATTATTGTTCAATTTGAAACCTAAATTGTTTCTTTTTCATATTTCTAAAACACGGGTTATAAAACTCACTCCATAAGCTTCTGTTTCTTGCACAATACAACTTTGAAATAACCACAGAGATAATAATTATCAAACTAATGCCTGAGTTATATTCAATACGGAAATAGTATGTAATTCATCGTCCCTCAAGAACCAGAAACAGCCCTGTAAACTTATCACAGAGAATTTACAAAATAACCACTCATGGAAGAATAACATTCTCAGTTTGTGGGAGATGAAATTCTGTTGAGTCGTGCCACAAATATGGAAAATGATTCGTGGGGTGTTAATCAATCCATGGAAAAACAAAGAAGAGTTTTCCACTCTGGATCAAATGGCATTCTGCTTACTAAGAAAGGCAGAATAAGTCATAAACACCTAACCCAACACTATGTTTAACAAACCTCTTAAGTACTGAACTCAAGTAACCCATAAGAGATATGTCAGCCTCCTCAAGATATATGAATATACTAAACATTAAATCTTTAATTTGGTAATTTGTTACCAGGGAACATAAAGAATCAGATAAATGACCTCACACACACACACACACACACACACACACACACAAAAAAAAAAAAAAAAAAAAAAAAAAAAAACTTAGAGAGCTTGTAATCCCAGCATCTGTGAGGCTGAGACAGGAGAATCCAGGTTCATGGACAGCCTCAGGTACTTAGTGAGGCATTCTGTCATAAAATATTTTTAATGTCGTAAAATATTTTTATGTCATAAAATATTTTTCTGTTTATTATATAGGAATAATGAACCCATTAACATTTCCATAAATGTAGGGAGGGTATAGATTACAGATACAATCAAGCAGACATTTTGTATATCAGAATTATCTAATATAAGCAATGTGACATGGTTCAGCCTGGTCTATCTATGGCATAGTCAAAGAAGTCACAGATCACTCAGAATACATTAAAAATAACTTTGTTTATACCTGAAGGCTGGAGAAAAATACCTTTGTCAGTCAATAGGAAAAGATGTGCCAGGAAGCTAATTCAGAAGTAAATGAGTGACAACTGGATAAGATCATTTTTAAATAGACCAAATTGGATGAAAAACACAGTCTATAGTTTTAATCTTTTTTGTGGTATATATGCATGGAAAATTCAACTGCCTGCAAAGATTCAACACCATTAATGATACTGATGTTGCTTTTGTATCACTGCAGATTGGGATATAGTAGTGTTAAGACCAAATATTGTTCTGGTGAAATAACAATGAATGTTATGCAAACTCTCTTCTCAATGAACAAGAAACAATGTGTAAAAATATTTTTTAATATTCACGTAAAATAATAGTATCACTTGAAATGTAGCTGACTGCCAAACATAAAAGTCACATATGTCATACATTAATAGCTCCTCTTAATGTCAGTTATAAGTGTTCAAGGCCAGTAATAGGCATTTGTCATTTATTTGATGATTAAATTTTACCACCTATCATAAAAACCACTATACAAAATAATATTTATATAAATAATTATACATCTAAACACTCAGATTAATCCTACCAAAACTCAAAATAATAAAATTAAAAAATAATTCTCATAATACAAGTTGCAGAAAACTAGGATTGAATAAAACATTTAGTGAGCTACAGTTTACAAAAAGAGCCAAGGCACGTGTTCAGGGAAAGAGCAAGCTAATTGGTTATGATAGTCAATTTCCAAAATATCTGAATTCTCCATAAAAGTAGAAGAACAATATTATATCATTTGCAGGAAAATAAATAGAACTAGAGAATATTACGCTAAGTGAGATAAGCCAATCTCGGAAAGTCACGGGTCCTATGCTTTTTCTTCTGTGTAGAAGCTAGAGAGAAAATGGAAAACAGAAGGAACTTTTTCAAATAAGAGACCAGTAAGACAGTGGAAGAGGACTGGGGAGGGAAGAGATGGGAAGGGGAAAAGGGAGACTTGAGGAAGGAAATAGGTCAAGTGGTGTTAATTTCTGTCTCACTACCAATCTCACTAACCTATGCATGGAGGGAAAGGGGGTTATCAATCAGGAAAGGATGCAGTGGGAAGGACATCAAGTGATGTGTGCAAGTATAAATGTATCCTTTAGTTGTTGTTGTTCTTGGTGGTGGTGGTGGTGGTGGTGGTGGTGGTGGTGTGTGTGTGTGTGTGTGTTACTAGGGATTGAACTCAGAGACATTCCACCTCCAAGTTATACCCTCTGCCCTATTTCTTAGTTTTATTTTGAACCAGAGTCTTCCTAGTCTGGCTTCTCTCACTACTTGCTGATCCTGTCCTCAAACCTGAAATCCTCCTGTGTCAGCTCCCAAGTGCTGGGATTATCTGCATGCCACCACACCTGACTGAATGTATCATTTTGAATCTTACTATCTTCAATAATTACACTGCACCAATAAAGTATTAAAATGTGGGGTTTTCTACAGGTTCAAATTCATAGAGAAAATTTTAGTGCACAGTTTTATAATTCTAGATGTTATGAACCAATTAAATTTTTCTATTGTGGATCATGGAGCAGAGATTTAACATTTTTTTAGGTTTAATTATTCTATGTTTAGTGTTCAAAGTAATTATTTTTGCAGTAAAATGATATGTTTAAAAATGACAGTAAAACAAGATAAAATCTCAGAAGTGTAATAGAATATTCCATAAGTATGGATTTGGTAAAATATAGTTACTATTTAAGACAGAGTTTCTCAAAGAATGAGTTTTTTTTTTTTTTTTGCAAAGGGAAGGGTTTATTTAACCATCTACACTTTAAAAATTTTTTTTATTGGTACAATGTAGTCATACATCTTAATTGGATAAAAGATGGTGGAGACATACATGCACACATCACCCAATTAGCCCTTACCCAATCCCCACCCTATTCCCTCTCCATCCCTCCTTCCCATGCTTGGCTTAGTGATTGACTTTGATGTTTGTGTAAGTACACAAACCAGTGTTGTACCCAAGAGTTCTAGTGTTCAAATATTGTTTAATTATTTATCTAAAAAATAACTTAATTGCAAATATTTAAGAGTTTTAATGAAAATAAATACAATTCTTTGCTATCCCTGAGAAGAAATTTTTAGTCTCCAGTTCCAAAATTTTGAATGCAATTTGAATGCATTCAAATTGAGGCTCTCAGCAACTTAGTGATACCCTGTTTCTAAATAAAATATAAAATAGGTCTGGGAGTATAGCTCAGAGATAGAAAGCCTCTGGGTTCCACCCACAGTACCACCATAAATAAATAAATAAATAAATAAATAAATAAATAAATAAAGTGTCATAAAGTAAAAAATTGATATTAATAATAAAGCTATAATCAATATTTATTGATCAATGTTAATTTACATATTGACATAAAATTGCATTGACATTCTTAAAACAGTGCCAATTTTTAATATTAAATGTTATAATTTCTATTTTTAAAAAAATAATGTAATGAAAGGCATTTAGATATATATTGATGTGCAATCACTAACTGAACTTTGAAACTATTAAGAGCATAGATTATTAAAAACAAAAATAGCTTTCCATCAATATAAAAAATGCATAGAAGTATATCAAAGTTTAAAAAATGACCAGATTTTTTGTGAGAAGGAGATAATAATGCACTTTTTTATTATTTTCTAAAACTATTCTCTATTTTAGAAAAATAAGAGAATATATCCTGTTGTAAATTTTTTCTTCAATATCATTTTTATTAAGAAAAAGAGCCAAGTCAACATTCAAAGATTTCTTTCTTTCTTTCTTCCTTTCTTTCTTTCTTTCTTTCTTTCTTTCTTTCTTTCTTTCTTTCTTCATTTTTTTTTTTTTTTTTTGGTGGTACTGGGGTTCCTGGAAACACTTCTACCTCCAGGCTACACTCCCAGACCTATTTTATATTTTTTATTTGGAAACAGGTTCTCTTAAGCCAGCGCGGCTGGCATCGAACCTGCACGATCCTCCTGTCTCTGCCTCCCAAGCACTGGGATTACAAGCTTGCACCACCACACCCGGCTCAAGGAATACTTTCAATGGGAAAAACACTTGCATTTTTCAAAGGAGAAAATATTTGCAAAACATAAATCAGGAGGAAATGATAATTAGCAAAGATTTTTAATTATCTCTCTTTTACTTGAGAACCAAGAAAAAGCATGCATACTCCATAATAAGCAGTATAAGCAATGTGGTTTATGTTCCTGGAATTATTTCCAGACATATTTTTTTATCAAATTCATCTTTTTTGTGGAACAAAGTATACTAAAAGCTCTTACATGATGAAAATATATGTCCAAAATATTAAGCAATTTGAATGATGTGTCCAAATGTTTCTTTTTTTTGGAAAAAAAAATCTGGTTATAACAGTATTTAATGTTCCATCATGTTGAGATCTCTTAATACTTTAATTTAAAAACCGCCCTTATACCTTTTTCCCCTGACCTCACAGTTGCTCATATGATAACTTACTTCCTGAATGAATTCTTTAAACAGGCTCCAATAAGTGACTAATTTTTTTGTGTGACCAAAATTAAATTTCCCACTCACAATTTTAAAAAAGCACAGCAGTTATCTTCAGGTTTTTTAAGGAACAACAAAGAAAAGTACTCAATTTCTGATTAGGAATATTCAAGACAATGGACACAATTGAATACAGAGCACAAAGAGAAACATGAATTATTCTCACAAAGTCAGCTAATGCACAACAGCGCCACCTTTTGGCGTGGATGATATCCAAAATGAATTTTGAAAATAAGCCAGGCAGTCTGCCTTCTATGTATGAAAAAAAATATTATCAAGCATTTTGGATGAGGATAAGGGTGCATGGGAGAAAGAAGGAAGGCCAGAATTGACATACGAGAAGTTATTTTATCCTATCAATCACTCATGCGTCATTGTCTTTTAACTAATGAGAGAGCAGTTAAGAATCCTAAATGAATCTAGACATTGTTATATTTGGAGACTCTTCCATTACAATGAGCCATCACCTTGATCACACTATCAATATCTCACCCCCCCCACATTCCACTTCTTATTTAATCTCTTTAAATATTTAAGCTAAAGTTTCCACTCAAGGAGTTAATGAGGTAACTGTATCAAGTGCTTCCATGTTAAAAATGTGAATATATACTAATTCTAATGATACAATAAAAAAACTACACATATCCTTTTCCTAACATGGTGTTGAAACATGTCATTGAGATTAGTAGTACCATAGGTGTTAAAAACATAATTATCAACTGATGTAATAAAATTGTAAATGATAAATTAAAAAAAATCAATATACTTATACCAAAGCAGCTATAATAGCTAGAGCAATGCAAAAGTTTGGGGAATATCAATTAAATTAATTATATATCTAATTTTCCCACTAAAAAGTGTCTTAGAACTACTTTCATTAACAGGAAGAGGTAAAGTAATTTCTTGGACCCAGCGGAACACTCCAGATTAAGTGTATTAAATGCTAGTAAAATCACAACTGTTAAATCATAGAACATATTTTCTTATATGCTTTGTAAAATATGAATTTCTATGTTTTTTCTGGTATTGATAACTAGATTTTGAGATAAAAGATGAAGTGACTCGTGACAGTTTTTATTGAGATGTAATTTGTCCACTAGATGGACAAAACAAATTTCCTTTTCACAGATCTGCAAGTAGGTAACATCTAAGAAGTAAACAGAGACCAATGAGTTCTTATATTTCAATAACTTCCCAGAATTGTTTGATGTTTTGATGTTTTTCTTATTTTTCCTAACCACTAGTTTTCAGGTGTTAATGACATATTGTTAGTCACCTGGCGTGGCGGTGCACGCTTGTAGTCCCAGTGCTTTGAAGACTGGGACAGGAGGACTGGGCAGGTTCAAAGCCAGCCTCAGCTACTTAGTGAGGCTGTCAGCAACTTAGTGAGCCCCTGTTTCTGAATAAAATATAAAATAGGTCTTGGAGTGTAGCCTGAAGGTAGAAAGCCTCTGGGTTCCATCCCCAGCAACACAAAAAATAAAAATGACATACTATTAAAGATACTTTAATAGTCTGGGTCTTTAATTTCTTTGCCTTGGTACTACCAATATTACCGATACTTTATTTTAATTTTAATTGTAATTATATTAATTATAAGCTTATGTGTCAATACTTAACTAGTAGGCAGTGAGTCTAGGGTAAAATTATTATACAGATTGTAAAACTAAAAGATCAGTCAAAGATAAAAACAATTCAGAATAGTCAAAGATGTTCTGAAGAGTAGCATCTAATTGAAATTTAAGTATACACTGGGGATATATTTAGTTTATCAGCCATTCACCATGTTAAACTAAGAAAATGTCATAACTGTATGTCTATTTACATAAGATTCCTGAATGTACCTGGACTTTGTTGTATTTAGAGACTGACTCTTTCATTACAATGAACAGGAATTAACTCAGATTAGGTAGAAGATGGACAATTTTGTTATTATAAAGATATGTGGAGAAATAAAAAGACATACCAAGAACTGTCTTTTTCAAGAGAGGAATTAATCAACCTAGTTTTGTTTGTTTGCGTGTTTGTTTGTTTATTTGTTTGTTTGTTTTGGAGTAGAATTATGATCTTCAGGAAATAAATTGATGGGCCTAGGCATTAGTTGTTCTTGGGAAGTCCATTCCCATCTAGCAAAATATCCAGAATTGATAGTAATAATTACAGTCATAAATTACAACACATGGCTATAAAAGTCACTTAGAAGGGTGTGTTACTGGCAATTATTGATACCCAGTGTAGGATAAAGGGTAGTCACAAGTGCAGACCCCAGACTCATTCTGATTGTATTGAATCCAGTTACACTATGTACTACTCTACTATTAGACTTTGTTACCGTTAATTAAGCTATTTGATTTTTTTTGTGTGTGGTACTGGGGTTCCTGGAAGTCCTTCTACCTCCGGGATATTTTATACTTTTTTATTTTTGGAAACAGGGTTTCTTAAGCCAGCGCAGCTGGCTTCGAACCTGCATGATCCTCCTGTCTCCCCCTCCCAAGTGCGGGGATTACAAGCGTGTACCACCACGCCCCGCAAGATATTTGATTTTTAATTTCCTCAGTATTAGTAACATGTAAGGTTACTGTGAAGAGTCGATGAGTTAATTTATGTCAAGTTCCTAGGCCAGTGTCTGGTACTGAAATCACTAGGCAATTTAAAGTAACCAATATCATCTAATATCATAAAGCCGATGTTGCCTCCCCTTCACTTACTATAGTGTGGTCTCTTCTTAAATGATGATGTCTGCTTAAAGGAAAAGTGAGGTTCTTAAATCATCTTTCAAGGCAAAAAATAATCTTGATCAAAAAAAATTTTTTATGTTAATGGGGATGGAACCCTTCTACCTCCGGGCTACACTCCCAGACCTATTTTATATTTTTATTTGGAAACAGGGTCTCTTAAGCCAGTGAGGCTGGCTTCAAGCCTGTGCGATCCTCCTGTCTCTGCCTCCCAAGCACGGGGATTACAATCATGCACCACCATGCCCGGCCCAAAAAAAAAAATTTTTTTTAAAGATGTTTAGTCAACCAATAAAAATGATATATATGATTTTATGCATAAACTTATTATAATATATTATGCATGTATAAAATATAGAATTATAAGCTTATGTGTCAAATATAACTAGACATTGTTTTAAATTATGGGACAGACACTAATATTGAAAGTTAAAAAAGTAAAAACACCTGTAGAGAGCCCTTTCATATAGATATTCTCCCTAGTTTTAAGTCAAGGATATGCTGATATGACAAAGTATCGGTAGTGGCGTTTGGCGAAGAATGAAAAATGGCAAACAGTGGCCATGTGCTGGGTGCTGAAATGAAGAAAAAGGATTCTGTTCACATTGAATTGGATGTTCCGCTTCTAATAGTCACTTATCCCTTGCAGGTCACAAGGGATTATGCTACTGAAGAGAGAGTAGACCAGGCTTCAGAGTTGGAGATAAAGTTCTCGGCTGACTCGGACTCAGCTTGACAGCACAGACTTGTATGCTGCTGGCTTATTTAATAGAAAAACATGTTGAGTGATACTGTGAATTTTGTCTTTTGTGTCCATCATGTTCTCTACTGGTTGATTCATCAACTTCCTCTGTAAATGTCTTCCAATTCAATGATGCCTTCACTGAAGTTATCTACAAACCAATGGTCATACATTCATCTGCCTATCTGAACATGCATTCACTATTAAAAGCCTTCAATCACCTACATTTCTCCCCACAGAATCCTGATATGATTGCATGTCTACAAGTCATAAATATCCTCAATAGCCCTGGGGATATGTGCCAAGACCCTTACTGAATGTCTAAAACTATGAATAGCACGGAACCTCACATACATATCTATGATGAGATTTATTATATAAATTAGACACAGTAAGAGATTGGCAACAACTTATAGAACAATTACCACAATATGCCATAATGAAAGTATAAGAGTTATGTGAATGTGGTCTCTCTCAAAATATCTTATTATACTGCACTCACCTTTTTTTTTCTTTTGTGATGATGTGAGATGATACCATGACTTTGTAATCAGATGAAATAAGGGCAAGCACCAAGCACTTATCACACATTATGGCTACAATATTTGCAGTTTGAGATGTGACAGCAAAATTAGCATAACATTTTTTTCTTTTTCACAATTTCATATACCAAAAACTCATTATTTCACAGATATTATTCATATCAACATAAGATATTTTTCTTTAAGTTGAGGACTTTTACCTTTTCATTCAAAAAAAGCCTTTTACAGATTCTCTTTAGCATTTCGGAATTGCCAACATCACTTGTCTAATGGCTTAGGCCATTAAAGAATATAAGGCTCACTTAAACACAAGCCCTGTGATGCCATGAAAGTCAATAGTCCATAGTAGATAGGGACCAGCTAATCAAGATAGCTACTGAATAACTAATGGGTGGGTAGCATATACAACATGGATACACCGGACAAAGAAATATTCACATCCCAGGTAAGATAAAGACGGATGACATGAGATTTCCTCATGCTACTCCAAAAAGCCTGATATTTTTAAGACTCATAAGTTATTTCTGAGATGGGTATGGTCGTGCACCCATGTAATTTCAGTATTTTGGGATGCTGAAAAAGGAGAATTGCAGGTCTGAGGCCAGTGTCAGGAATTTATCGAAGCTGTCTGCAATTGAGTGAGACCCTGTTTCAAAACAAAAAATAAAATAGGCCTGAGAGTATAGCTCAGAGGTAGAATGCCCCTGGGTTTAAACCCCAGTAATAAATAAATAAATATAAAAACTAAATAATTTCTTGAATTTTCCATTTAATATTTTAGATAGCATTTGACCATAAAGCAATGTGGATAAGATCCTCTCTCTCTCTCTCTCTCTCTCTCTCTCTCTCTCTCTCTCTCTCTCTCTCTCTCTCCTCTTCTCTCTCTCCTTCTCCCACCCTCTATCTATCTATCTATATAATATGTACATTATTTCCTATGTACATATTTTTTCTGGTGGGGAAGGCTACTGAGCATTAAAGCCGGGAGCATTCTGCCTCTGAGCTATATCCCCAGCATTTTCTTTTTTAATTTTTAGAAACAGAGTCTTGCCTAGTTGCTAAGGGTCTGGCTAAATTACTGAGGTTGGTCCTAAACCTGTGATCCCCTTATCTCACCTTCTTAAGTACTGGGATTACAGGTGTGTGCCATCATAGTCAGTTATGTAAATTACTACGTCTTTCAAATCTTCATAAAAATCATTTGGGGATCTTTGCTTACTTTCTCTACAGTGATTGGAGCTTTTGTTGCCATGACTGAGCATGTTGATTTTTGATGATGGTGATATTAAGTTTATTATGGCTATACCTAAGGGCCAAGTTCAAAACAGCCTATTTTTATTTTTATTTTCTTAGAACATTATTTCCTAGAACACTGTTCTCTTTCTTGAACACAAGCTAAAGTAATTGCCATTCACTTAGAGAAGACGTTTTTCACAAACTACATGTTTCGTAAAACACTAGAATTTCTTTAAGCACAATGAAATACTCAGCTTTGGTGAGAGTTGCAGAAATAGAGCTATGGATTAGTGATCTCCATTTCAATTCCATATCAAAGCATAGACCAACCGAACAGAAAGGCTGATGAAGTCGCCCATACGTGTAAATTGTCCTTTATCCTGGGCCGAACACGTACAGTGAAATCAGGGTAGATGTTAGAAATGCTCTCAATTACCTTTTATGGATTAAGTGTGAGGGGGATGATCTCATAATAAAGGAAAATATATTTCCTATGGAGGATCATATATATGTATGTATACATATTATCTATATATAACATAGTCTCTATACATGTATTTCTATCTCTCTATATATACATATATATAATACTACTTGTACATATATATTAATAAACCACTGTCTTCCAGTTTACAATCCAGATGAATCTGCGAGGTAATATGAACAAACAGAGGTAAATCTAAGTCTTGCTGATTTGCTAAAGGGAAGATTAGCTGTCGCTTTCACCCCCATGAGGGAAAGATTTTTTTCAGTTACTTGAGGAAAAACATCGAAACTAATTACGTCATTTGTCTTCTTCCTGCATCTCCTCAGACTTGCTAGGACACATCCAACCTGTTACCACAATCTGTGATTTAATGGAAGGTTTTATTAAGCCTAATGAATATCATTACCTATTTAAAACAATCAGTTCATTGCCCACGAAACAAACCAGTAGGTCAACAAACAATACCATTAGGCACTATAAAAAACAACAACAACAACAACAACAGCAACATAGAATTGTAAGAAGTGACTGGGAAGCATCTTTCAAGTGGAAGAAAATTCAGAGGTCTCTGAATTGTTATTGAAAATCCTATGCAGATTAAGTAAAATCAGGCTGAGCACTAACACAAGGTGCGGCTTTTCTTTAGAGTAGATGGGTCATTAAAGCTGTCCACCTGGACCCTTAGGAAATTCTAATGATTTCATCTGCTTGTCAAGTAGCTCCTCCAACTTAAATCTCTGAATTTTCTCATCATTTCTCTCCCCTGCACATGTAAAGAGTACATTTATATTCACATGTACATTTAAAACAACAAATTTACATTGAAAAGGTGTCACAAAAACAGAAACAAAACAGGAGATCAGGAATTGAGGGAATTCGATTTTCTTTTTCTCAGTTAAGAAAAAAAGAATCATAGATTTTTACTTATATACTTTTATGCTCTTGTAGATCAGTACACTTTTTTTTTTCTGATTTAATTTTTTTTTTTTTTTTAACCACTGTTCCTGGTTTACCTATTCACATCTAATGAGAAGCCCGGGTGATGGATGCCCCCCCACCCAGAGCACTACTTCCCCAACCCCCATGGGAGGAAGATTTGCAGCAAAATCTGAAAAAAAACAACACAACTAATTACATCATTTTTTCTTGTTGCTGTCTCTACCAAGGCTTGTTCAGACATTTTCAACCTGTTCCCCAAATCCACGATTTAACTTAAGGTTTTATTAAGTGCAGTGAATATTATTTCCATATGTAAAATGCACAGTTTATCTTTTCTTAAACAAACTGAACTATCAAGGCCCAATATCACGACGCAGTTGAAAAAAAGACATTAAAATATAATATCGTATTCATAAAATAGTCCACTGACAGGCTTGTTAAAGACATAAATTAGCAAAGAAAATTTTCCATTTAAAATCACTGATGACTATTTAGATTATTTCTGTACATAAGAAAAGCAGTTCATATTTTTAATTTAAAAATAGATCACATATCTATACAGATTGTTGTGTTTCCTGTTACAGAGTATCAGTAACAAGGCTAAATTTGGAGATTAGCTTATCTATTATCTTGTTTATATAAAACATTTATACATTTATCAGTCATCTATGATTATATGTGTGTACGTATATCATATATACTCAGTATGGCATGTATGTGTGTGTGTGTGTGTGTGTGTGTGTGTGTGTCTGTCTGTCTGTCTGTCTGTCTGTGTAGAGGCGACACAGCATACCTAAATATCTAATAATATGTAAAACTATACTTTACTTCCAAACTACCTATTTTATTATATTAAAGAGTTTTTTTAAAAAATCACTGAAGTCACGTGCATTTAAAATCAACTATTGACAGTTAAATCTTTTTCAACACTACTCTTAAATATTACCATTATGCAGTATCACCTGTGTTACTGTCTTAGTTCTAAGAAAACAAGAGCATTACATAAGCCTGAGAGCCAGCATGAGAGGAAATGCTGCTTATGCTGGGGTGAAAGCCAGTTCCCTCCAAAGCTATAACTTGACACATAAGAAAAAAAATCATTCTATAGATATTTGAATCTTCTGAAGTTGACAAGATTTGGCCAATTTTTACCTGCAAAAACGGCAATTTCATTTTAATACATACAGCCAGAGATGCCTATAGACAAGCTTTAAAAAATGCATCAGGTATTTTCCTTAACATATATTACCCAAAAATTGATGACAGGCAACCATATAGAAAGGAAAGCCTTAACATCACTTTACACCCTGAAAATCCATTATCTTGTGCCCTATGTATATTCAAACTTGGCATCTATACAAAGAAAAACAAAATGATGTTTAAAAATGCACACCAGCTAAAATGTAACAAATGGTCTTGGTCTTTGTTCTATCAGATGGCCATGCAAAGGTATCGCTAATGGTTACATCATCAGGTTTTTAGCTGCAATTTGCTCCAAATATCGTGTTTGTGGCTCACACCACGAATCTCTTGACCAAGCTCGACAGCCGTGAATACGTGAAATAAACAAAGGTTAACAAAGACTGGTCTAAAGAATAGTTCACAACAACACCGCAGTGCTCTCCTTATTAGTACTTAATTCTGCATTTAGATACTTTTTTTCTGAAAGATTTGCAAATAATGACAACGTTCATGCCAGACATCACCACAAGTGAGAAAAAGACGAAAGGAGAGGGGGGAAAATGCCTTCCAAAAAAAAGCATTCATTACCCTTATTGGCAAGTGTCTAAAGGAAACAAGGAAACTGCAAAATAATGACTTAGTTACAAATAAACCCCTTTTAGCACAGTACCTTTTTGTGTCTGTCCCTCTTCCATATTCTCTTCCATGGCTACCTTTCTTCAGTAGGATCTGGTACACGGAATTAATCAAAAGCTCAATTAGATGTTGAAAAAAAAACTGGTGGGTCTCTTTTTCTCTCTCTCTCTCTCTCTCTCTCTCTCTCTCTCTCTCTCTCTCTCTCTCTCTCTCTCTCTCTCTCTCTCTCCCTGGGACGCTCCAACAGCAGTGGCTTGGGCAAGTCCTTAGAGCTTAGCTAAGGCTCCCTCGCTCCTCTTGTTTGCTTGGAAACTGGCTGTCAAGTGTAATTTCATTCAAATTACTCTTCCGTGAAGATTATCAATTTTTCTTCTCAAAGCTGCCCATTGTGTACCACAGTAAGCAGGTATTCAAACAAACAGACTGCGAATTTTGGGGGGAAATGTGGTCCGAATTCCAGGAGCAGAGACACTATGATTCATAAGCCTCGCTTTGCATATAAAATGGGGGAAAGAAATTGAGGTTTGCATTGAAATCTGGGCTTTAAATTGAAAACAGGCTGAGCCGTGAGCAGATGGAGGGGTGTCCTCCTAGCATGAAGCAGACCACCAACCCATAATTCCCCCCCTTTGCTACCAGAGTGGGAAAGCCCAAATTCCCATCGGTTTTTTATGCTGCTGCAGTTGCTTCTCACCCAGTCAGGAGCCTTGCAAAAATGCGTTTTCCTTTTCTCTCCTAAGTATCTAGTTAATTTGATTTAAAGGTGCCAAGAAGAAATGCAATTAGACCATCTCAGGGTCTATCTGCAAAAGGTTATTGCTAAGAGCAAACCTATAAGCTCATGTCTCCCACATTTATAAAGAAACAGAAGCAAGATTTTCAAAGGAAGAACTATAAACCTTTAAGCCTGAGAGATGCATGTTTTAAGGAAGTATTATACTTAATGCTATAAGACTCTGATATGAAAGGGAGAAAACCACTGAGGGGAAAAAAGAATCTATTGATGTCTGTGTTATTTATTGGTATGATTTTAGCCTACTAAAGCGCTGACTTCAAATTGGAATCTCTCAAAAGAGAGTGTTTTTTTAAGGGTCGTTATTGGAGAGTGGGTAGGATGATAAAAGGAAAGAAAGAATTCTAGACAAGGAACAAGATAGCAATTTATAATGGGAATCTGCAGTCTGATTTGGAATGCAAATCACAGGGCTGCGGTCTGGCAATAAATTAGCATTTGTACTTCAACCTATTGAGTGACGGGACACAATTGGTCTCAATACTTCACAAAAGGTAAAGCATGAAAACAAACAGTATCTCTTTCAAGGCAGCATAACCCTTTACTAAAGTATAAAGGAAGGAAGACTCTCTGCCTGTTTCCATTTCACAAAAGCAAGCAGAGGGGAAACACACACACACACACACACACACACGCACACGCACACGCACACGCACACACACACATGCACGTACGCACTGGAACCCCTTGCCTTTAATGAAAAGCAGTTCACATCCTCATTATCTACAGTATAAGCTTCTTGCACCATAGCAATAGTTCACTTACATTTTTAAAGCATGTCAGTAGCATGTTTCATAATAATCATGAAAGCAACTGTTTACAATAAAGACAGTTGTACATTCCACTGTATTTCTCATAAACAAATGTTCAGCCCTCTCATTTCTATTAATATCTGCCATTGCTTTTCTTTTTCTCAAATTCATTTAACCCAAAGGTAACTGTGATTCAAATACCTCAAAACCTATCTCTCTGGCTATATTTCAATCTGTATTTAAGGTTTTTTTGAGAGAGTTGCTTGCTGCTCAGGGCACAGATTGAGAGAGAAAAACCATAAGGGAAATCAAAAAAGGCAAATCATAGCAGCCACTCTGCTTCAATTCATCCCTAGGCTGACATAACCTGGCATACCATCAAAACAGAAAGAGCATCTCTTTTCATTTATATTCTTTATTCATTTTATGCCTCAGAAGTCATTAGTGAAACAAATTGTTAATAGCAGTAGTAGTACCCACGGAAATATTAGCGCTACTTTAAATTTTGGTAGTTCTTTACAATCTATAAAACATATTCATATGCTTTATCCCATTCGTAAGACAAATATGAAAAACATTATTATTATTTTTGTTTTTTGGTATATGTTGGAAAAAAAAACTCTCAAACTCAAGTTCACTAAAGAACCTGGTGAGTAAATGACCAAGGAAGGGGCATTCTACTTAAATTCCCCTAAAACACACACCAGCTGGTTCTGTGTCTACTGCTCTGATCTTTAAGCCTGTTTTTTTTTCCTGTTCTCTTCCACTGTGTCTTCGAAATCAGCCTTTAGCCGGGTATGGTGGCACATGCCTATAATCCCAGTACACAGGAGGCTGAGACAGGAACATCACAGGTTGGAAGGAATCTTTAGGAATGCAACAAGACTTTAAAGCAACATGGCAAGACCCTGTTTCAAAACTAAGAATAAAATGGGCTAAGGGTATTGCGTGAAGGTAGAATGCTTCTGAGTTCAACCCCTCTATTATGAAAGTGAATGGAAGAAAGAAAAAGAAAGAGAAAAAGAAAGAAGATTAAGCCTTAACCCATAGCCTTTTCGACCACATATATAAAATAAAAGTGGAAATTTTGTAGAACAATGTGAAGAGAGAGAGAGAGAGAGAGAGAGAGAGAGAGAGAGAGAGAGAGAGAGAGAGAGAGAAAGAATAAACTATGGTGTAACATCTAATACTCTGTTCATTATACACATTACATTTAACCCACCTCACTTATTCATTTATTTAAAATATATTAACATAAGTCACTAGGTATTGAAAAGCCATGATGATAAATGCCAGATAACATTTTCTTTTCAAATTTTATATAAAACAATGTTTACAATATGCATTACTTTTTCTGTATAAGCTATTAACTCAACTAAATTATTCACTCAAACTAAAACCATTGTAAGTCATTTTAATTTTTCTTAATTCACCTTAATTTAGAGATAGTTCTTTCTTTAACACTTCTTATTCTTATGGATAAACATACCATATAAACAGAGAAAATATCTATGTCTTTCTATATTATATAATCCAGTCATCTTTTTGGTATGATTTCCAAGACATTTTCAAATAAACAGATATACAAAATAAACAAGAAATTAGTTGTTCCAAAAGCTGCATTAACCATAAAAGAATGAAAAAGCAATATTCATGGTCCCTGAGTCAGAGAACAAAGAGGGCTTGTGGAAAACATGATTATATGAACCAAGTATCATTTGTAGAGCTAACAGACACAAATACTCTTCAGAAACCACATTTTCCTCAAACGTTTCAGACAAACACAACATCATCTTAAGAATGAAAGGCCTTCGTTGGGTTTTCTCCATATTTTGATCTTTGTCAAAAGATCTTTGAACAGGAACCTATTTTTAACCTAGGGCTGCTTTAAATCCTAGGTCAAAACAACTTCCATAAGATTTTCTTAAAGAAGGCTAAGACCACCACAGACAGTAGAATATTTTAAGTATGTTACAGAATTATGACATTCTTCAGAGTTTCATGATCATTTAAAGCAGTGAACTCACAAATTGATCATGGTCTTCACAAATCTTGCTCTATTTACATCTCATTATCCCCTTCCTTTCATTCTTAATTGTACAAATGCTCACAAAACATTCTTGCATACATAGGAACATGAGGTGGACAAGAATGATATTAACAAGACAAATCTCTGGCCTAATTATGCATGTGGCCCACTGGCACAAGACAAATTCCAAATCACAGCGTTGAATGCCAACTGCTACCTATTCAGAATAAAATAAGCATGGGAAACTACATGAGCATACAGCAAGAATATCTAACCTTATATTTAGTTTTGATTGTTGGGAACATTTTCTGGTGTCCTAGAAAGTGCAGGTTGATCTGATCTGATCAAAACAGAATAATTTTACCCAAAGAAGATAAAAATTAGCTAGAAAAGGGACAGATAGAGTATAGGGGATAAAGAAAATAAATTCTAGAGTTTTGAAATGGAATACACAAAAGGCTCATAAGGAAAAAGATTCTTCTGATTACATGAAATGGACTAATATCTGGTAGCATGGGAGAAACACTGAGTTTATTATGTTTCCTATCCCCAAGTATTCAGTCATCTTGAAATGGATACAACTCTTATTTAAATGGTGGTCCGTAGTTTTCCTGGTTACTACAAAAAAACACTCCTGAGGTCTAGTCTGTACCCTAGAAGACTTTGAGTCAAACGATGCTCTTTAGCTTTCCTGGAGTGGCTAAGAAAAAACACTCCTGAGATCTAATTTGTAGCCTAGAAGATAAGAATAAAGCAGAAAAACCATAGGGAATCCATTAGTATTTGCCCTCAAGAAATACTTTGACCCCATGCATCATCCTCTGCTTATTTTATCTTTGATTCTTCACTTTGATGTCAAGACTGGTGGACTGGCTTGGAATTATCTGGTGGGACACTATGTTGGTTGTATATTCAACAAGGCAAGATATCGAATTACAACAAAATGCACACCAAAGGCTTGTGCCAATTGAAATTTCCATATGAACTGTCGGAGAGTACTCTGTTCTACACCTTAAATCGTATTTAATCATTTTAACCTTAAAAAAAATTTACATTTATATGATTATTATATATCTGTTTGACATTCACTTCCTTGTGTATTCATGAAGTTGAGAACATTTTCATGTTTCTCAGCCTTTGGCCCTCTTTTGTAAAGTGCTTATGTACACTCTGCTGATTTTTCCATAGTGTTGTCTGCATTACAGTACTAGTCTACACGTACCTCTTGCCTAAGTTCTCGACCCTAATCCCTTCAGAACCTAAATGTATTACAAAGATATTTTACAGTATTTGTATTGCAATCTCTTGTGGGATGAAATATTATATGAAGTTCTTAAACAAATTACTTTTCTTTGGTGACTTGGGCTTCTTATCTATGTAATCTAAGATCAGAAACATTTTTATGCGTTTTTCATTAATTTTATTTTAGGTGTTTTAATGTATCTTTAATATTTGAAATCTGGACCTTTGAGAGTTTTATAAATGGAACAATATATAAATCTAATTTATTATTTCTATATTAAGGTTATCATTATTGCTGGGTGTGGTGGCTCTGGCTTGTAATCCCAGCATTTGGGAAGCTGAGACCAGAGGATCACAGTTTGTGGACAACCACAGCTACTTAGCGAGGCCCTTCACAACTCAGCGAGGCCCTGTTTCAAAAATAAAAAGATTTTAAAATAGGGCTGGGGTTGTAGCTTGGAGGTACAATGCTCCTGGCTTATATCCCCAGTATGGCCAAAAAAAGATCATCATTCTAAATGAATTATTAAATAATCCATTCTCTGCAAACTGATTCTCTATACCACCTCAGTCACATGATTTTTCCAAATATATGGGACTATTTCCGAGGTTTCTGTTCTGTTTAACTGGCTCATACATTCATTTATACAGCAAAGATAATTTTCTTAATAACTCTAGCTTTAAAATGTCTTTATATATGAAGAAGAAAGACTCACTTGCTCACTCTTAGTTGACAAAAGTCTCTTACTATTGGCCTTATGATCATCCATTTGCATTTTAGAATCAACTTTAAAATACTACAGGGAAGGAAAACTTACTGCACTCTTTGAACTTACATTAACTTCATAGATTCAGTAAAGGAAATTAACATCTTTTAAAAATTGAGTCAGTTTCCATAAATATAAAATGTATTTCCACAAATTCAGGATTTCTATTACATATTTAAGGCTGTTTAACCCGTTCTTTGGAAGATCACGTATATCTTTGTTGCTCATATTCCTAGGTATTTTGCTTTCTTTTATAAAAATATTCACATTTAACTTCCCAACTCTTTTTTTTATAGTATTGGGGATTGAACCCAGGAGCATCTACATCTAAGCTATACCTGCAACCCTATCTTTATTTTGAAACAGGGTCTCACTAAGTTTCAGAGGGCTCCACTATATAGCTGAGGCTGGCCTCAAACCTAAAATCCTCTGGTCTCAGCCTCTCAAGTACTAGAATTGCAAGCCTGTGCCCCAACTCCCAACTCTTTTTTGACTACAGAAATAAACTTTTTAATTAATCCTTTTCATAGACAAACTTACCAAAATCTCCTGTAATTCTACTTAATAATGTATAGATCTGGATATTTCTATGTATACTACATCTTTAAATAAATAAAAAAAAGAAATTCTGTCTTTCAAGTCTGTATATTTTTATTTATTTTTCAGTCTTACTGTGCATCATAAGATCATCAGTATAATGTTTAACTGACCACTGATTTTATTTATTTATTTATTTTTTATTATGTGTGTGTATGTTTGAGGGGAGTATTGGGGATTGAACCCAGTGACATTCTACCTCCAAGCTACACTCTTAGCCCTATTTTATTCTATATTTATATTTTGAAATAGTGTCTAAGGTACAGAGGGCCCCCCTAAGAAGCGGAGGTTGGCTGAAAATCTGTGATCCTCCTGCCTCAACCTCCCAAGTAATGGGATTACAAGCATGAGTCACCACACGCAGCTAGAGTACTGATTTGAAAAGGAATGATTCTATGGACTCACTGTTATTTTTTATCTGTAGCAGGTTTTGGTAGATAATATCTTATCTGTTTAAATAAGTTTATTTCTATTCCATATTGCTGAGATTCACTTATCAGAAAGTATTTCAAATTCAACAAATTTATAAACATAAAGTTAAAAGATTGTATATATTATCTCCATTAATATGTTAAAGTAGAAAATAGCATTTGTAGAATTTCTTATTTTAAAGTCTGTTTTAATCTTTGCTATAATAAACTAACCTCAGTTGTGGTATATAAATACTTTAATACTTTAATTCCTATTGCTCTGGTAAAAGGTCTTTTAATTTTAATTTTTATCCTTTTCATTCCAGGTTTTTTCTAAACATAAATGATGCTTATGTTGTTATTTTCATTGTTTTAAGATGGGGTCTTAGTATATTGCCCATGTTGATTTCAAATTCCAAGACTAAAGAGATCATCCTGTCTCAGCTCCAAAATAGCTGTGACTAGAGGCATGTTCCACTATACCCATTAAGTTTTTGTTAATAAAGTAGCACATTTTTATACTTTTATTTGCATCTTATAGTCTCACATCAAAGAGAATTAGTTATTAAAAATTTTGGAGATTTCCAGAAAGATGACAACCAAGGGAAGCAGCATACATCAATCCTGCTGCTATGGGAGTGAAAAAATTGTCTTGACAAGAAAAAGAAACCAGCATAGATGTGAACAGAACACCAATAATTGAAAGGTGGTGGAAACAAAGCTAGAAAGAAGAAAAGAAAGACAAAAAGTACTTGCCTGCCTCCAATGTCTGTGGCCAAGGGAGCTGTGGAGATGCCTCACCACACTGGGACTGCCGGCCTCATGACTCCAGAATTTTCAGGGAAAAAGCCAATGACTTGATGCAAAGCAAGTGAATGCAGCTCATGGGAATTGTAAGCTGTTGGGATTCTCCTGCCAAGACCCTGGCTATAAGCTACAGTAGCAGTGAATGACCTCACCACATCCTCCAAAGATCTATATTGAACTTGACAATAACTTAAGTGAACCAGTCATTTCTGAGGGAGACCACCCAGCATGACCACAGGGACTTGGGCAGCAAGCAATAGATTTGCAGAGTCTGAGACTTTGTGGTTCACCCTGGTGAAGGTGGGGATGGAGTCTGCTGTTAGACACAAAAGAGGTTTAGTTTAGCAGACAGCCCACAGGGCCAATTAGACAAAAAGACCTACAGTCCTCGGGGCTTGGAGCCCTAGTAGGGCTTCCACAGATCTTTGCAGACCATCCAGTCATGGTGACCAGGGAACAGTCAGAGCAACTCAGTCCTATCTGTGAAGAAATTGGCCTTCTACTTATACACTGGATCTGGTGTCAGATCCCAGTGGCACCTGCTGCCTATGCAGGCAGGGAGAGACATGGGCTCAGAGTCTGTGGAAAGTTTGGAGACCTGTGCTTAACACTAGATCCAGCCCCAGTGATACTGGCTGTCTGCTTGGACAGAGAGAGAGTCTCTGTCTAAGAAATTTATAGAAACAAATGAAAATAGAGACACAACATATCAAAACTGCTGGGGCACCATGAAGGCAGTATTAAAAGGGTAAATCGTAATCACTTATGAGTGCCTACATAAGAAGAAAAGAAAATCACCAAATAAATAACCTAATGACACACCTCAAAGCTCTTGAAGAACAGAAAAAGTCTAACCCTAGAGCCAGTAAAAGACAGAAAATTATTAAAATCAGAGCAGAAATCAATAGAGTAGAGAATAATAAAATACAGAAAATCAACAAACACAAAAGATGGTTTCTAAAATAAATAAATAAAAACTACTAGCCAACCTAACCAAAAGAAAGAGTAAATCAATCCAAATTACTAAACTAATGAATGAAAAAGGAGATATTACCACCGAAAGTGTAGAAACACAGAGGACTATCAGAAATTATTTTGAAAAACTATACTGATATGGAAAACTTAAGATAAATTGACAATATTCTAGACACATACAACCTTTCTAAATTGAACCAAGATATAGAAAATGTAATCCAGTAGCAATCAAAGAGATTGAGGCAGCATCAATCAAAAGCTCAGGACCAGATGGTTTCCCAAAAGAATTATATAAAACCTTTATAGAAGAGCTAATCCCAATGCTTTTCAATCTATTCCCGGAAATAGAAAGAAACAGGACACTCTGAAGTACATTCTATGAAGCCAACCCCACATTAATACCAAAACCAAATAAAGACAGCTCAAGGAAAAAATACTATAGGCCTATATAATTGATGAACTTAAAGGCAAAACTGTTAAAATGCTAGCAACAGGCATTCAAATCCACATCAAGAAAAGTATACACCATGATCAAGTAGGGTTCATCCCAGAGATGCAAGGCTAGTTCAACATACAAAAAAACAATCCATGTAATTCATCACGTAAACAGAACCAAAGAAAAAAATTACATGATCATTTTAATAGATGTTAAAAAAGCATTCCATAAAATCCAATGGCCATTTATACAAAAAGCACTGCAAGAATCGGAATAGGAAAAGTATACTTCACCGTCAAAAAGGCAATATACAATAGGCTCATGACCAACATCATATTAAAAGGGGAAAAACTGCAAGAATTCTCACTAAAAATTACAAGACAAGAATGTCCATTATTAGTACTTCTTTACAACATAGTACTTAAGACTCTAGACAAAGTAATAATGCAAGAGAAGGAAATCAAAGGAGTACAAATAGGAAAAGAAGAACTAAAATTATCCCTATTTTCAGATGAGATGGTACCATACTTAGAAAACCCAATGAACTCTAACAAAAAATTGACAGAACTGATCAAAAAATTCAACAAAGTGTCTGGAAACAAAATCAATCTTAAAAAATCAGAAGCTTTTCTGTATGCCAACCATAAATTCACTGAAAAATCCAGAAAACAATTTACTCATGATATCCCACAAAAATAAAATAAAACACTTAAAAATATACCTAACCAAAGAGGTAAAAGATCTCTACAAAGAAAATTATAAAACATTAGCCAGGCATGGTAGCACATGCTTGTAATCCCAGTATTCAATAAGCAGAGACCAGAGGAGCGTGGTTCACAGACAACCTCAGCTACTTAGTGAAGCCTTTTGTAATTTAGTGAGACCCTGTTTCAAAATAAAGAAGAAAGAAGAAAATAGGGTCAGGAGTGAAGCTCAGAGGTCAAATGCCCCTGGGTTCCATCCCCAGACTTGCAAAAAAAAATCATATATATATACATACATACATATATATGTCACATTCAATATTTATATGTGTGTATATATATATATATATATATAATTGAAAAATACTTTTTTTTGGTGGTACTGGGGTTCCTGGAAGCCCTTCTACCTCCACGCTACACTCCCAGACCTATTTTTATATTTTTTAAATTTGGAAACAGGGTCTCTTACGCCAGTGTGGCTGGCTTTGAACCTGCGCAATCCTCCTGTCTCTGACTCCCAAGCACGGGGATTACAAGCATGCACCACCACGCCCAGCCTGAAGAAGACTTTAAGAAATGGAAAGATCTTCCATGTTCTTAGATAGGCAGAATAAATATCATTAAAATAGATATTCTTCCCAAAGTGATCTATAGATTCAATGTGATACCCATTAAATTACCAAGGTCATTCTTCACAGACAGAAAAATCAGTCCTTAAATTCCTTTGGAGCAACAAAAACCTCAGAATAGCCAAAGTAGTACTCAGTAAATAGAACCATGCAGAATAACTGATTTCAAAGTACACTACAAACCTATTGTGATAAAAACAGTATGATTGGCACAAAAACAGACACATAGACCAATGGAACAGAATAGAAGACTCAGAAAGAAATATCCACACTTACAGCCAATTTATTTTTGACAAAGGGTCCAAAAACATACACTGAAAAAAAAGATAGCCTCTTTAACAAATGGTGTTGTCAAAATTGGTTACCCATACGCAGAGAAATGGAAATAAACCCACTTTCTTGCCTTGCACAAGAGTCAATTCTAGATGGATCAAAGACTTGCAAATCAGACCAGAGATCTTGCAGCTCTTTGACGAGGGCATGATTCCAACATTTCAACACATAGGCTCAGGCAAACTTTTTCTCAACAAGATCCCAAAGGCACAGGAAATTAAAATGAGGGTCAATATGTGTGATTGCATTAAACTGAAGAGCTTCTGTACAACAAAGGTAATTGTCAAGAATCTCAAGAGATAGCCAAGAAAATGAGTGGAAATTTTTGCCAGCTAGTCCTCTGATAGAGGACTAATAGCTAAAATATAGAGAGAACTCAAGAACCTCACTGCTAGAGAACATTATGCTAATTGAGATTAGTCAGTCACAAAAAGTAAAAAATCAGATGTTCTCCCTAACATGCAAAAACTAGGGAGAAAAAGGGTCATAGGAGAAACTCTAGATGAGAAACCATAGATGAGTAAATAAGGTGACCTAATTGATGGAGATGGAAGGAGAGAAAAGGGGAATTTCCTAATATGCATGATGTACATCTGCAAACATGTCAATGTCTACCACTAAGTCAAGCATGAGAAGGAGGGAAGAGAGAGGGCATGGGGTGGGAATTGGGGAAGGGCTAAATGAGTGCGGTGAGCATGTATGCCTCCACCATCTTGTACCCCATTAAGATGTATGACTACAGTGTACCAATAAAATTTTTGTGAAACATAGAAATATAGAAATACTATGTAGAAGATAGTGATTATATAAATCATTCTTATTAACAATGAAAAGTTATTTGAAATAAAATAATATGAATATGTAATACAAAAATGTGAGCAAGCTGAGTGTGGTGGCGCATGCTTGTAATTCCTGTACTTGGGCTCTGAGACAGAATTGGAGGTTCAAGGAAAGCCTCAGCAATTTAGCAAAGCCCTCAGCAACCTAGAGAGGCAAAAACAAAACAAAAAAGGGCTGGATGTGTAGAATGCCTTTGTGTTCAATTCCCAGTACCATTTTCGCACATAAAAAAGTGAGTAGTATAAATTTGTATTTTATTTTATTTTATTTTTGGTGGTGGTACTGGGGTTCCTGGAAACCCTTCTACCTACAGGCTACACTCCCAGACCTATTTTATATTTTTTAAATTTGGAAACAAGGTCTCTTAAGTCAGCGAGGCTGGCTTCAAACCTGTGCACTCCTCCTGTCTCTGCCTCCTAAGCTCAGGGATTACAAGCATGTGCAACCATGCCCAAATACAACTTTGTATTTTAAAGAGAAGTGGGAACTCTAAAACACTGTTGGTGGGATTCCAAATTAGTGCAGCCACTTGGGAAAACAGTATGGATAATCCTCAGAAGAATAGGAACAAATCTACCATTTGATACAGAAGTACCACTTCTGGGTATCTACCCAAAAGAAAAGAAACCAAACTACCAAACTAATGCATGTGTATCTATGTTCATAGCTGCACAATTCACCATTGCCAAACTATGGAACCAGCCAAGATGTCCATCAACAGATGAATGGATTACAAAACTGTGGGATATGTACACAATGGAATTTTACTCAACCATTAAAAAAAAACTCAATTACATCTTTTTCAAGGAAATGGATGGAATTAGAGGACATTATGCTAAGTGAGATTAGTCAGTAACAAAAAATAAGAAATCAGATGCTTTCCATAATATGTGAAAGCTAAGGAGAAATGGGTCATAGGAGGAAATCTAGATGAAAAAGGAAATTCTACAGAGCAGTAAACAAGACAACCTAAATGAGGGGATGGGAAGGGGTAAGAAGGAAATTCTCTAAAACACACAATGTACTTAAACATATCGAAGTCAACCACTAAGCCAAGCAAGGGAAGGAGGGATGGGGAGGGAATGGGGTGGAAAATAGGTAGGGGTTAAATTGGTAATGTGTACATGTATGTACACAGAAGTTTTTTTTTTTACCCCAGTATGATGTATGAATATACTGAACCAATAAAAAATTAAAAATAAATAAATAAATAAAATGCACGCAAATATATACATAGAAACAACTTTAGACATACATACTTGAAAATGCTGAATGCTTATTTCTAAAAAGTGGGATGTGAGATAGTTTTATTCTCTGCATACTTTGTGGTACTACTTCAGTAGTTTAATACAATATTATTTTAAGCATCCACTTCATAAAACTGACAATAAATAATAAGTTGGTTACCACTAACTGTGTGCCTATATCTTCTAGGTATTGAACTAGCAGATTTTTAAATTTCTATGTCTACCACATATTTGCAAGCTGGCTTTCTTTCATGTGAGAAAACTGAAGCTCTTAAAGTTTAAGCAACTTCTCAAGGCTATGTAGACAGTGAGTGAAGGGATTTGAATTTGAATTTTGGCATTTCTAAGACCAAGTTTATATCAAATCAAAAGATAAGTCATTCAGCACTCAATTAAATATCACAGTTATAAGGCCCATCATGCAATAATTTCATCATTTTTGAGTCAAGTCTGAGTGTTAAATTTATGACAGAGGATATAGAATCTATCAATCTCGTGTGTGTGTGTGTGTGTGTGTGTGTGTGTGTGTGTGTGTGTGTTAGTGTGTTACTGGGGATTGAACCCAGGGACATTATACCTCTGAGCTACATCCCCAGTCATCTTTTTTATTATTTAAAAACAGGGTCTCGCTAAGTTTCAGAGGGCCTCACTAAGTATCCGAGGCTGGGTGAGAACCTGTGATACTCCTGTCTCTGAGATACAGCCTCTCAAGTACTGGGATTACAAGCATCCACTACCACACCTGGCTTTCTTATTTGAAGACACAAAATTTTCTTCTATTCACTTGAACCATAGTTTGACAATTTGAAAACTCAGTTAAACCTGACCTCACATATTATATTGTATATAACAAATGACAAGGCTGTGTAAATATGCAAATTAATTCATTAATTAATGAAAGAGAGACAAAGAGATAAATAGATAGCAAGAAAGAAGGAAGGGGCAAATATAATCTTCTGTGTTCTAATCAGCATTTCTACAGCCATAATCTAAAGACTTCACTATGTAGCTTAGAGAAAGGAAGGTCTTACGGTTTCAGGTTCGGTACATGTGAAGGTGGGGACTGCAGATCTCAGGGCATGGCGGCTGGAGGTGGAGAGAGGGAGAGCATATGGGCTGTGCTCCTCACATCATGGAAGCCAGAAGCAAGAGAGAGCAGGAGGAAGAGGAATCATTTATATAATTCTCCCAGGAACCCACCTCCAGCCACTGTCTATTGGCCTGGGTCACAACCCTCATGAACCAATTACATCAGTTCCAAACATTAATAAATGAACTCTATAGGGGACATTTAATATCTAACTATAACATTATGCAAAGCTAGTAGCTCATCGTAAGTTCTGAATTTTCACATTGCGATTTTTAATCTCTGCCTTGGGTCTGACTGCAGATGCAGATGGTAGGAGGTAGATATCCTCTCAAAAAGCTGATTATACTGCATGGTGCGTAGAGAAATGATGAGGAAAAATAAGACTCAAGTCTCTTCAGCTTTACCACAAGCATTTTAGCCTTTTTGCTTATACATTAAATTCCAATTCCTTTCTGTGGATGAAAAAAGTATTAAAGTATACTTTTACATTTCCAGAGGTCATCTTAGGTAACCTAAAAGTCCTTCTCATCTCAAAAAATTAAAACTGACAGTCTGGCAACTTTTCTAATTTTTTAGATGGCTCTCTATTAACATATTTGGATTAATGGGTGAAGAAATATGGAATGCTAAATTTCTCCCAGCAAATAATCACAATAAAAGGCCATTCTTAGCTGGGCATAGTGGCTCACACTTGTTATCCCAGTACTTGGGAAGCTGAGACAGGAGGATTTTATAGGTTCGAAGCCAGCCTCGGCTACTTACTGTCGCTCTCAGCAACTCAGTAATGTCCTGTTTCCAAATAAAGAATAAAAAAACAGGGCTTAGGTTGTAGCTTGGAGGTTGAATGCTCCTGGGTTCCATCCCCAGTATCAGGGGGGGAAAAAATACATTCTTTTCTCTCTCTGAGAGAAATGGGTGATTTAGTGCATTGTTCCTTGAATTTTTGTGCAGTAGATAACTGTATTGGTCTATTTTGTGTTGTTATAACAAAATACCTGAGCCCCAATACTTTATAAAAAGAAGAGGTTTATTTTGGCTCACAGTTCTGCAGGCTGAAAGGTCCATTGCCCTAGAGGCCATATGTGGTGTCGTTATCTCATTACAGGGCAGATCGCATCACATGATGGGAACAAAGTGGGAGCCGCAGGAGCATATGAGATCAAAGACATGGGGCGATCTCACTTCCTAACAGCCTGCTCCAGTCCTGGGAGTCTTAACCTAAGCTCACCATACATATTTTTTTTCCTGAGAGTGATGCCCCCATGACTTAATTAATTTCCACAAGGCCCCACAGCCTCTCAATAGCATTATATTAAGGACAGATCTTCCAACACATGAGATTTTGGGAGACAAACTTTATGCAAACTCTGCCGATAGCTGAATATATTTTTGAGGGCTGTCAGTTTTGAGCAAGAAGCATTAGATTGTGATCTATTCACCATTAGTTAAGAAGAAAACAAATATTCCCACGTCCTGAATGTGCCATAAAACATTTTCTATATTTTCCTAGAAAGAAACTTTAACAGCAATAAAATGTAGTCTGAGTAGATATTTGGATGAAACATAGTTTCAGGAAGACCAAAACCTTCAAGCCTTCAGATAGTACAAATAATGTATTCACATCCCCAAAGTTTCTGCTCCATGTGCATGCACATTATGAGTTTCAAATGCACCTGCTATACACCACTGGACCCCAGCCTGGCTGTGCCTCCATCACACAATCCATCAACTGACAACAGTTCTTTATGGCTTTTCAGCAGTTTGCTCAAGTCACCAATAAGCATCCCACAGCTGTTGTCCCAGATAAAATGCAAAGCTGTTTTTAGCATTTGATATTGCAAATATTAAGGTAGAGATGATTTATACCTCCCTCCATCCCACAGCCTGAATTTCAATACTATTTGTCTACAGCTCCTACGTGCCAGGTATCAGGCACTTTTTCACTTTTAATATTTCAGAATGTGTGATATTCATTTCTCCTGCCTGTCATTGAGAGCAGAAGCCATGAGTTGTACTTGACTCTCCCTCACAATCCATGAAGCGAGACCAAGGACAGACTTACTGTGAAATGCCTGGCTTTCCAGGGTGATCCCTGTCATTCAGTAATAGTTAACATATACTTGGGGGCCATGCTCCTATGCTGGGCACATATTTTGTCTGTACCGATTATTTTCAATCCTGAGAGTAAGTGGCCTTCTTATTTTACAAGGGATAAGACTGAGATCTAGAAAACAAATGATTTTCTATGTTTTATAGACATGAAGAGGCAAAATTTTAATACAAAATTGTCTCAAAATCTGTTTCCAATATATATGTATGTATGTATGTATGTATATATATATATATATATATATATATATATATATATATATATAACTTACTAAGAGAAAGAAAATGAAAAATTGGCTGATCAAGTCCTCCAAATAAGTGATATAGATATATATTTTAAAGGCCTTTATGTAGGGCCAGGCTTGGTGGTGCACACTTGTAATTCCAGCATTTGGGATGTTGAGACAGGAGAATCGTGGTTAATGGACAACCTCAGCTACTCAGTGAGGCCCTTTTCAACTCAGTGAGACTCTGTTTCAAAGTAAAGAATAAAAATATAGGGCTGGGGCGTGAAGCTTGGAGGTAGAATGTCTCTGGGTTCCATCCCTAGTACTACAAAAATAAATAAATAAATAAATAGGCCTTTATGTAGCAGTCTTAACAATCATACTAATGAACAAGATGTCCATATAAATTTCTAAGTCATTTTTAGGCATCTTCCATTATATATCCTGTATAGCTCTCAAACATTCTTAAGTATAAGTTGAATTTTAAATTCAAGATGAAGTTAAATTTTAGAAATCATCTTCTTAGAGAAAGGGTGAAGGTTATTGTCACACAAACAGGGATTTTACACAATTGTACTAGGTTATATCAGAAAACAGAAATATTAATATCTAAAGTATATTCCACAAGAGTGAAGGAATCTATATTCATCCATTTAAAAAATACAGTATCAGCCGGGTGTGGTGGCGCACACTTGTAATCCCCGCGCTTGGGAGGCAGAGACAGGAGGATCGCGCAGATTCGAAGCCAGCCACGCGCGCTGGCTTAGGAGACCCTGTTTCCAAATAAAAATGTAAAAATAGGTCTGGGAGTGTAGCCCGGAAGTAGAAGGGCTTCCAGGAACCCCAGAACCACCAAAAAATAAAAAAATAAAAAAATAAAAATTAAAAAATTAAAAATAAATAAAAATAAAAAATAAAAAATACAGTATCTTTCAAGGGATAGTTTTGCATTCATTAATTCAATAGTTTACCATTATATAGATAGAAATCTAACTTCTATAGCAAGGTATTAAAATATATATTATAGCTCTCCAATTCCTGTTCTGATAGCATTTATGCTCCAAAACAGAATCATAAGAGGTCCCAAAAATAAATGCACAAAAATATTATTTGGGGTTTTAATATGTGAAAGTGTAATAAATAAAGCCAGGTGGTGCATACCTATATTCCCAATACTTGGCAGAAATATCATAGGTTCGAGACCAGCCTCAGCCACTTAGTGAGACCCTCATCAGAAATAAAAGGGCTAGGTGTATAGCTCCGAGGTAGAACACCCCTGGGTTTGATCCCCAGCACCACAATAAATAAATACGATACAAGAAAATGTCTGCGGGCTCCCTTAGTTTGTGTTACCAATATATGAGGTCTGTCAATATTATCCATAGACATAAAATATACGAAAATCTCTACCATGAAACAGTCATTTAAAAAGCTTTATCATTTTTCAGGAAAGAAGGACTATGGTGAAAGATGCAAATAGTCAGCAGGGGTCATAAATATTGCATTTTCTGGTTAGATGGGATCGTTTATAATAGTTTGAATGTTGTACCATACCTCATTTACTAGTTGAATATTGTCAAGTTGAAAAGATTCTCAAAGTTTAATTATAAAAAAATATTAGGGCTTGTTGTATTTAGTTCCCAAAACTGTTTACCATCAATCTGTACCCTAAGAATTAGAAAACTCTAAAATATTACTTTATACAGAAATCTCTGTGTGTGTGTGTGTGTGTGTGTGTGCTCATATGTGTGTGCACACAAGCACACACACAGACATGCACATGTCATACTAGGATAAGTATTGAGAGACAGGTCTGTGGACATCCAGCATTTCTGAATCTGTTAATACAGTAGTTTCAGTATTATGTTGGCTTTCAGTGGCATGCATACTAACTACTAACATGTATGAAACCCACGACAGTACATAAAACTGGGTAATAAAAGCAGGTGGTAATGCTGGATGGATTACAGAGAATACAATGCAAAAAATATACAATTTGATCTGGGCATGATTGGGTACATTTGGTAATTCCAGTGCTTGGGAGGTCAAGGCAAGAGAATTATAGTTTCAGGACCAGCCTCAGCAACTTGGTGAGACTCTAAACAACCTAGTGACGTTTGCTTCAAAAACAAAACAAATATTTTTAGGTACTAGAATAGAACCCAGGGGCATTCCACCTCCAAGAAACAACCCCAGCCCTTATTTTTATTCTTTATTTTGAAACAGGATCTCACTAAACTGCAAAGGGCCTCACCAAGTAGCTGAGGCTGCTGGGAACTGTCATCCTCCTGTCTCAGCCTCCCAAATTCTGGGATTAGAAGTGTACACCGTCACGCCTGGCCAAAACAAAAATTTTTTTAAAGGGTTGAGGGCACAACTTGGAGGTAGAGTACCCCTGGGTCAATTTCTAGTACTACTAACACACACACACACACACACACACACACACACACACACACACTCTTCATGCAGTGAAATTCAAAACACCTTCTGTAAAGTCAACAAAATAAGTTTCTCATGGCTCAAAAAGAGAATGTCCCAAGTCTCTTACTAATGAACTCACATTATAGCATGGCTATGCATATAATATCAGGCAGTACATAAAAGAGAGATGACTAAACTGTTGAAAAAAAGAGTGATTTCTTAAGTTGATTTATTTCATTAACAAGCAGTCTTTCAAATAATCTACTATATATTAGGATGTCTTCTCACTAAATGTCTGACTTTAGGCAAAGGTGTCCTTTCTCCATTTTCTCAAGTAAAAATGAATTCATTAATATTTTCTCTGCTTACTTCCCAAAAATATTTGCACCAAGTGCCAGATACTGTGAAGAGTGTTTTCTATGCACTGATTTATTTTATCCCTCAGGAGCTAGGCATCATTAATTAAAGCCACTCTACAGGTAAAGGACAAAGGCTTCAGAAAGAAAGTATTTCAGATGACAGAAGATAAAAAAGTCCTTTGAAAAACATAACACCTTATAAAATGATGTCATTATAGTCACTGTTAATTAGTAAGACGCATAGCATGTGTATGTATAGCACCTTCAACTGTTGTACCACTAGAAAATACTGATTGAGTGCATTAGTCCACCTGATAGAATTCAGAATAATATAAAACACTTAATCATGGCTTATATGCCAGTCACAGTCCTTAGCATTTCCGTCCATATTTTTGCTCATTTATCTTTCAAACAGCCCATATTTGGCATACGATACTATTATCCCTTTTTACAAATGTGGAAACACAGGAACAGAAGGAACAAGTAACTTTCTCTGTGACAGCTAGTAAAGAGCAGAGCTGGGAACCCAGACAGTCTGGTGCTTAGACCTAGGCTATTAAATATAACACTAAACTACTTCTGTGAAGTAGGCTAAAAAGAATGCAAACAAATTAGTTATTTATTCAACCAGCTTAGGGAACAAGTGGCTGGATTATTTTTCCACACATAGAAGGATTTGGGCCATTTTCTAGGCTCTGTTATGCCAGCATGAAGTGTTGGAAAGAGATTACGCTCAGCCATCAGAATTCAGCTTTGCCAGCCCTGTACATCCTCCATGACCTCTTTACAGTCCCGATTCTCATTTGTAAATGAAGGACAAGAATGCCTATTAAATAGGGATTTAGTGAGGATCAAGTATATTCGGCACAAATCTTGGCACAGACATGGTTGGCATTTAGTAGATGTTATTCTCCTACCATCCTGGCCTCTAATGTGGGATCAGCTCAAATAATTTACTCTCTCATAAGCTATTTAGGAATAGAGACAGAGGAAGGCTGCAGGTCATGAAACATTAGATTTTTAAATCAACTATACATTTTTCTCACTAATACAATGATCTGCTTTTGTGAATATGGTGCTACTTGGAGGATCTAGAAACAGGATTTTTTTTTCCTATATTGATTTTCTCGGGGTTCAGCATCTGTGATTTGATACACTAGTAGAGTGATCTGGTTTAGCAATTCCTAGGTCAACTTTATACTCATTCACAGGTCTCCCCAAAGAAATATGATCAGAAGTAGAATTGTCTTGTGTATCTGTTATTAGGCAGGATATGGAGCATAATATTTGTAGCCTGCTAATAAACCACATCAAAATATCTGAGAGTATGTGAGCTTTTCATAGTATAAATTGTGCCCAAGGCTTTGTACAGGACGTATTTTGAATATGCCATTTGAACTTTGGAATTTTCTGTGACCTCATTTTAAAAGTATTATTTTAATTTAACCTATAGTAGAACTAAATTAGGAAGATGGCCACCTAACTATATTGTTTTAAGACAGTTGTTATTCTTTGCAGAATGGTTCTGTTACTTATAAACAAATAAAATATCTAAAAGAGTTTTAATTCATATTACAAAGGCTCTTTAATATCTCATGCTATTTTAGTTATTAATGAATAAACAAAATGAACATAATTGCTACCAAAAATTGTACTTTTATTAGTCCTATTAAATTTTTAATCTCAAATTTGTAGATAAGTCTTTGAAATACACTAAGCTCAAACAATAACAAAAATCATATTTATAAAAATAATTCCAGAACTCAAAGAGCTTATGAATTATCAACATGAATTAAGAATTTTAAGAAAATACTTGACATTGTTCATGAGTGGTCAGTAATTACAAGGTAAATTTCAGTTACAAGTGGGGTAACGTTCTAACAAACTCAGTGTAAGTTGATAGTACACTAATTCAAAAATTGATCTAGTGCTCTGTACCTACTAAACATAACAGCTTAGCAACATGGCACACAAAAACACACTAGTTGTTTCCTTTCATGACCTCATGGCTTACTGGCAACTATAACTTACTATCTCAAGAGAGTATCTTACCAGTCTTTTAAATTTTGAGTAACCAAAAGTATAGTTTCTATTGAATGCATGTCACTTTGGCACCATCATGAAGTTATAAAACTACAAGTTGAACTATCCTAAGTTTGGGCCAATTTGTACATTAAACTTTAAGTGATACAGTGTGCGGCTTGTTTAAATAGAATTAATGTAAAATAGTATTTATTTTTTAATGTAAGCATAAAAAACATTTCAAATTTTAAAACTGTAACAAATGGTGCACTTTTTATATACACAAAATAATAGAAAACAAATTTGTTGTATTTCAGTTGCAAAGCATACTCATCTCAAAAAGGGGAAAGTCTTGAGGTGAAAGACTGCTTTGAAATACACATTTTTTTTTTTCAGTACTGGGGATAGAACCCAGGGGCATTCTACCTCCGAGCTACAACCTCAATCTTATTTTTTATTCTTTATTTTGAAGCAGGATCTCAATGCGTTGCAAAAGCATAACTGGCTGTCTGTGAACACAATCCTCCTGTCTCAGCCTCCTAAATGCTGGCATTACAAGCATGTGCCACCATGCCCAGCTGAAAATAAAATTTTAAATAAAAATATGGTGAAAATATAACTATTCAAATATCAACAGTTACTTGTTAAAAGTTTATGCTGCCAAAATTATAATATACAAAGTTATATCAAAATATTAAAACAAGTGAAACAGTGAAGTGAGGGGGATAGTTGGATCTAAGTGAAAAAGGCATTTAAAATTACAATTTTACTTAGAAGCTACTAGTTGAGGGGTTTTAGGAGTTTTCACTTTTTGTACATGAAGTATTCAGTAACTTTATTAAAGAGAAACTACTGGGATGTGTCTTAAAAATGTACCTAGTATTCTTAGAGAATATGAGAAGTTAATATGGAAGTAAATGCAGGGTAATATAAAATTAAATACAATCTGCCTTAAGGTAGATTTAAATTATATTGGAATGATTAATTAAACTTATTTTACTTATAATGTTTTGATGTAAACACTGAATACAAAATCATCAACTTTTTTCATTGCTAGGAGCTGAGCAAGGGAAGTCAAATTAAACCCAGCGTCTAGGCATGGTGACTGTCCCTGAATGAACTGGGTGTCCATCTTCTGGAGGCTAATAGATAGCCTACCATTGTATTAAGGCTGGGTGAGGAGGGCCAGGAAAACAGAGGGGCAGAGGATGCATATAAATACAGACAGAAAGATTTAGAGTTAGGCAGGCAGCAACTGAGCTGTCCATGTGAATTTAGCACCCTTGAGCTAGCAGCAAGAAGGAAAGCCATGTTTCTATTTTTATTGATCATTAAATATTAGTGAGATTATAGCTGGGAGTGGTGACATGTGCTTGTAATCCCAGCATTTGTGAGACTGAGACAGGAGGATCACTGTTCACGGACAGCCTCAGCTACTTAGTAAGGTCCTTTGCAACTCAGTGAGACCCTGTTTCAAGATAAACAATAAAAATTGAAGCTGGGCGTGGTTGCGCACACTTGTAATCTCAGCATTTGGGAAACTGGAACAGGAGCATTTCAGAGTTTCTTTTTTTTTTTTTTTTTGGTGGTACTGGGGTTCCTGGAAACCCTTCTACCTCCGGACTACACTCCCAGACCTATTTTATATTTTTTATTTGGAAACAGGGTCTCTTAAGCCAGCGCGGCTGGCTTCGAACCTGCACGATCCCCCTGTCTCCGCCTCCCAAGCTCAGGGATTACAAGTGTGCGCCACCACGCCCCGCCAGAGTTTCGTTTTTTTCACTAAGCTACAGAGGGCCTCACTAAGTAACTGAGGCTGGCCTGGAACCTGTCTCAGCCTCCCAAGTACTGGGATTATAAGTGTGTGCCACCACACTCAGCCTAATATACTTGTTGTTATGGATCAGAAATTGCACTAGATAATAACAAGATAAAAATGAATAAAACATTTCTGCACTCCAAGAACTTAAAGTCTGCTTTGGGGTTCCAGCAGAAGAAAGCACTGATAACTAGACTGGTTGGAAAGAAACATTTACAGAGGTATTGATTTATTTTCCTACAAAATTTTAACATATTTGAGAAAAACTAGGTAGCTTTATATATTGATCTCTATTTTCCAGTTTCTGAACACCATGCAAACTTTCCTGTTCTAATAAATTATAGTGTGTGTGTGTGTGTGTGTGTGTGTGTGTGTGTGTGTTATAATATCCAAGGCTCTTTTAAAACCTAACTCTAGCTTAAACTTAATGGGGAGTATAGTATGTATACCTCCATAAAATAAATACGTCATGACAAGAGGCCTGCCCCTAAGGATGAGAAGGAACATTTCCAACCTTGAAAGGCTCCATTTAGAAGAAAAATCATAAGCCCCTAGCAGCCAGCTAATAGTTAAAAAGAAAAGTATATTTTACTGCAGCTTACAGCTTAGGAATGTAAAATATACGATAAACCCACCCCATCTTATCTATACTGACTGAGTCAGAGCGCCTTGACCCGGGAGCTTACTGACTGCACCTGGTATTTTATCTAACACTTGACTACAGAATGTACTTTTCAAATGATTCTGTAAATTTTCTGTAAACGCATGCAATTTAGCCCAAACCCCCCTAACTAGTGGTCTTTTCCCTATAAATACCCTCAGTTTCAGTGGCTCGGGGCCGAACTCCTATACGAGTCGGCCCCAGTGCACTGGCTCCTTAATAAACCTTTATCTTTTGCTCATTGCATCAAGGACGTAGTCTCTCGTGGTACTTGACGTCGCTTATCCCGAGGTTGATTGAGGGTCTCCCCTCGGCGGGGGTCTTACAACCTCAACTCTTTCTGCTCTGTGAAACCATTATCTGTATTCTAGACTTTTCTCCAAGCCCAAGATAGGCTTCTCAACAACTGCCAGCTGTGATATTCAGACCTCAAAGCAGCATCAGAAAGAAGAATTATTCATACTGGTTCTTCCTATGGATTCATTCCTATTGATAAGAGGGCTGTTTGGAGGGAACATTTCCCTAAAAGGATGAGAAGTTTGTTTTCCCAGAATACAGGAGGAGCTGGCTAGGCAATGATAAATATCTCGCCTGGATAGGCTTTTAACAAAATGACAAAGATAGCAATTGTAAAAATTCTGCTTAAAAATATCCAAATAGATTTAAAAAAAAAAAAACAAGAGGGGTATGATATGAGAAGGAGTGGAATTAAAGAAAGAAAAAAATGAAAAATTGGACCAGGGAAGTCAGTTCTAAAAATTACAATAAAATGAAAAGAAAAAACCACAGTAGTTCTAGCAGGTCTAGGGAGAACCTCTCTTCCCAGACTCTGCTTATAACCATCTGCAGAACTCCATAAACATGCAGAAACTCTAAATCATGCTGGCCTGCTTGCTGGTTTGGTTTAGTTTGCTTTGCTTTCTTTGAAGTCCCCTTACCATCTCCTTAATCCAGCCACACTGCAACCTTCAAACCTTTGTGCTGTTTTATCCAACCAACAGACATGTCTTTTGGAATAACCCAAAGTAAAAACATACAAATAGCAAAAATATTTTTAGTTGTGTCTGCTTCAGCTTTGCTTTCTTCCCAACAGAGAAATTAAAATCTATTATTTTCCCATTTAACAAATAAGGAGATTAAGGGAAAAAAATTAAGCAGTAGGCCTTGATCATAGATGACTCACAGCAAAAACTGTGATTCATTTTGACCATCTGAACTTTTCTCCCTACCATCAGTTCCAAATTATTTTTGGTCCCCAGTGGGTATCTCGAATCAGCTACCCCCAAGTGCATTAAGCCAGCAAGAGAATGGAGAGAACAGATTAAATTTGGATCATATAAGCATTTTCCAGGTCTGGGAAAGGGAAGAGAACAGATGAAATTTGACTCATACAAGCCCTTACTTTCAACCAGTAAGATTAAGCACAACATTTCACGTATTATAAATGAGAAAATTAGGCTAGAATAGTCCAAAACCCTTCTAGAGAAATGCCACAATGCAGAATTCTTGAGCTAGTATGTTTCAGAAAAAGCTGGTCCTACTGAGCTTTGTGTACTGACCCTACTTGGTAAATGTGAGATGGATACCTTCACCAATTTCAAAAGAAAGCAGAAACCCGGTGCTGCCAAAAGGCTGTTAACCACTCAACCGGAGAGAGGTGTGTTAAGATTTACCACAACTATTTATTTGTCAGAGCTTTAATCTGAAAATGATGGCCTGGCTTTCACAAAGCAAAGAGAAAATCTGCTATAGAATGTCCCCAGGCCTCAATTCTGGCGTTCAGCCCAGTGTGGGGGAGGGGCTAGTTTATGCTTTTGCAACAAGACAAAAGACTTCACCATCCCTTAGAATTGTTCAACTGCCTTTTCTTAGTGTGTTCTATTCTTGGCTTGTTTGTTTGCTTGGGTGGCTACAAAATCTTCAAGAAAGTGAGGAAGGGGGCAGAATTCTCAGCACTCCTACTCAAGCATGCTGTCTGCTAACGTATTTACAATCGGGATGTGGCTCCGACCTTCACAGACTGATTTTTCCTTCTTTCCTCCTTTTGTATTGAAATTGTGCTGTAAGCTCACTTTGCTCCAGAATGTTCACAATGTCTCCATTGTACTTGTAATCCAAGTGGAGCGGATTAAACCCTCAGCATTCTCTCACCTGTGAACTTTCCCCTCAAAGAGAATTTAAAAAAAAAAAAAACTGTTTATAAGTTTACACTGAGAAAAGCTGAGAGCCTGAGTCATAAAAATAAGAATTATAATACATCTTGGAACTCTTATTCCCATCACTACTATTTAAGGAGCATATCCTTTTTTCATTTTATTGAAGCTCTCATGAAATATTTTATATCATGTGTCCCTCTGAAAGAAGGAGAATAAAGAAGCATAAAAGTGGGTTGTTTGTAAGCATATTTCTTTTCATCTCATAATATTCCTACTGGGTCAAGAGCCCCATGAGTGGCCACATGGCACCTGCCCTCCTTTCCCAGCATCTACTACACTGTAGGAGCTCTTCCTGCCTTTTTCTGCCCCCTGGTCCTCCTGTGGAGCTCACCATGGGATTCCATCATGGATTCATGTGCTGACATTGTGAAGACAGTGATACAGAACTATATTGAATTTTCTTGGGTGCTTGTTAAAAATTTCCAGGTCTCTTTACTCTGGTAAACCATAGCTATATCACTTCTCCTTGGGTACACACTGGTATAAAAACAGCGTGTAAAAGTATCATATAGTAGGACTCATTTAAACAATTAGGAAACATAAGTTTTATCACAGGGTGCAAATTCACTTGCTTATTCACGTTAGCTTCCTAAATATATTAGCTTCCTAAAGTACAGCTTACTCCCTTCACGAATATGGCTGTCTTGGGAAATCTGGGATCATCTTCTAAACCTGGCTTTACATCAGAATCATCTGGGAAGCTTTTAAGAAAACACACACACCAGAAACTACTCTATACTTACTTACTGAATCAGAAAATCTGAAGGATAAAATACACAAGTACATTTGCAACTTATAATCTTCTCTCTTTCTCTGCATTTCCAACCCCTGTTTTACTGCCAAGAAGACCACTGTTAACTCCTGGAATATTAAACTCCTTTTAGTATGCTCATATAAACACTCAAATATTTGGAGTGTTTAAAAAATAAGAACTGCCGAATTACCAAGAAGGGAAGTGCTGACATATGAGGGGGATGGGAGGGAGAAGAGGGAAACTCCCTAATGTACATGATGTACGTTCACAAACATATCAGAGTCGATCACTAAGCCAAACATGAAAAGTAGGAATGGGGTGGGAATTGGGGAAGGGCTAAATGAGTGATGTGTGCATGTGAGTCTCTACCATCTTGTACCCCATTAAGATGTATGACTACAGTGCACCAATTTTTAAAAAGCTGAGCAAAAATATAAAGTCACAGAAAATATTTTTATTCCTATCCTCATAGCAAAGAGAGATGCATAGATACATATGTATACATAAAAATAATTAAAAACTAGATATAAAGGGAGTAAAATTTTCTTTTCCTTCTTTATAATTATCTATGCTTTCTAATTTTCTACAGTTATTGATTTTGTTATAAAAGTTATTTTTAGTCTTATTAACTTGCCAAATTTGTTTTTCATAGAGCACCATTTCTACATAAGATTCATACAAATTAGGGCAAATTAAATGTAATAAATAATCTCCAAAATGTAAAAGAGTAAAATGAATCAAACATAGTAATTGCTGACTTCTTGCTTGTGTAACAAAATTTACTACGTGGAATATTTGCCAGTTCTACCACCAAGCAGTCATTCAAATATCCAGGTGATATTAGTTCTGCCATCTTTAACACATGGCTTCTGTCCAAAAAGCCATCAATACAAAAGTATAGAGCATGGGAAAATTTTGTAGGTCTAACCCAAGAGGATACCCTTTAGTCCATTGGCATTACTTTGGTCCTCCGTCACAGAGCTACCTCTAGCTGCAAAGGGCTGGGAAATGTAATCCTACCAGGACAGCTACTTCTAAGCAGGATCTGCACATTGCACAGAGGGAAGAGGGGGAAGTAACGAAGGAATTACATCCATTGACATTATGTACATATGTGAGAATATCAGTGCCAATCTCAATATCTTGTATAGAGAAGGAGGAGTGAGGAGGGAGCTAGGGGAAAGATCTTCAAGATCCTCAAGTGCTGTGTGCATGTATGTCACTATTGCCATGAACTACATCATGATGTAAGACTATACTGTAAGAACAAAAGTATATAAAAACAAAGAAAAACAAGAAAATATTTAGTAAATAAGTCATATGATTTATTATAGAGTAGTAAGTTTTATTTTTGCGGGCCTGGGGATGGCATCCAGGGGCATTCGACCCCCGAGTTACACCCCTTGCCTTATATTTTATTCTTAATTTTTAAAAGAGGTTCTCACTAATTTGCGGAGGGCCTCACTAAGTAGCTGAGGCTGTCTGAGACCGCGATCCACTGGACTCAGCCTCGCAAATGCTGGAATTACAAGTGTGCGCCACCACACCCGGCTATAGTAGTAAGTTTTAAGGAGAAAAGTGAAAAGAGATAAAGAGAAATATGTAATTTAAAGAAAAATGTGGGGAATTTTTGGAAAGGCTGGCCAATGAAGGTAGCACTGAGAACATGAGTTTAAATAAAGACTCAGTAACCAGTCATGTCAATACTGGAAAAAAGAGGATTTCAGGCAGAAAAAATAGATGGTTCAAACTTCTTAAGACATGCATGTCCTAGAGAGTATCCCAGTAACAGCAGAGACCTTGCCATTGCTTTCGCAAAGGCAGAAAAGGAAGAGTAAGATACAATATCAGAAGGACAATGAAGCACATAACATATAACCCTGAAGATCATAGAAGACTTTTGGCTTTTATTGAAAATGAGATCAGAACTACTGGAGAATTTTAAGATGAGGAGTGACATGATCTTACCTACTTTAAATAGCATCACCAGGTATAGTTGAAATAATAATAGCTTTCCTAAACTGTTCATGTCATAATCCCCAGATTTTATGAATATGTACTTCATCTAGCTCAAGAGATTTTTGCAGAAATGATTAAGTTAAGGTATCTTGAGATGGGAAGATTACCTTGTACTAGTGAGGTGAGTACAATGTCATAGTAGGCATGTCCTCAGAAGGAGATAGAAGGAACCGAGTCAAAAAAGGACATATGTCAACAGAGACAAAGGTGAGAAAGAGTTTTGAGAAAGAGATTTGGGGCATTTAAACTGCTGATTTGAAGATTAATGAAGGACCTAGGGGCCAAAAAATCAGGTAACCTCTATAGCATGTAAACAAATGGTAAAGGAGCCTCCAGAAATCACCCTGTCTACACCTTGATTTTAGCCCAGTGACACATATGGCTGACTTCTGACTACCAGAACTGGAAGATAATAAGTCCACACTGTTTTAAGCTACCACATTGGTGGCAGTTTGCTAAAGCAATAGTAGGAAACTAATGTACCAGACTGCTATAGTTAAGAGTATACAGCAAAAAGCAAGATCAGGTAAAGAGGGAACTATTAGAGATCTACTGTAGTAACCAGGTGAGTGATGACACTGGTTCCAAATAGTATCTGTGTGGTTAGTAAGACATGATCAAAATGTTGAAAATATTTTTGCAGTCATACTAGTCTGTTTTCTGTTGCTATAACAAAATGTTTGATACTGGGTGCTTTATGAAGAAAAAAGTTCATTCACTCTCAGTATTGGATCCAAGGGCATGCCAATGGCATTTGCTAGTGTCACAACATGACATATTGGCAGAAATATGGGAGCAAGTGCAAGGAGAAATCACATGGTAAGACAGGAAGCAAATAAGCAGCAGCTCATCTTAATCTTTGCATAATAATATGGTCTCAAGAGAGCTCACTCCGAAAGTCTTGCATTAATCCTCTTTAAGGGCAATGATAGTGACCCATTACTCTCCTCAGGTCCTTCCTCAAAAAAGTTCCATAATCTCCAGCAGTGCCACATTGACAGCCATACTTTCAGCATGTACAACTTTGAGACCCTGTTTCAAAAATAAAATAATTACTATAAAAATATAGGGCTGGAGGTGTAGCTCAGAGGTGCAATGCCCTTGGGTTCCATCCCTGGTACCACAAAAAAATAAAAATAAAAAATAGTGCCACCAACATTTTTAGGCTAAGCACAAAAAAGGATTAGTATCAAATGAAAATAAAGGGAGAAAAAAGTGAGAAGTGTTTTATGAATTAAGGATTAAAGATCTCTTTTCTCTATCAACTATAACACATGATTTTTTTAATAGGTGTTATGTTGTCCATGCTGGCCTTCAACCCCAGGACTCTAGTGATTCTACTGCCTCTGCCACCAGAGTAGCCAGGACTAAGGTGCTGCCACTGCACCCAGATAACACTTGGTTATTTTCTTCAGCATGCATTAAATAATCATTGTGTCCATGTCTATATTTTGGGCCAGATTATAAACTCAGAAATCTCTGTTGTGCATATTTTAGGATGTTGTTTGGTATAAAATTTTTCAAGAGTAGCTATTCAACTTATGACCAACTGAGAGTCATGGTACAAATAATGGCTAACACCTACTGTAAAGAATCATCTATACTTCAAGACTGAATGCCAGATTCTCATGTTCTTTGATTCTACAAAGCACCCAGTAAATCTCTTTGTAAAGAATAGCCATTCAATAGTTATTGATTAAACCACAAACACATACACGTGTATGTGTGCACATCCACACATCCACACACACAGAGTCTTTTAATAGTGACATAAAATTTAGTATGCTCAAGTTTTCTAAGAAAAATGGATTAATAGAAAAACGTTAAAGCAATCTTTCATTTATTTGTAAGCATATTACCATTTAATTTTAAATTATTCCATTTCCCCTCAGGAAATAAATATCATGCCATCATCTGAGCTTCAGATAGCAAGGTGGTTTGGACTTGAATGGTATCATGAATTGTTTATACACATTAACATGTAACCTGGTCCAATGACTTTCATTATTTCCTTAGTGTTTGAGAAAATAATATCCTTAACACCAGACTCCTTCCAGTGGGAGCTCCATTACCATTCTATGGGCATCTCATGCCAACATTTCCAAGACTGACCTCCTGATTCTGCTCTCCTATACCTATAGCCACTCAGAATAAACCTGTTCCTCTAAATGTTCTTTATCTTTGAAAAATTAAGCCTCCTATTTCTATTTACTCTGGAAAGTAGAAATAAAATCACAATCACAAAAAATTGTGCCTTTAGTAAGGGAAGTTACAGTTTTAGTTTTCTGTCTACTGCACTAGATGCTAGTTCTCTGAAGCAGAATCAGCAATCTGCTTTAATGAAGCAATACCAATTATAAAGAAATATATTTAAAATTTGTCACTACTTCTTTATTCACATTTAATCTGTTACTCCCTCCTGGACATTATAAAATTTTGTGTGTATAAAGGTTATGGTGTTTCAATAAGTAAAGCTGTGCATCTATCTATGACAATAGGTCTTACTTCAGGAATAATGAGAAGAAACAACTATTTGAGGAACCATTTCTCACTATCCTAATGTTGATCTTAACATTTTATCTTAATTTAATCTTATCATTGATCTTGATTTGATCTTGTATTTCTCACTTAAGATTATTCACGATAAAGCAAATATAAATAACCTTTTTTAAAAGCTGGACTTTTAAATAGCTGGTATTGGTGCAAGATAACCATTTTGAGTAAGAAGAATCTCACATTCTAAACTAGAATAATCACCTAATAAATAAGAGGAAAATAAATACTTAGAATCAGACAAATGCTGAAATAAAACATGTATGAATTCCTCTATTGCCCGGAAAAGAGAAACATTTCTATGACTAATATTTCATGTGCAACAAAAGATATTAAAATATTCCACTATGTTAATATTTTAAAATCCTTTACATAAAAATTTAAACAAAACAAGTGACACATTGGGAAAACTGTTTCTTATTTAATGAAAAGTAAAATCTTTTTATTTTTGAAAGACACTGTTAAAACAATATGAAGTCAAGGAACAGACAGACTGAGAGCAATGCTTCCATTATTTGATAATGATTTTGTATTCTACATAATAGAGAAATTATTTTCAACTCAAAAATAATAAATAAACACAGTGATTTTTAATGAAAAAATGAACAAACATAAGCATATCATAAAAAGTTAAGTAGATAAAGCTAGTCTTAATCATAAAATTTCTAGTTAAATACTTAATAGTTTGAAGCTACTAATCACTGTTAATTCCATTTAGCTTGTTCTTATAATTTCAGAAAGTATCTTCCATGTTTCTATTGCCATCAAAGGATACAAATATTTATCTGAAGAACTGAGAGAAAATACTAAATAATGTTACTCTACCATGATGTCTTTAAGACATAATTAAAATTAGGAATTTAGGAATGAACATCATAATTCCTCAATGTAAATGATATTAAATTGGAGCCATCTTAATGAAATTCTTTCATAATAATATTTTTCAGGCTGATTCATCTAGAAGAACCAAAAAATTTTTCTAATATAACAGGGAAAAAATAATTTTATTAGCGTTGGTGATAAGTATTAGAGGTTGGTTACAGCTATCACTCACATAGGCTAGGAAAAAGAAATGGGCATGATAATGCATGCCTGAAATCCCAACAACTTGGGAGACTGAGGTAGGAGAATCCCAAGTTAAGAGCAACCTAAGCAAAACCTTTAGCAAGACCCAGGCTCAAGATTTAACAATAAAATAAAAAAGGGATGGAGATGTGGTTCACCCCTCCACACATAAACACATGCACACAAACAAATGTGTATAATAGGAAAAGCAATTTATTATAGTTAACAATAAAACTAACCTACGGTAATGAGGAAGGATAGGAGAAACAAAATATAGGCAGAGAGAAGACTTAAAACAAGAACAAAGAAAATATAACTTTAATATGGAAGCCTGTGACATTCTACAATATTCTTACCCCTTAAGACAGACGTATCACCCTCCTCCTCTTAGCCAGGCCAGGTGGTCCCAAATTTCTGAGGAATTTATGAATCTTTACCTATTACATTGACCACTGTTTCCGATCCTCAAAGAGTTACCTATCAATCAGGCAAGGAGACCACACAAAAGACCCAAAAAGGTGGCTGGACACCATACTGGAAATTTACTTACTTGGGAAATATCTTGAACTCTTAATTATCCAACTTATGAATAGTAAAACAGGAGAGATATTTACTGATCAGACAACAGAGGTCACATAAAAGATCCAGAAAGATGACCAGACCAAGGCAACAGGAAATCCACTCACTTATGGTAATCCTCTTGGGCACTGTTAACCATTCCACTAGGGGATAGTTAAAAGTGAATTAAACAAAAATAATACCTATTAATAAGATGGTGAAGGCTCAATCAGAACCTGGGTGATGACCAAAACATAGTAATTCAGCTTATAATTATCTAGACTGATGTCATCCCCACAAAGCCCCTCCTGCTAGTCATCCAAATCTCCTATAAAAGGAGAGCCATGGACCCCCAAGTGGGTCTATTCCCTCTGGAGAGAGCCCACATTCTCCCTTGAATGCATTTCATGCTTTCCCAAATCAATCTCTGTTAATGCCTCTGACTGGCTTCTGCAGGAATTCTTTTCTATCAGTAAACCAAGTTGTGTTTCCTTCTCTCCCCACTGAGAACAACTCCAGACCCTTCACAGAATAAACCCTTTTCCCCTTAACAATAAAATTTCCAGGACATAGAAAAAAATACCTTATTTGGAAATATAAGAATCATTTCTGTTAGTTTCCAACTGCTTTAACAAAAACTAAGCCTAAATAAACTCATACGGATAACAGTTTTACTTCGGCTCACCCTTTGAAAGTCTTCAGTCCATGATCGAAGTCCACTCGACCACATCGACTTTGAGTCTGTGCTTTGAGAAAGGAAGAACGTAGTGGAGCGAGCATAAGAAGTGTCCAGGAGGCAGAGTCCCCAAATCCCATCCTAGGGCATGCCCTCAGTGACCTAAGCCTTCCACTAGACCCCCATCTTTACACTAAACCTCCACTGCTTAAAGGTTTCACCACCTCCCAAAGCACTAAACTGAGGATCAAGCCTTTAATACATGGGCTTTTGAAGGACAATCAATCCAAAGTATAGCAATTCTTGTCTTTAAAATGTTAGGGTAGTGGAAAAATATCTATGACCTTTTAATCAATTTCATCCCTTATTCATTACTTCCTAAATATATATTGAGTCACTTTATATCTGAAAGGATAGAGAATGAACTGTTAATAAAATAAATACAGACTTTCCAAGATTTATAAGTGGAAAGGAAATGAAAAATCAGGTCCTGCCTGACAGAAACAAGATGCCAACGACAACTTAATAATATATTCAAAAGCCCAAATCATAAAGGTACAGAAGTTTTTATTTGTTTGAATGAACAGGAAGCCAGGCGTGGTGATGCACACTTGTAATCCCAGCATTTGGGAGGCTGAGACAGGTGGATCCAGGTTCAAGGACAGCCTCAGCTCTTTAGTGAGGCCCTTTGCAGCTCACTGAGACCCTGTTTCCAAATAAAGAATAAAAAATAGGGCTGGAGGTACAGCTAGAAGCTAGAATGCCCCTGGGTTCCATCCCTGTACTGCAAAAAAACAAACCAACCAACAAAAAAGGAGAATGGTAGACCGTAGCAAAAGGCAGAAATAGTAAAAATGCCGCTCCTTGAGCACCTGTGTGGCTCAATGTTTTGTATATAGTAAATATTCAGTCTAAACTAAATCAAAGATAGTGGGAATCTACCAAGTCACGTGACTAATTACTAACACAACTTCATTCAAGTAGCTTCTCTATAGAAACGTAAGTAGTTGCTGAATCCTGAGGGAACAGGTATACCAGGTTTAGAATGTGTTTTGTTTTGTTTTAGGTACTGGGGATTGAGTGTAGGGGTATTCTACCTCCAAGTTAGATTCCTAGCTCTTTTGATTGATTGATTGATTGATTGATTGATTTTTTTGAAACAAGATCTCACTAGGTTGCTGAGGGTCTCAGCCATTGCTGAAGCTGCTATTCAAGTTGCAATCTTCCTTTCTTCTGGGCCTTCAAAGTACTGGGATTATAGGTGTACACAACTATGAAAGGGTAGGTTTAGGAATTTGAATATGCAACATTAAAGATTATGTTTATGCTTATAAATGTTTTCTTTGTACAAATTGGAAGCGTTAAAATATAACTAATAATACTTTGGGAATAATATACATTTTGAAAACTAGAAATTGGAATTATATCCTGATTTTTATTATAATTTTTTAAATCTTTGTTTTTACAGATCATAGCTAAACATTTATATGGATTATAGGCTCCTCAACATTCTAATGCCTTCCACCACCACGACCACCAGGGGTGAAAGAAATCCTATTTGGAAAAACAAGGGAGAAGACAAGATGATGAGGTAAAGGTTAGTGTTTTTATTTGAAGGATAAAGATGCTTGTCCAAAACCAACTTGAAATGAATCTATAAAAAGCAAAGCACAGCAGACAAACCTACTTGAAAATCTTATTTCCATGACAACAGAATCAGAGGATTAAAGGGCCAGCACACTTCTGCAATGTATCCTCAATGATATATTCAAACATCTAAAATGTTTTAAGAGAAAAATATTTCATATACATGCTAAATTCTAACTGCAAATAAACATATGAAAACATGCAAGCCCTTTATAATAACAGGGAGATAAAATCTGATATTTTAAAAATAAATAAATTTAACAGCTTTTCTATTGATTCTGGAAAATGCGGAAATAAAATGGAAGATATAAACCGACATTGCATACAAGAATGAGCTTTATAGTTCTATATATATTTATAAATATTTATATATTTAATTTATCACTTTGAAACAACTTAGCTAATCATATTTTTTAATATAGAATATTGTTTTAATAATATAGAATGCTTGTTTGTGAATATAAATATAGCCATAATTTTTTTTATTTTAAAAGAAATTGATACTTTCGTGATGCAAGATAGATCTATATTCAAACTCAATTCTTGGAATTAAAATTTAGTTCATTTGGGTGTTGCATACATAAAGCACTTAAGAACATTCTGGAAAAATAGTTTTTCTTTCCTAGGGTAACAGCAATATTTTGTATAAAATTCTTTTGGGGGATTATGTTTCTAAGAATTTCTAAATTTAAAAAATTTTCCAAAAGCCAATTTAGCATTGAACTATGTAAGACAATTTTGAATGTACTATTTAAAGTAATGTATATCACATTACAAACTTTAAAGGTGTTATGATATAATTGAATTTGCTCTTCACAGCAGCCCTGTATAATATGAAAGGAGCAGATACTGTTACTCTTTTTTTTACAGTTAAGGTACTGGAGGCTCACACATATTAAATGTAAAGTGGATGCTAAAAAAATATAGTTCTTATTTCTAGGCCCAGATTTTTCTAATCTATGATGCTACATTCCACAGTTAATTTGAAAGATTAGGAAATGACATAATAATTCAACTTACAGTAATATTTTAATAAGAATGTCAATTAATGGCTTTACGGTAAAAAAGTATTTGGCTTCAAACTGCCTTCAAACATACATCAGGCTACATCTTTTCTTATTCTTCTTCTTATTGTTTGTTTTGTGGTACCAGTCATAAACCCAAAGACATTCTACCTCTGAGCTGCATCCCAGCTCTTTTACACACATAAACACATACACAAACACACATTTTTTGTTTGTTTTGTTTTGTTTTAAAACAGGGCCTCATAAATTTCTGAGGGTCTCACTAAGTTGTTGAGGCTGGTCTTGAGCCTGTGATTCTCCTGTCTCTGTCTCCCAAGTCCTAGAATTACATGCATGTGCCACTATTCCTGCACTTTCTCATTCTTAAAAATGGGGACACATAGCCTGGCATGGTGGCGCACACTTGTAATCCCAGCATTCAGGAGGCGGAGACATGAGGATTGCGGTTCTTGGACAGCCCCAGCTACTTAGCGAGCTCTTCATAACTCAGTGAGACCCTGTTTCAAAATAAAGAATAAAAATTAGGGCTGGGGGGTGTCACTCAGAAGTAGAATGCTCCCTCAATTCCATCCCCGGTACTGCAAAAAAATAAAATAAAAAATAAAATAAAAAAGACTAAAAACAGAGCTGGGGGTGCAGCTCGAAAGTACAAACGCCCTGGGTTCCATCCCCAGTACTGCAAAAAAAAAGGGGGTGGGGGCAAATAAAATTTTGCTGTCCCAAAATACACCACAAATGTATTCAAGTTCATCCCTTAGTCTGGTCTGCCCTTCTTTCTTTTGTGTTTGTCTAAATATTAGCTAACTTCAAAAGTATAGCAACTTTCCTAACTGAAATAGTTATTGAAGTGCTTTTTTTTCAAACAGGATGGGCCATAACATTGTGTCTATGTGTCTCTACTTTCAGTCCTACTTCTAGGTCATTGACTCCAGTTACTTTATATGTAATATCAAAAGAAATAAATTATTATTCCAGTGACTTTCATATTTTTATTCAAATAGACCATTTTGAAAAAATTGATAAAAATTTTTGGAATTTTTATCCTATCTATTACAAATGTATTTTTGCTGTTTTATGAAACCCCAAATGAAATCATGCTTTAAGATCTAAAACTTTAGTTTAAAAGTTCCTGGAATGTTAAACAATAAAATTAAAAATGTCTTCCCTCAAGAAGTTTATAGAGAGCAAGCTCCCGTGTCAATGAGGCTAATTTGTCATTGTGACCCCTAACCAAAAATGCCCTCTATATATGCCATATGACTTTTACCTGCAAATCATCATTATTTGTCTTTCAATAGAAAAGCATTATATAGTAAAATGTTGGTGAATACATTTACAACTTTTAATATTTAAAAAATATGAATTTATTCTCATTTATTAAAGAAATGCCTACTGAAGCATAATATCTCCTTACTATTTCACTAGTTCTACCCATTTACATGATAATTAAAAGACCATTATAATATGATTTTTCTCAAAATATTAAAAATTTGAGATATAAATTACAAATTCCATTAATTTCAGGCATGTAGCAATTATATTAAGTATTTTAATACAAATAAACAAAGATTATTCAAGTTTATTCAGTGTTCACCACCCATGCATTATATCTGAATATGGCTTAGTCTAAAGACCAAAGAATAAAGATAAAATGTTTAATATACTTGTCTTACATAGCTTCCTTCTGGGCTCAAAGGAAACAATATTTTGAAATGCTTTTGTTGCCAATATGTGTCATTTAAGAGCCAGCAATCAATGATTTTTCTCCTTTTTTAACTTTAAGCATACTAAACATATAGAAAAAGATATAATACAGATAGTTGCCAAACCAAAATAGATACTTTGGGTAAAAGTAGAAGGCAATTTGTTTAAAAAGAGGAAAGAACATTGACTACACCATTAAACCTAAATTAACTCAAGAGCACTTCAACAAAATACAGATTTTCATTTGAAACTACCCATTGGATTGGCTTCCAGTCTTCCAATCAAGAAACAAAGTTTCTGACGTATATGTATGCATCAAAGCGATCTCCTTTCTTTAAAAATTTAAAAATGGTTTTTAACCAAGAACAATATCCCGTGAATAAATCATTAAATTCTTTTTCAAGTTAATATCATGAATGATAAGCCACCCAATTTTACTTTGGATTCTTTTTTCTTCAATCAACTCATTAACAAGAATATGGCATGGAACTATCTGAAATGTTATTACATGATAATTATTTTATGTATAAAATTTATTAATTTTCAAATATGTAATTCATTTTATAAATATCTATTAGTTTAATGCCATTAAAATGCTTCCTACCTGGAAATACATTGCACTGTTTCCTATCCAAAAGTAAATGATAATTAATTTGGTAGGGAAGTATGGCAAATACAGTGAACCAAATATTTCTGTGCTTCCCAGCACTCTATGTCCCCTCTTAGATTGGCCATGTGACTCATTCAGGTCAATGGACCATAATCAAAGAACAGGGAAGAGAACTACAGGTGCCACCTCTGAGAAGAACGCCATTTGGCCTCATCCAGGATCCTAACTGTGAGTGTGTGAGTGGATACCCAAATGTGAGAAAGACCGGTCCGTGTGAATAGAGAGCATGAAGGGAATGGAAACAAGTGATGTGTGTCATTGGAATTGCAATTCCCTTGTTTTGTTGTATGTTATATTAGAATACTGGTACCAGTAATAGAAATAAGTAAATGTCTTATTATCAGTGGCTCATTATAATTCTTTTAAAATTAGAAATTGTTCTTTTAATAATAGTGATAGTTTTCATGTCTAAGTATTTATGGTATTCATTTTATAGATATTGATTGTGATATTAAGGTATTGGTGTTAGAAAGCAGCCAATTTTGGGTGGAGTTGAGCAACAACATCTGTTAAAGTTAAATTCTAACAGTCCGCCAGGGGAGTGCACATAAGGGCTGGTCAGCCAGCACTCCGGCTAGCCTACCTCTGCTAGAGAGTGTAGGTTTACCTGAGACATCGTGGAGGCATACGGAATCAGGATAACAACCTGGTGAAGTCCCCTCCTTAATACAGCACACTTGCAGACCTGACACTCTAGGAAAGCTCATCCCAGACTCTGGTTCAGGCGAAGGACTTCTACCGGTTGCCTGGGTGGCTTTCTGAACACCTGTAGCCCTTAAGGATCAGGGGGAGCAACTCGGGATGAAGGACTAGCCACCAAAGTCTAAAATCATACTCCTAGACTCATAACTCCTCCACCCAACTTGGCCAGAAATAATAAGGGTTTTAGTTATAAGGTTTTATAAATATAGTATTAAAATTTTTAAAAAGAATATAGAATAAGTTGTTTGGTTTTAACAATGGGACAAGCATATGTTACTCCCAAGCGTCTCATCCTCTCCCACTTCTCTGAAGTGCAAAAGGAGGCTCGGGAAATGGGCCTGGCTATCAAGAAGGGTAAGTTTGATACTCTGTGTTCGGCCGAGTGGCCATCCTTTGGAATTGGGTGACCACCACAGGGATCATTTTCCCTGGACCTAATTTCTAAGGTCAAGACCATCATTACTCATCCTGGTAGCCAGGGCCATCCCGATCAGTATCCATATATTTTAGTTTGGGAAGATTTAATTCAGAAGCCCCTTTCTTGGCTGAAGCCATTAATACGAGCTAGTAGCACTCCAGCACTGGTAGTCCAGGAGAAAAAGGGACCTCCGGATGCCTTTAATATTTATGGAGAGAAGTCTTCTGCCCCGGTGCTTCCAGAAAGCTTGTCTCTATATCCCTCTTTACTAGACCTTGAGACAGTTGGGCCACCTCCCTATGCCCAGGCAGGGCAAGCAGCTGGTGGGGCCATTCAGGCAGACCAAGCACCTAGTGCTGTTGCTAGACCCTCCTCTTCAGCCTCTGTAGCTCAGAATCAAGACAGAGGTCATAGACCACAAACTAGGGGGCTCCATAGACAGGAAGAAAAACAGGAGCCCACCTCCTCAACACAAGAGGAGGAAGTCTTGGTTCTCCCAGTTCGTGCTATTGGGCAGGGGGGACCAGAGGGGTATCAGCATTATCAGTAATGGCCTTTCTCCTCCAGTGACCTCTATAACTGGAGAACTCAGAATCCCCCTTTCTCTGAAGAGCCTAAGTGTCTTATAGGGCCATTAGAATCTATCATGCATACCCATTGCCCCACCTGGGATGAATGCCAGCAGCTGTTGAAAACACCCTTCACCACAGAAGAAAGGGAACGTATCTTCAATAAAGCTAGAAAGAATGTCCTCGGTGAAAATGGGAGACCCACCACACTTCAGAATGAAATTGATGACGCCTTCGCCCTCAAATGCCCAGATTGGGACTTCAGGGAAGAATGAGGTAGGGAGCGTCTCCAAGTATACTGCCAGACTCTAATGACGGGTCTCCAAGCTGGTGCCAGACAGCCTACAAATTTTTCTAAGGTAAAAGCTGTTGTTCAAGGAGAAACAGAAAGCCCGGCCGCATTTCTAGAATGCTTGTATGATGCTTATAGGCAGTATACCCCAATAGATCCAAAGGCAGATCACCGATATCAGAAAGAAATTAAGCAAACAGGAGAATTTGGGAGAGTTAACTGTGGGAGAAATGATGCAAATAGCAGAAAAAGTATTTAACACCAGAGAGACTAAAGAAGAGAGGGAAGAAAGAAGGAAGGAAGATAGAGAGATTCAGAAGAAATTTAGAAAAGAGGATCATGACTTTCAGGCAAGGGAAAACAGAAAGCAGCAGAAAGAAATGGCTCGAATTATTTTTGGCAGCGGTCAAGGATAGGGATGAATATGTAAGGGCTATGGGCATTGGAAGCATAACTGCCCAAGATCAAGGGAAAGAAAAAGAAGAGAAAACAATTATGATTTCAGAAGAGAAAGAAAAAGAGCGGTGGGACAGACTAGAGTCCTCTTAGCAGGAAAAGACTGAGGAGGTCGGGGCTTGGCTCCCCTCCCCAAGTCTTGGGTAACTTTAATGGTTGAGGGAAAACCAGTGGGATTCATGGTAGATACTGGGGCTTAATATTCGGTGTTAAACCAACCTTGGGGAAAACTACATAGTCAGAGAACTAGTATGATTCAGGGGGCTACCGGATCAAAACTCTGCTTTTAGACAGAAATTGCAAATAACAGCTCCCCACCCGGTGGAAGGAGTTTTGAGGCAGCCTCCAGGCAAATGGATGACAAATGCCAAGCTAACTCATTACCAGGGACTGTTGTTAGATTCACCTAGGATCACCTTCATGGATCCAGTGATCTTGAATCCAGCCACCCTGCTGCCCACACCAGACCTGCAACAACCTCTTCATGATTGCACAGAAGTCCTATCTGAGGTTTCCCAGGTGCGAGCTGACCTACAAGACGTTCTAATGCCCAACTGTGAGTTGCACTGGTAAACAGATGGCAGCAGTTTCGTGCAAGATGGACAACGGCGAGTGGGGGCAGCAGTGGTTAGTCAAGAAGGAGAGGTAATCTGGAGCAGTGCCTTACCTCCAGGAACATTGGCCCAAAGAGTTGAATTGGTGGCGCTAGCCGAGGCTCTTGAAAGAGCTAAAGGAAAACGCGTCAATGTGTATACCGACAGCAGATACGCATTCAGAACTGTGCATGTGCGTGGCACCATCTACCGGGAGCGTGGTTTCCGTATTTCAGAGGGCAGAGAACTCAAAAACTTGGCTGAAGTACAGCGGCTACTTAACGCTGTGAGTAAACCAAAAGCCGTGGCTGTAATGCACATCTCAGGACATCAATCCGCTAACACCCCAAAAGCAATCGGCAACCGATGAGTGGACACAGAGGCCAGGAGAGTGGCAATAGAAGAAGAAACGGCTGAAGTACAGCGACAACCTAATGCTGTGAGTAAGCCATAGAACATCATCACTCTGGCCGCTGTGAATCTGCCCCTACCAGAAGTACCGGCATTGCCGCCACAGCCAAACTACTCCTCAGAGCATTTGGACTAGATAAAAATGCCTTTATAGACTAAGGGACCTATAAATTCCAATGAGTGGCAAAAAGACTGTGATGAAAAGCTGATTTTGCCACAGGAACTAGGACATTTTCTTCTCGCCAATCTTCACCAGACATCCCACTTGGGCTGGAGGAAATTATTGACTCTGTTCTCTGCATCACAGATCTGGTTTAATCATCAAAACAAAATAGCTCAGCAGGTAGTGGAACAGTGTGTGAGCTATATCATGATGAAGCCGGCTTTGCAGAAGAATCCACATTCAGGTACTTGGATACGGGGGAGGGCCCCAGGACGAAACTGGGAGGTTGATTTCACTGAGGTACAGCCAGGCAAGCTTGGGTATAAGTATTTACTGGTGTTAGTGGATACTTTTTCAGGTTGGGTGGAAGCTTTTCCTACAAAGAGGGAGACAAGCCAAGTAGTAGCTAAAGCATTATTAGAAGAAATAATCCCCCAGTATGGGATGCCAGAAATAATAGGGTCAGACAACGGCCCGGCTTTCGTTAGTAAAGTCCTCCAAGGACTAGCCCAAGCAATGGGGGTAGATTGGAAATTACATTGTGAGTATAACCCCCAAAGCTCTGGACAGGTAGAGAGGATGAATCGGACTTTGATGGAAACCTTAACCAAATTGGTAATAGAGATTGGTGGTGACTGGGTGACACTCCTTCCCCTAGCCATTTTCCGGGTTCAAAATTCTCCATACATTCATGGCCTAACTCCTTTTGAAATTATGTATGGAGCACCTCCCCCCATCATTCAGCGTGCTTTGGCACCCCCGGGGGAGAATCTGGCCCCAAATTATCTACTATGGTCCAGCAAATAATTTGGCCCCTAATACAGGCCTATCATAAAAAAGATAACCTTCTGAGCCTGGAACATGGAATAGTCCCTGGGGATATGGTATGGGTCAAGCGACACCAATCAAAGACTCTAGAACCAAGGTAGAAGGCCAGGGAACTTATATAGGTACAGTCCCAGAAAATAAAGTAAAACTTTGTACCTCCATTGTCTCCTCCCCTACTTGGGGCAATAGTGCCTGGATATCCCTTAAAGAAAATATGTGGTAGGTGTGTTCCCTTACCGGAGTTACCTCACATCTTTCTACTGCAGTTTTCAATGCGTCTTGGGAGTTTTGTGTCATGGTCATGATAGTGCCCCGCATGCTTTACCATCCTGGAAACACTCTTTTCCAATATTGGGATACAAGAATTCAATGGAATCAACAGGGAGGGCACAATTCCATCCGAATCTAGAGAGAACCCATAACTGCCATCACTATTGCTGTTCTATTCGGCATAGGCCTTGCCAGGGCAGGAACGGGTATTGCGTCTCTGGCCACCCAAAAACAAGGATTTACCTCCCTAAGGGCAGCTGTAGATGAATATTTAGACCGCATAGAACAATCTATCACCTCCTTAGAAAAATCTCTAACAGCTCTATCTGAGGTGGTCCTCCAAAATCGACGAGGATTAGACTTGTTATTTCTAAAGAATGGAGGGCTCTGCGCAGCTTTAGGAGAAGAATGTTGTTTCTATGCTGACCACACAGGAGTGGTGCGAGATTCTATGTCTATACTAAGAAAAGGGTTAGACAAGCGTAGAAAGGAACGTGAATCACAAGAAGGATGGTTCGAATCCTGGTTCAATTTCTCACCATGGTTGGTAACCCTCCTCACAGCCCTTGCTGGGCTTTTAATTATCCTACTTCTCCTGTTCACAATAGGCCCATGTATCCTAAATAAGTTAATAAGCTTTGTAAAGGAACGCATTAACATCGTTCAGCTTCTGATCCTCAGGCAACAATAAAATTTACTCCCTCCCACTGAGGATGGTTCCTCAGTATGAATAAGAAAAAGGGGAGAATGTAGGAGTATTGAGAGGGCCATCCCATTCCCCTTATAAAATTAGGAATATAAGAGTATTGAGAGGGCCATCCCATTCCCTTTATAAAATTAAAATATTAGGATATAGAAGTAAGTTAAAGTGTCTGGAACTTGTTTTCCTGTTAAGAATATTTCCAAAGTGTTTTTCTGCTAAGAATGTTTACAAAATGTCTGGAACTTGTTTTCCTGTTAAGAATGTTTCCAAAGTGTGTTTTTGTTAAGAATGTTTCCAAAGTATCTGGAACTTAACAGAAGAACAAGATGGCTGCAAAGAACAAGATGGCTGCACTTGTTTACTCTATAAACCTATTGGCTGTATCCCAATGTTAACGCCCCTTCTGGGACTATAAAAGTAAGGTCTGTTTTGGGCTCGGGGTCAAGCTTCGACCACCTGCCTGCTGTCTAAGAGGCTGAATGTTAGCCCGGTTAGAAGGAAGCATTCCTCTGGTAGCTGCTGGACAATTCCTCTGAATGACAGTTAGGCTTGTGTAGGAAACTTGACCCTGGCTTGCCAGTATGAGCTGCAGCACAATAAACTCTGCTTGTGATTTACATCCTTGATGTGTTCTTCGTTATTTGGGTAAGGGGGAGACTCTCAGACCCTAACAGTAGGAGACTGGGGGTAAGAGATGTTATGTGATTTAAGTTTTAAAGATTGGATATAGTTGGTCATGCACAGACGGTTTCATTAGCTTTGCATCACTGTGACAAAAACACTTCACAAGAACAATTTAGAGGAGAAAATATGTACATTGGCACAGTTTCAGAGGTTCAGTTCATGGTTCACTGGATCCAAGACAAAAAAAAAAATCACACTGGCAGAACATGGCAAAAGAAAGCCACTTATCTCATGGATGCCAGTAAAAATGGGGAGAGAGAAAGAGTGAGAAGGAAGAAGAAGGAGGAGGAGGAGGCGGAAGAGAAGAAGGAGAAGGAGAAGGAGAAGGAGAAGGAGAAGGAGAAGAAGAAGAAGAAGAAGAAGAAGAAGAAGAAGAAGAAGAAGAAGAAAAGGAGGAGGAGGAAGAGGAGGAGGAGAAGCAAAGGCGAGAAGAGAAAAGGGGAGGAGGGAATGGGAGAGGAGAGAAATGGCAGGGGACAAGATAAGTAAAGTGATATGGAAAGGAGCCATTAGCCCCAAGAAGTGACTGTGTATTATAAGAAGCTAAAGGAGTGATGTGTGCATCTCTGCCTCTACCAACTTGTACTCCATTAAGATGTATGACTGCAATGCACCAATACATTTTTTTTTCAAAAAGAAATTCAAATAAGTGGAAAACACAAGTAAATAATCTACTAGTGTATGATGCTGAGCTCCCCAAAATATTTGAGATGGGGGTTTAGGCATCTTATTAAATATTAAATAATACCAGAAGATATCATATGTATTGCTAACATTTGACATTATTCCTGGGACACAGTGCACATTCAGTTTGGGATGAATATGTGAATAGGTAGAAAGAAAACCTGAACTAGAAAACATCCAGAGAACAGAAAATGGGGGGAAAATGTCACTTTTGGAATATCTAAAATTTTAAAAGGTAGTAATAAGAAAAAAAAAAGCTGATAAGTGAGGAATAGTTTCAGGGGTATGAATCATCAGAGAAATTCTTTGATTCTGAGAACAAATGCAATAGGATCAAATAAAGATTATGTTTCAAATAGTTAAATTTTCTGTCAAAGGATATCCCATCTTTATTTCTGCTTCAATTTCTACTTTATTTGTAATGACAAAGCAAAAGTAAAACAGTCTTATTGTGTCTCCTTAAAGTTCATATTAAATTCATATGAATATCCAGTGTTTCTATAGCCAACTTTGAAAATGCACTTAGGCCTATTTTTGAAAAATGGAACAAATAGAATCTGGAAAATAATTTCAGAATGCCAAGTAGATAGCATAAAAGTTTATTTTCTATTTGTTTAATACCCTGCTGCCTTTAAAATACAAAAAAGAACTCTTGATTTGTTTTTCTGAAAACATCTTGAAGTTGTAATGAAAATGTGGAAATGCTAATCAAATAAAATATTTTATATTCTTATAGCAACATAGAAATTAGAAAATAAGTATAACTTTGTTCAAAGTAATCAATAGATTATGTAAAACCCAGTGAAATGTCTGAATTAACACTCAATAAACATTTTTTTTCAAATTGACCATCCAGTTATTGCTGGAATCTTCTCAGTATTATTTCTTCTCAGATCTAACAGTCTCTACATTATGGCACATAAATCCTACAAAAGCCTGGTTATAAAGAGCTATGGAGAAAAACTGAGTACTAGCTAACTTATTATTTCCCATTATTTGTATTTTAAAGAATATTTTCAATCTACTTGAGTCCACAAAGATTAAAATATTTCAAGAATAATTGACTGCTTCTTAATGACTAAGACATTATTTAGAGTGATTATTTTAATTTAACATGCAAATATTGAAATGAGGCTTTTTGACAAAATATAAAAAAAAATTATTTAATTTAAAAAATCCTGAAGCTAAGTTTACATGAAAAGACTAACAAAAGAAGCTTTGCTTTACTTCTTTTTAGTAGACCTTAGCTAAAAACTTAAGGTCCAAGCTTATTGCCATATTAAGGAAGTATTAAATACTAGTGCAGCACAAATCAGACAAAAATAGGAAATTCAACATGTTCTTTTTATCTTTTTTTTAGCTTTGCAAAGCCATAAAAACCATGAGATCAAGTAAGAAAAATCAGGAAATCTGTATTTCTCTTTACAAAGAATTAATAAGATTACCAGTAGAGTTCTCCATGCTTTTATGTAATGTTCTAAGGAATTAAAAAAGAAAAAAGGAAAGGAAAATACCCAGCAAATATAAGTTGTGGCAACTTGAGAACTCACATGACACTCTCAGGTTTTATTTCTGAGCAGTACTTTTGTGTGAAGATCTTAAGATATTAATATCACTTGGTTACCAAAAATAAAAACTTTAATCCTTCTTAGCATGTTCAAACAATTGTTAACTGAAAAACTCTTAACTATTTCACTATTGAAAAATACTTCTATAAAGTATTTTATACTGGTCTAGATTAATTTGAGTTCTAGATTTCATTTTATTTTGAAATAAAAGCTTCCAATTGATTTAATTATTACAATAAGTTTGAAAACAAAGGGATTTGACTTTCCTAAAAAAAGAAGTCAGATAAAGTACAAGTACAGGGAGGGCTTTTTTCTGAATTGACCAGGTTAACTAAAAATGTTGCTGAACTAAATATGGTGATCTAATTTTGATTATAGGTGAAGCACATACATTGGAAAAATATTTCCATCTGCACAAGATAATAGAACATAAGCATACCTAAGGTAAAGAACTTAGGACATCAATTTCTTAAAAAATAAAAAAAAGGCCGGGAGAAGTGGCAAATGCATGTAATTCTAGTACTTGGGAGGCTGAGACAGGAAGATCTTAGATTCCAGGTGGGCCTTAGCAACATAAGGAGACCCTATTTCAAAATAAAAAATAAAAAGGCTAAGGATGTACCTTAGAGTTAGGATGCCCTTGAGTTCAATCCTCAGTAACAAATCAGGAGAAGATGAAGACAAGGATGAGGACAAGGAAGGGGGGGAGAGGGAAATAAATCAGAAAAGAAACCAAAAGGAAGGGGAAATATATAAACACAGGTTACAGTTATATAATCCATAAATTACACAAAGTTTTTGGAATTTAAAGATAAGTAAAATCAGAGTCCAAGTTTCATAAAAGACCTGTTTTTACCTAATACAAGTAAAAACTTAATTAGGTAAAAATCCTAGAACTTAATAATATAAAACATTCTAAAAAATGACTAGTAGCTGGGCGTGGTGGCACACGCTTGTAATCCCAGCATTTGGGAGGCTGAGACAGGAGGATCATGGTTCAAGGACAGCCTGCGTTACTTAGTGAGGCCCTTTGCAATTCAGTGAGACCCTGTTTCAAAATAAAGAATAAAAAATAGGACTGGGGGTATAGCTCGGAGGTAGAATGCCCCTGGTTTCCATCCCAAGTACCGCAAAAAAAAAAAAAAGACTAGTAAATAGACTTTTGTTTCAGGCCAATATTGATTAAGACTAGACCTACCCTCACACCTGAAATAATCAAAAATTGATCAAAATATATAAAACAATTATCTTTAGGACAAATGACTCATGCAGCAAAAGACAAAGATTCCTGACATTGAGAATACACATGTGGTGAGCCCTAACTATATTTCTGAAAGAATTTCTTGATAGTGATATAAGGAAGAAAAATCCAGGCAGAGTTTGCTGACTTCTTTAAATTGAAGATATTGGATTTAGAGTGTGGCCTTGGGGATTATATATGGGCCCTCCCCTATTCTTGCTTTCCTTGTGCTCTGTTCTCTTTCTCTCCTCTTCTACCCTCCATGCTAGGAGGTTCAGACTCTGAACTCACATGGACTGAACCCCCAAATCTACAAAGCTATGAGTAAATACATTCTCCTTCCCCTAAGTTTATAGCATCACAGTTCACAGTAGCCAAATTATGAAACCGCCCTAGGTGTCTATCAACAGGTGGCTGGATAAGGAAAATGTGCTTTATATACACAATGGAATTTTACTCAGTTATGGAGAAGAACAAGTTTATGCCATTTGTAGGAAGATGGATGGATACAGAGAATATTATCCTGAGATGAGCCAGTTTCAGAAAGTCAAGGGTGGAATTGTTTTCTCTCAAATATGAAAGCTAGAGAGAAAATACAAAACAGAAGATACTTTAGATAATTGAAAAAAGACTAGTTGAAGAGTAGAAAGGAATAGGGGGAGTGAGTTAGGGAAAGAGAAAAGGAGAAATGATAAATGAAACATTTCAAAATGTGCTCTGTCCATGTTTGACAGTTTAACTATCAATCTCAGTATTAAGCACAGGGAGGGCTGAGTAGCGGGTGGGCCCTGAAGGAGAACACACCAAGACCTGTGTCCAGGTTTGTCTGCATGACTTTGAACCTCATTATGATGGTTAATTACGATGCCTCAATACAAGTGTAAAAAAGAAACTAAAATAGTCTAATCACTGCCTTTCACTAGAGAAGGAATAATAAATTAAACTTAAAGCAGAAGAGAGGATATAACAACTAAAGTAGAAATTAATGAAGTTGGAAAGAGGAAAGCAATAGGGAAAATCATTGAAAACAAACTCAATGAAAACATTTGAAAAGTAAAGGTGAATAATTCCAACAAGTCTTTAGCCAGTCTTATTCTGGGTAACAGGAGGAACTCTACATGAAGTAGGAGATTCTATAGATGAACAAATAAGGCAACCTAACTGAGGGTATGGGAGGGGGAAGAGGAAAACTCTCTAAAGTGCATGATGTACTTTAACAAACATATCAAAGTCAATCATTAAGCCAAGGATGGGAAGGAGGGATGGGGAGGGAATTGGGTGGGAAATGGGTAAGGAGTAATTGAGTGATGTGTGCGTGTATGTCACCACCATCTTTTATCCCATTAAGATGTATGACTACAATGCACCAATTAAAAATTTTAAGAAACAAATTAGGTTTGGTAGGAGAAAATACAAATAGCCAATATCTGACATGAAAGAAAGTTACTAAAATCATTACTAATAAGAAATCATTACTAATCTCATGGACATTACAATTATTAAAAATGATTGATTAATTTAAAGAATTTAATGAACAGTTCTATGCCCACATAGTAAATAACTTAAATGAAATGGACTAATTCCATGAAAGAGAAAATTTTAACAACAAAATTCACACAGGGGACATAGCCAATCTGAATAGAACTATATGTATGGGAGAAGTTGAATCCATAATTTAAAATCTCCCAAAAGCAAAGGAAAAAGAAACGGAAGGATAGCACAGAATGATAACTATTTTAGAAGTAGAAGCTAAGTTCAAAAACAGAATATCTCTTTAGGCATTCTTTCAGTAATTGTGTATACCTATAAGAAACTTCATTAAGATTGAGGATACAAAACCTAGCCTTTGGGTTACATCTATAACTTTGGGATATTGTTATAATGAATAATAGGCAAACATGGTCTCTCATTCTTTCAAATGGCTTTTTAGAACAATTATTCCCAAGTTAGTTATAAAAAACAGAGCTAGTGCTACCTCCTCTTTATTTGTTCTGAAATCTAATCATAGAGAGTCCTGACATATTGTCCAAATTTCCAGTTCCCTATTTTCCATGCTCTTAATCTTATTTCAATATATTCTACTAAATAATTTAACTTGTTCCATAGAGTTTATATACTTTAAATATTTATGGAATATTAAACAAGAACTAGAATGTTTTCGGCTATATATACCCTACTTAAATTATCAATGTTTTCAGATTGTAAAAAGTCAGTCTTGTATTTCCTGCCTATAATTACTTTAAATACAGTCTATTCCAGATAGCTATTATCCAAGAAATTATATTACATAAAAAAGTTTTCCCTAAGACTGCAAATATACACTTTTCTATATATTAATAAAATATAAATATGAAGCTCTAAGGGACTCTGGGAAACAAAATAAAATCCTAGGGCTTGTTCGCATACTGTTTATATGGGATCTGTGGAAACATTGTTATTTAACAGAGTTCAACTTGGGAAACAGGAAATAAGTTGTTTACATAATGACTGCCCTGACTCCTGTGAACATCACACCATCTTTCATAACATCAGACATCAGCAACTATATGAAGATTTATACATAAGTCACCTTGCTATAGTCGAGCTCTTAGACACATCCACTTTTTTACTGTCCCTAATAATATCAAATTGAATTAGTTTTTCAAATTTATAAGGCATATTTCATCTGGTATAAAATAAGAATGGGATATATAATTTGAATAATAAGTAAATAATATGAAACAACATATTATGCTTTTCTACCAAAAATAAAAGTTCTTATTAATATAATTAATAATGTGTTTATTTATTTTTATTTATCTATTTGCAGTACTGGGGATGGAACACAGGGGCATTCTACCTCTGAGCTGCACCCTCAGCCCTATTTTTTTATTTTGAAACAGGGTCTCACTGCATTGAAAGGACCTCACTAAGTAGCTGAGGCAGGCTGTGAACCTCAATCCTCCTGTCTCAGCCTCTGAAATGTTGGGATTATAAGCATATACCACCATGCTCAGCTGTATTTATTTTGTAATGTAGTTCATAATTGTTCTTTTAATATAAAATCACCATTAATAATTAAAATCGTGTCCAGAATAATTCAAGTAGAAGTCATAGTTTTATATTTTTTCAGTTTTCCTACCCAAATCATAATTTTTATTTTATGGCTCATTTATGACCTCAATAGGTTTATTTGGGGACTGAGGCCTTAGATTCTTTTAAAAGCCTTTAAATATCTTGGAAATCCAGATAAGAGTGCACATTTGAAGAATAAAGTCCAGTGGATTTTCATCAACTGGATATACCCAGGTAAACAGCACCAAGTAGATTTCCAAGACTCTGCAGGCCACTGGCATTGACTATCTTGCATCAAGGATAATCATATCTGATTTGTTTTTTTTTTTAATTTTTATGGGTGCATTGTGGTCATACATCTTAGTAGGGTACAAGATGGTAGAGGTATAAATGCACACATCACTTTAGCCCTTACCTAATTCCCACCCCATTCCTTTCCCCGTCCCTCCTGCTCATGTTTGGCTTATTGATTGACTTTGATATGTTTATAAATGTACATCATGTACATTAGGGAATTTCCCTCTTCACCCCTCCCATCACGCCCAGTTAGGTCACTTTATTTACTCATCTATGGTTTTTTCTCCTTTGTCTATTCTTCCTATGACTCTCTTTCTCCCTGAGAGACACTTGATAAAAGAAGAAATTCAAATGGCCAATAAATGTATAAAAAATGCTCAACATCATTTGCAATCAGAAAAATGCAAATCAAAACTACCCTGAGATTTCACCTAACTCCAACTAGAATGGCAATCATTAAAACACAAACATAATGTCTGACTTCTAAACGAACAGAAAAATTTTGCCTGCTTTTGAGCTCTTCAGAAAGTAAACCATATATTATCCATTCTTCTGAATTTTTCTTAATCAATGTTATGCCTGTGAGATTCTTTCCCCGTATTTGCAGTACTGTATAATATTCCTATGGAGTTAGGGTAGACAAATAATTAATTCAGTCCACTTTTGTGAACATCTATATACTCTCATTTGTGTTTGTTTTATTAGCACTGTGTATCTATAACTTTTTCTAGTATTAATAATTACTTTGTCTATGCTATCAAGGAATATACTTGTCTAATAGGTATCATCTTTAGTTTTGGTATCAAGAGAATAATAATAGTCTTACAGCATAAAGGAAATAAAAAGAAACAAGGAAGTGTGCCTTTGACTATTTTTGACAGAAATTGTAATGATTTGTTGTTATTTTTTAAATGTTAGCAAAATTAATCAGTGAATCAACTTGAGAATGGATTTTAATTTATGAAAAGATCATTAATTAAAATTTCATTTTAACAGCTATGAATCTAGTAAGTCTTCTATGCTTTCTTTAATCAACTTTGATAGTTTTAATTCTTTTAAGGAATTTCAAAATTTTGTTCAAGTTGGTGAATTTATTCATAAGCCCATGATATTCTTTTATTTTAAAGACTTTATCTTTAGAGAAGTTTTAAGCTCAGAGCCTTGAAAAAAAAGTACAGAGATTTCAATAAACTCTCTGCTCCCACATAGGCATGGTCTTCCCCATTATCAACATCCTCACCATGCATGCTCATTTGTTACAATTGAAGAAACTATATTTACACATCATAATCACCCTACGTTCATAATTTACATTAGCATTTGCTCTTGTGGTATTTTTCTATGGGTTTGAAAAATTTATAACAGCACGTATCCATCACTACAGTACCTCCACGGTACTTTCACTGTCCTGGAATTTAGTGCCCCAGCAACCACTGATATTTTTACTCTTTGCCATATTTTACCTTTTTCAGAAGATCGTAAAGTTGGAATAGACAATGTGGCTTTTTTTTCAGCTAGCTTCTTATACTGTGTAAAATATATTAGGGTAAATATTAAAGAGTGAAATCACTGGATTGTAGGATAGTGTGCTAGCTTTTGTATGAAACCACCAAACCGTTTTCCAAAGTGGCTATAGCATTTTGCAGTTCCACCAGAAACGCGTGCTGCTTCCTCCTGGCCAGCATTTGGCATTGGCAGTGTTTCAGAGTGTGAGCATTCTAATAGGTATGCACTGGCAGTTCATTGTTTTAATGTATATTTCCCTGATGGCATGTGCTGTAGAGCACTTGCTCATTTGCTCTTGTCTTCTTTGGTGAGACAATCTGTTAAGGTTTGGGGCCAACTTTTTGTATTTCTCACTGTTGAATTTTAAGAGTTCTTAGCATATTTTGTCACTTATCAGATATATTTTGTCACATGTATATTATGCGCTGCCACTCATCATGATATATATTATATAGCATTTATCCATCATTATAGTATCTCCAGAATACTTTCACTGCCCTAAAATTCAGTGCCCTAGCAACTCATTATGATATATAGTATAAAATAATATTATATATTATATATCAGAGTAGCTTAGATTATATATATATATATATATATCATGATGCGTGGTAGTGTATATTATATGATATACTCATGTTATACATATATCATATGATATACTTATATGATAAATCATATGGAGATATGATATGTATATATAGATATATACAGTAACTTATCAGGTATATCTTTTGCAAATATCTTCTACAAGTCTGTGGTTTGTTTCTCATTCTCTTGATCTTGTCTTTTGTGGATCTAAGTTTTTAATTGTAATGAAGTCTACTTTATTTATCACTTCTTTTATGAATTATATCTTTGGGGTTATATCTAAAACATCACTATACTCAAAGTCATCTAGATTTTCTCCCATGTTCTATAATCACTTTGAGTTACTTTTTGTAAAGAGTGCAACATATCTGTTCAGATTGATTGCTCTGTTCAGAATTATTGCTCTGTATGTTGTTCTGTATGGCACCATTAGTTCAAGTTAGAAAAAAATACTCTCCTTGCTCCATTTTATTGTCATTGTTCCTTTGTCAAGCAAAGATCATTTGACCAGATTTATGTGGGTCTATTTCTGGGCTCACTATTCTATTCCATTAGTCTATTTCTGTGTCCATTGAGCTATTTCTGTTTCCATAGATATATTCATCTTTTCTTTCAAGTATGGTGCTGTCTCAATCACTACTTCTTTCTAGTAGGTTCTGGCCAGGTTGAGCTAGTGCTATGACTTTGTTCTTCTCCTTCAGTGTTGAGTGGGTTCTTGAGGTTTGTGTCTGCCTTCTCTCACATGGAAGGCTAGAGCTCTTTGGAGTTGAGGATTTCTCTTCTCTAGATCAGTTAGGCTCTCATCATAACCAGCAGATTAGGCTCTGGTCAGTTGACTTCTCCTGAGGTCAGATCATATTAAGAAGAACAGAGTGTTCTGAAGTGTTTCAAATTGTTTCTTTTCCTCCTGACTTTGCAGCAAGCTCAAGGGGATTTTTCTCTGGTATTTACACTCATAACCAGGTCAACCTGGATGAACTCATTTGGATAAATCTCCTATTTGAGGCCCCACCATGACTGAGATTACCTGAAGTTTTTAACTCCACAATTTCACATACTAAGTGAAATTTTTAATTCACTAAATATTAATACTAAGTATTTAGCAATTTGTCAGTTACAGTTCAGGTTTTCCTATCGTGGTACTGATTTCTGAAGAAGTTTCCATTCATGAGTCTATACTCTGGAAAGCCTGATTCCTAGCATCCCCCTATCTGTCACTCCAGTGTTGGTAAGCAGTTGGTTCTGCATCTTTTCCTATATTTCAGAGCCAAGAAGAGTTGCTTATTTTCCCTTCTGTTCAGGTGTTTTCTTGTCATTAGGATATAATGGAGACTTCCAAAGTCCTTACGTGAATAACCCACAATTGCCTTTGTATTATAATTTTATTTTATTTTTTTATTTATTTTATTGGTGCATTGTAATCATATATCACATTGGAATACAAGACTTGAGAGGATATACACGCACACATCATCCAATTAGCCCTCATCCAGCCCCATCCCATTCCCTCCCCCTCCCTCGATCCCATGCTTGTTTGGTGATTAACTTTGATACATTTGTTTATGTACCTCCTGCATTTTAAAGAGGCTCCATCCTCCCCTATTCCATACCCTCTGATTGGTCACCTTAGTTGCTTCACTATAGGGCCCTTTCTATAGCTCAACCTCTTCCTGTTGCCCCTTTCCTCCCAGTTATTGCTGATTAAGGGAAGCATCTGGTTTTTATTTTCTGCAATATTTCTCTGTGTATGCCTTGTTGCAAGTACCGATCCCACTCTTGACAGCGCCAGTAGTGGCCTGACTACCCGGTGGACTAATCCAGACCTCGCTGGCCCCAGCACTGGCCTAAACCCTCGGCAGGCACTGATCCCGGCCTCAGAGGCCCCAGCACCGCCCTTGCCTCACGGCAGGCTCCGTTGCCGGCCATTGGCCCCGCCACTGGCCTAATCCCTCGGCAGGCTCCAATCCCGGCCTCGCTGGCCCCAGCACCGGCCTAACCACTTGGCAGGCTTCGATCCCAGCCTCGGAGGCCCCAGTAGCGGCCTTGCCTCCTGTCAGGCTCTGATGCTGGCTGTTGGCCCCGGCATCGGCCTAACCCCTTGGCAAGCTCCAACCCCGGCCTCAGAGGCCCCAGCACCGGCCTTGCCTCACAGCAGGCTCCAATCCCGGCCTCGCTGGCCCCGGCACCAGCCTAACCCCTCAGCAGGCTCCGATCCCAGCCTTGGAGGCCCCAGTACCAGCCTTGCCTCACGGCAGGCTCTGATCCCAGCCTCGCTGGCCCCAGCACCGGCCTAACCCCTTGGCAGGCTCTGATCCTGGCCTCAGAGGCTCCAGCACCAGCATTGCCTCACGGCGGGCTCTGATCCCAGCTTTGCTGTGTCCGTCACCAGCCTCACCCCTCGGCAGGCTCCATTCCAAGCACCCTCTTTGCCCAGCCATTTGTCCCATGGTCTCAAGGGTACGTGGTGGTAGCATTCTGCTTCTGGAGTTATTACTACAAAGGTTCCAGGTGTAATGCATCAGATCTCTGCCTTCTCTGAGTACTGGCCACTGCCATTGCCACTGCCTCCACCATTTCAAATCTTTCCCAAGTTCTTTTTCCACTCTGAATGTTGTCCAGTGTTCCTAAGCATGCGTGACAGTAGCATTCGATGTTTGGTGTAATTTCTCCAAGAAATAAGGTTGGTAGGATCCGATTTCTGCTTCTCTTGAATACAAGTCTCCACCACCATTGTGGAGACTGCTTCCAACACCACCTTTCTCCTAGGTCTCCACTAAACTCTCTCCTTATGGAGATGTCCAAGATTCTTAAGAATATAGAGAAGAAGCAGTCCTCCTTCTCGAGGAATTTTTCCAAAAGTTCCAGTTCATTTGTTTAAGTTTTTTATGCATCTCCAGTATTATTGCAACTGTCACGACCCTCTTGACCCTTCTCCGATATTTTTCTTTTTTCTTTTTCTTTTTCTTTTTCTTTCTTTTTTTTTTAAATAAGAGAAGACAGTATGTGTGGTTTGAGGAGGTTGTGGGATGAAGCACGCAGTAGCACTGTGACCCGGGCCCGGTTTCCCCAGGGGTCCAGCGTGCTCCGCACGACTCTGCCTGAACCCCAGAGTCCTGCGACCTGGGCCCTGGCTCTTCCAGGGGTCCGGCAATACCCACCTGACCCCCACCCAGGCACCAAGGCCTTGCAACCCGGCCCAGGTTTCTCCAGGAGTCTGGCGTGCTCCGGGCAATCCTGCCTGGGGCCCAGAGTCCTGCAACCCAGCCCCGGTTTCTCAGGGGGTCCGGCGTGCCCCGCCTGACCCCTGCCCGGGGCCCAGGGCCTTGCGACCAGGCCCTGGTTTCTCCAGAGGTCTGGCGTGCTCCGTGCGGTCCGGCCCGGGGCCCAGAGTCCTGTGACCCGGGCCCTGGCTCATATTATAATTTTAATGTCTGTAGTATATATAGACATATACTTTTTTCATTCCTAATAACTGATCATTGATGTCTTCTCTATTTCACTAAACATGTTGGCTAGAGATTGGTTAGTTTCAACTAGCTTTTCACTTAATTTATTTTTTGTTAATTTTTGTGTTTTCTGTATAATTAATTTAGTCTTACTATTATTTCATTACCTTTACTTATTTGTGGAGTTGGTTTGCTCTTTTTCTAATTTCTAAGGTACAATTTAGACCATTGATTTGAGACATTTCTTCTTCTAATTTATTCATTTACTCACTATATGTACTTAATGCTATGAAGTTCTTTCTAGGCTGAGCTTTAGCTCAATCCCGTGAATTTTGACATGTTTTGTTTTTCATTTACTTGAAAACACTTCATTTTTTCTTGTGACTTTTTTCCATGTTTTTTCTTCAGACATGAGTTGAACAGTACTCACATATTGGAGGATTTCCCAGTTATCTGTTATTATTTGCTAATTTAATTTTGTTGGTGTGGATAGAGACATGTTATATATTACTTCAGTCACTTCACATTCATTGAAATCTATTTCCTGGCCAAGAATATGGATCTACTTGCTTCAAGAAATTAGTTAGGAGTGCTAGTCTTTGTAATATTAAATCCTTACTTGATGAATTAAAGAATAACAGCCCTTCTTGTGTAAGTCACTCTTACCCTACTCTGTCTTAATTACTTGGGTAACCTTAGCAAGTGTCCACTCAGCTCAGTCTTCCTAATTTGCACTGTTGATAACTTAGGATGGTCTTCAACTGCCCTTAAATGCCTTCCTGTTTCATATCTCATGATTACATTTCAATAAGTATATAGCATTCTAAATTCTAATTCCAGACATTCAACTTGATTTAGTCACAGCAATTTACTTCAAAGCATAACCATGTCTAACAGAATCACAAATGACTAAACTTCCCAGATTTTCAAAGCCACTTACAACTTGTAACAATTTCAGTATTCAAACCCATAAACTTCAGTGTTAATTGTGCTTTGATTTTTTTCCTGTACATTTTTGCACCGCTTAATCATAGTTCATAAAATTTAAATAAGCTTAATGCAAGATATCTTCCATTTTCCCCTAGTATTATATTTGGCCTGCTAACAAACTGCCTATGACTTCACATTTATTTTCATTATAAAAATGTATGATTTTGTGTAAGAACAAACAAAAAAGAACAAGGTAGCATACCTATCAAAATGGATATCTTTAATTGTTCACAAATATACTGATTTACTTTTTAAAAAACACTAACATAAGCTGGACGTGGTGGCGAGCGCTTGTAATCCCCTTGCTTGGGAGGCGGAGATAGGAAGTTCGCACAGGTTCGAAGCCAGCCTCGCTGGCTTAAGAGACCCTGTTTCCAAATAAAAAATATAAAATAGGCCTGGGAGTATAGCCCGGAGGTAGAAGGGTTTCCAGGAACCCCAGTACCATCAAATAAATAAATTAATTAATTAATTAAATTAAAAAAACACTAACATAGCACTTAATATGTATGCCAACTATGTTTTCAAACATTTCACAAAATTTAGCTCATTTAATCCTCCTAACCAAATTTAAGAAGTAAATACAATTATTGTCCCCATTTTACAGGTACATAAAAAGCATAGAAACACTAAAAAGTTTATGTAAGGTCACACAGCTAATGATTTGCAGCACTCAGGTTTGACCTCAAGCTGTTTGACTCTAGACTATGTGTTTTGAATTGCTGAACAATATGATAAGCCTGATGATTTATTATTATACTAGCAAGTTTATTAACAAACAGTTGCAAGGGCAGCTAATTAATAATTAGCAGGGTTAATGCTATTATTCCAAAGAACATAAAATACTTTCATGTGTTTTCTCTTTGTTCTTAAATATTTATTACGATTGTTTTCTTTTTCTTTTTTTTTTTTTTTTTTGGTGGTACTGGGGTTCCTGGAAGCCCTTCTACCTCTGGGCTACACTCCCAGACCTATTTTTACATTTTTATTTGGAAACAGGGTCTCCTAAGCCAGCGCTCGCAGCTGGCTTCGAACCTGCATTATCCTCCTGTCTCTGCTTCCCAAGTGCAGGGATTACAAGCGTGCGCCACCACGCCCGGTTTGTTTTCATTCTAAGCCAGAAAAATAGCCTCTAAACTTTCCTTCCAAATATAAATATAAGATCTGGGTTTTTTTTTCCCTAAACCAAGTCAATGATTTCTCATATTTTTCACAGAACTAATTAACCTCTTCAAATTTCAAACAGCAAAGAATTACAAATGAGTACCTGTTAAAACGAGCTATTCTAATCCTCTCACTTCAAGTTCTCAGGCTGTCTTGTGGACAACGAACGTTCAACTATAGGGTTTCCCTTTATTTCTTTATTCATTCTTTCAATACAATTTTATCAGGCACTTACTATATAGATAACAAGTGCTATGCTAAATACTGAGGCTACAGATATTAAAATAGCAAACATTCAATTTTTATTTCTTCAGTTAAAACCCCTCTTATGTTTTACTCTACATTCTGCATCTCATAAGTCTCCTTATGAACTGCTATCTAGATCCCTAAAATTTTATTCTTCTAAATATATACTAATCCCATTTCTACTACATGATTTTTCTTCTCTACCTTCTTGTCCCCATGCCTTGTGTCAAATGAGTCTGCACTTTGGGTAGGTTATCTCTTCTTTCTTCTATGGTTATGATATGGCCCCTTTTCCACTATCAACTATCTTGGAGCCCAGACAATTACCTTTGTCTTTCAAGGCCTCAGATTTCTGTCTATAAGATGGAGATATAAAGGATGTTTACTCTAAAAAGACATCATGAGGATAAAATAAATGCACTTAAGACAAAAAAGTGGCAAACAAATAAGAAATGTTTGATAAATGTTAGTTTTATTATCTTCACTATGCTACTATAGTAATATTATATGTTAGCAAATCTTTAAAATCACTCATCTCCCTTGCTTCATACTTTCAGCTTAATTTTATTTGCCATCACTCTCATCTTCAGAAGAAATCCATCTTACCAACAAAAATAACTGCCTTTCTACCTTGACTTCTGAATACCTCATAGCCTCTTCATTCATAGTCTTCACAATAACTTTAATTTGAAGAGGGCTTCATTACCTTTGTAATTAGATGATAATACCATCCCCTGTATCTTTCCAGTAAGATATTGCTTTTGGTTTATTCTGACTTCTTTCATCCCAGGATTCTGTCCTAATACTTCTCTACAGGAGCATTACATGTTCAGGGGTTTTATGAAAGAACATATAGCATCATATATCTTTAACCTTAGACAGATAAAACCTCAAGTGACCATTTTACATGAGAATATCTGTGATCTGTTCACAATCTTTACTGCAAAAACAGATAAAATATTTTATTTCATATCCCTCCTCTAGATATTCCCAAAGAGAAAATGCATCATCTCATTACTAAAGTTCCAACAGTATTTTCTTTTCATTTCTGATGACCTATGCACTCCATTGAAAACGTCTGACTCATTCCACTGGTAATTTACAATGATAGCTCATGAAAATACAATCTCTTCATGCTTTTAATTTTCTGTTCTCTTAACATCAAAAATTTTACATTCTATTACTTCTACTGGCTTTCCTTTTTCTCCCAGTTAATTAGGCAAGGTAATAATATACATCAATACATACTTTATATTTTTATTTGTACATTATGGTCTCACATCATAATGTATTTCACAGTGATAATGGTATACATGCACACAGCACTTGGCAGGCTTCCCCTGGCCTCATCCCATTCCCCTCCTTTCCCATATAGGGTATTGAAGTTGGCACTGGTATTCTCATGTATGTACACAATGTTAATGGAAGCTTTTTCTTTATTAATTCTCCCTCTTTTACCACCCTATTCCCCTAGACCATCTCCCTGGAACCACTGGAGTATCTCCTCTGTTATTTAAAGTCCCTCTGGTAACCTGATTCCGCACTAGCTTCCACATATGAGAAAAAAAACATATGATCCTTCACTTTCTGTGACTAGTAATCTCCCTTGACACAGTGTTCTCCACATCTATCCATTTCCTGTAAACAAAACAATTTTGTTTTTCTTTATTGCTGAATGAAATTTAAGTGTGTGTATATCCCATAATTTTTTTAGCCCATTAATTGGTTGACGGACACCTAGGTTTTTTCCAAAATTTGGCTCCTGTGAATTGGGCTACTATAAACATGCAGATGCATTTATTTCTATAATGTTTCAATTTTGGTCCCTTTTAGAAAGATACTCAGGAGTGGTATAGTTGGATCAAATGGTGGATCCATTTCCACTTTTCTGCGGGATCTCCATACTGATCTCAAAAGTGGCTGCACTAATTTGCCATCCCACCAACAGTGTAGAGGAGTTCCTGTTTCCCCACATCCTCACCAGGATTTATTATTATTTGACTTCTTTATGATTTCCATTCTGATTGGAATTAGAGAGTTAGCTTTGATTTCCAGCGCCCCGATTGCTGATGATGTGAACATTTTTCATTAATTTTTGGCCTTTTGCATTTCTTTTGTGAGGTGTCTAGTTCAATTGCCCATTTGAGTTATTTTTCAGTGTTGAGTTTTAAGTAATTTGTATATTCTACCTACTATTCTTCTATCAGAGGAATAGCTAGCAAAGATCTCCCATTCTGTGGGATCTCTCTTTAGACTCTTTATAGTTTCCTTTGATGAGGGAAAAACTTTTTAGTTTAATGCCATCCTGTTTATTAGTTCTTGTTTTGATTTCCGGAGCTTTGGAAGTCTTATTGAGGAAGTTTCTACCTGTGCCTAGGTGTTGGAGTGTTGGACTTAATGCTCTCCTCTAGTAATTTCAAAATCTCTGGTCTGTCAGGTGTTTGATTCACTTTGAGTTTGCTCTTGTGTAGTGTGAGAGGTAGAGATTTACCTCATTTTTCTACAAATGAATAACCAGTTTTCCCAACACCATTCATTGGAAAGGCTATCTTTAATCCATAAGTGTATTTTCTTATCTTCTCTCCTTTCATGTTTTGCACAGTTCACAGGTGTGCATACTTGTTCTTGCCTCAGTAGTGTATATATGGGTGTGCACATTCATCAAGTGTGTGACTGGTGACCTTTTTCTGTATGGGAACCATGTATGTTCAGGGTCTTTATGCAAATATATGCTGTTTTATCACTTGAACCACGGACTAATACAATCTCAACTGACCACTTTTGTATGACAATACCTGTGATCTCTTCACCATTTTGGCAGCAAAAACAGACAAAAAAATTTATTCATTTCCCTCCCTGCAGATATCCCCAAATACCTGCTTTTACCCACATCCATGGTATTTCTGGGGCCTCCTCTGCACCATGGTGTGCCATCAACCTCTCTAGTTTTTACCTTCTCCTCACTATTCTCCTCTACAACTTTTTTCTCATTTCCAAGCTTTTCCTGAAATTGTGTCAAGACCTCTTTTATATGTTTCTTTCTGGGGCATCAGCCATCTTGACTTTTGCTGAGGAAGCATTAAACTATTCCTATAAAACAGTTATGATGACTTACCATACAATTCAAGTATATAAAACTTAAGTAAAGAGAAAGATTAAAAGATTTGCAAAGGACATATAATAAAAGTTTCTTTACTTGGCTTTTCTTTTTGAAAATTAGAGGTAGAAGTATAAAACTTCTCTCATGTGAATCTTATATTGATTATTACTCTTTTTAAATGTGTGTTATCATTTGGAGTACTCAGAGTAAAATTTCTTTAGCACATTTTAGTAATACAAGGGTTAATATGTAAACAATGCCAAAATTTATGTGACAAATAAAAGGTGTAAAAAAGTTAATGCATTTGAAGCAATAAATTAACATGTAGACAGATGGTATAACCTTCCTGTGAAAATAAGATTCTAAAATTTACACTTCTGTGAAACCAAAATGTGATTATCAGAGTTGTTTCTAACAAGTCTTATTAAGATTGATTAAATTATATCCTCTTGGGCTTAGGAAGAATGCTAATTAACCAATTAACTCTCTTAGAGGGCTATGAAGATGTGATTTACTGGACAAATAGATATCTGCTGACTTTATTTAGGGTGTTTGGGGATAAAAAGATAAAAATATTAAAAGGTATTTTCAAATTGTCATTGTTTGTATTGTGTGTGTGTGTCTTACAGAAATGTTCAATTTAATAGGTACGTAGTTATATTGAGATGTTAATTTTCAGACAAATAATGAACCTAATTATGCTTTACTCAACATAATGAGTAACAACAGCAGATCTTTAAAAAATTGAAAATCATTTACCTAGTTCTCATATTTAAATGTCATATTAGGGTATTCATTTGTTAAATTAAATGCTGTGTCATTTTGAAGATTTCTATATCCAAAATTTATCAGCCAGTCTAAAAGACTACTACTTAGTTGAAAAAAATAAAACAATCACATAAATATTTTGTATGTGTTTAAGTAACAGTTACAGAACAGAATCCCATTTTCTGCTATAAAAAGAATTCACATGTAAAAATATATGTAACCTTGACTTATTTACTACTTCTTTTTGTTATCATGTTTTTTCCACAAAATCAATAGAAAATATATTTGATAAAGTCATAATCATATTTTAAATGGATTGTTATAAATCAACTATTTAAATTATTAGCTTTGCTTTTTCTCATAGTTGACTAAAAATTGTCAATGTATTAATGTTATTTTTCTTTAGAAGGCATTTGTTTTTGTTTGAAAATGTGATTTTTCCCATTATTTTCAGTATATTGCTTTAAAATGAATCCCTAACTCTGAGATTTCATCTAACTCCATTTACAATGACAATTATCAAGAATACAAACAATAATTGCTAGCAAGGATGTGGGGAGAAAGAAATCCTATAAGTTATTGATGGGGTTATAAATTAGGACAACCACTGTGGAAATCAGTATGGAAGGTTCTCAAAAGACTAGAAATGAAACCACCATACGATTCAGCTAGATCACTCTTCAATATCTTTCCAAAATAATTCAAGTCAGAATATTAGAGTGACACATGCATACCCAAGTTTATAGCAGCACAGTCCACTGTAGCCATTACCAGTCTAGGTGCCCATCAACAGATGGATGGAAAAAGAAAATGTGGTATATGCAAGCAATGGCGTTTTACTCAGCCATATAGAAAACAAAATTGTGTTATTTGCTGGAAAATGATGGAACTGAAAAACATCTTGCTGAGTGAGATCAGCCAAGCTTGGAACACCAAAAACCACATGGTTTCTCTCATGTGTGGCAGGTAAAGAGAAAATAGAAAACAAAGGGGATGTTGTGAAAATGAGGAGAGAGACCAGTGGAATAGTGGAATGGGATGTGAGAGGGAACAGGAGTGTATCAAAAGGGGGCTTGAGAAACAGATCAAATAATGTCATGTTTGCATAGGAATATATCATTACCAATAGCATTAACATGCAAGTGAGGTGGGTGTGGACGGACACCAGAGATGTTGTGTGCATACATGAATGTATCACTTTGAATCTCATTATGACAAATAACTACAATGCACCAATAAAAATAAAATAAACCGCTAGGTGTGGTGGCGCAAGCTTGTAATTTCAGCATTTGGGAGGCTGAGACCAGAGGATCACGGTTTACAGACAGCCTCAACTACTTAGGCCCTTCGCAACTCAGTGAGACCCTGTTTCAAAAATAAAGACTAAAAAAAATAGGGCTAGAGGTATAGCTCAGAGGTAAAATGCCCTGGGTTCCATCCTCAGTACTGCAAATAAATAAATAAATCCCTAACATTTGAAAGAGATAATAAAATATGGTATTATTTCTTGGCCTCCTATCTGTGATAGTTTCTCTATATGGAAACAAATTTAAACAATTGTAATTTAAGAGGTTCAGTAATCATTTGTGTTCCATTAAAAAAATCTTAGTATGCCACAAAGTTATACTTAATAATCTAAAATTTGTTTCTATGGTAGCCCATCTTCCTATGAACTTTTATTAGAATGTCTGTTTTCCAGTGTATTAAAATTAACTTATTTCACCAACTTACTAATTACTAATGGAATGCTTTTCGCATAGTAGATAAAGTACTGAAAGAGTTTCATAAACACCCAAAGATATAAACCCAAAAAAACTAGAACAAAATATATGAATAGCTAGACTAAAAAGTAAAGAATAGCAACATTTCATAAAAGATGTGTAGTGAAGCACAAAGAAAAAATGAAGTACTGTGACCATATAGCAGGAGAAATCCGAGCCTCTTATCTCCATCTCCACAGGTCACTTAAAATTGCTGAACAAAGATGACACATTATCTAAGGTTGTGTCATTTATGAATACCCGCATATAATTTATATAAGAAACAACATAGAGAGGAAGAGAGGGAGAGAGGGGGAGAGAGAGAGAGAGAGAGAGAGAGAGAGAGAGAGAGAGAGAGAGAGGAGAGGAGAGGAGAGGAGAGGAGAGGAGAGGAGAGGAGAGGAGAGGAGAGGAGAGGAGAGGAGAGGAGAGGAGAGGAGAGGAGAGGAGAGGAGAGGAGAGGAGAGGAGAGGAGAGGGGTGAGAGGGGTGAGAGGGGAGAGGGGAGAGGGGAGAGGGGAGAGGGGAGAGAGGAGAGAGAGGGGAGAGGGGAGAGGGGAGAGAGGAGAGAGGAGAGAGGAGAGAGGAGAGAGAGGGGAGAGGGGAGAGGGGAGAGGGGAGAGGGGAGAGAGGAGAGAGGAGAGAGGAGAGAGGGGAGAGAGGGAATGAGAGAGGGAGAGAGAGAGAGGAAGAAGGGAGAGAGGACAAGTGGGTCAGGGACATTTTAAAAATAGTAACACTCTGAAGCCAAAGAGGAAAGGTTTTTCAAGAAAAGACGTGTGGCATTGGGACAGTTACCTACTGACTTGGGAAAACAGGTCCAAGTACTATAGTTTGGAAGGGTAAGGAAAAAAGTAGACAATAAAAGAGCAAAGTTAATATGTGTAGTCTACATTTCTGAAACTTCTGTAAAGAAACTGGAGAAATTTGATGATTTGATGATACTTTAGGGCCAAAGAAAGTAGCAGGCTTTCAGCTGGGGGCATAGCTCAATGGTAGAGCACATACTTAGCTCCTGTGCAATTCAGGGTTCAATCCCCAGCATGCACACATGCGCGTGCACGCGCACACTCACACACACGCACACGCACACGCGCACAGACGCACATACACACATTTATAAAAAAAAGTGTGAGCTTTTGAAAAAATAATTTGGAAATGAGAAGGCAAATATCTTAAAAGTAATGAGGAAAAAGTAATAATAATTAGATTGGAGATTTAAAAAATTGTATTACACAGACATTACCAGGAAAGGTGGATGAGACTGAGAATATAAATCCGTGTTTCACAATTGATGAGAAATGGGAGGAGAGAAAAATTTATACACCTCACTTCAATTGATGTTAATCTTTTCAATTAATCTGGGGCATGGCCATCTGGAAGGAACAACTATTATTTTTCACCTTGTACCTTTTGTGTGTGTGTGTGTGTGTGTGTGTGTGTGTGTGTGTGTGTGTGTGTGTGTGTTACCCAGTAAATTCTACTTCTGAGCTACATCCCAGCCCTTTCTCTTTTGTATTTTTGAAATGGAGTCTCACTAAGTTGCTGAGGGTCGCACTAAGTTGCTGAAACTGGCCTTGAACCTGCTATCCACCTCAGTCCCCCAAGTACTGGGATTACAGACGTGTACCACTGAATCCAGCTTTTCTTACATTTTTAAGAAGGAAGGAAATACAGTGATGTTCTTCCACAGAAGTGCCTAGGCCCACTGTGTATGTGCAATGCAATCTGAAATCTATGTGCCTGCCTCCCATTACAACTGAAGCAAGAGGAGCCTGATTCTTATTACCCAATAAAGCCAAGAAGTATACATGTGTCTGAAACTTAGCAAGAAGACTTCCTTCTGGGACACTGAACATTGAGGCAATCAAGAGAGTTTGAGATCATAGGCTATCTCACAGCTGTGCCCTGCCATGTTTCTGCCAAATAACCATCCCCAAAGCTCCCACGTTTTGTCTTCCAAAGCTACCTTGGTTTTGTCTTCTCCAAGGCTCTTCCTCCAACTTCCCATCAATGTCCTGGAGCTTTTATATCAACCCAATAAATTTTCTTTTACTTACTTAGTTTAATTTTTTTAACCCATCCTCCACCCACACCCAACACACACAAGTGTGATAGACACAAGATTTGAAGACTGAATAAGAGAAATCATTTGCTATAGTGATCATGAGATAAATAATAGTCAAGTAGAAATGACAAAAGTTCACCCATACTACTGAGAACCCAGTTAAAGTCAAATGACATAACATGTAGTTTATAACGGTCAAGTGTAATGACCTGCACAGTGACTTACTAATATTTTTTTACTGGATATACAACATCCAGAGGCTTTCTGGCTTTCTACCTCTGAGCTATACTATAGCCTTTTATCATTGTTTTACATTTTTATAATAAGTTCTACGATGTTTTACAAAAGTTGGGTAGTCAAGATGCTGGTTATTGATAAAGGCTTTGTGCATCGCATCTGTGAACACACTGCTGCATACATATGTCTACAGAAACAGGCAGACAAAGCAAAATTATTTATAACAGATAATTCCATACCGAAGAGCTCAGCAACCTGGAGAAAAACAGATCATTTAATATCATTCCAAGATTTCAAAAGCTCTTTTGCGAACAGATGCTTTGAAAGCAAAAATATTACTTTTGTTTTCTAGGATAGACTGTGTAGAGGATCACCAATCTTTGAGTGCTGTGACTTCCCACGGGTAGACAGGCCCTTAATGTAGATCTTGCGTTTTTAATGATTTAGCAAGGAGCAAGAAATCTAAAGTAAGTGCAAGAAATGTAGTCAGAGATATAAATGCAAGTGCTGGTTTTATTTGTAATCTTCTGTTTGACTGGATAACTCAAATAACCTTTTTTGGCTTTTACTTTTTTCATCAGTAAATTGAGATTAGACAAATTTTCATCCAGCTCAAACCTTTTAGAATCTGCATTGTGATTCCTCTATGTATTTTGATTCCCATATGGTTCTAAGATCTAAAAATAGTATTAATGGGGGAAGAAACTTAGGAGAAGTGTGGTGATGGTCCCATGCATTTCAGATGAGCAGTTTTATGAAGCAGCTTATATTAGAAAGCTAAAATATTCCCTTTACCAGAATGAGCTATAGGAGTAATCTTATGACTCAAGCAATAACCAAAGTCATAATTAAGATCCACTAGATAGATTAGATTTATAGTGATAAGGTTTTAAAAATTAAAATTAGGCTTCACACTTTATTAACATATACTGTACTTTTTGTCCCTAATTTTGGGAGAGAAAAATATGCCACTCGATCTATTTTGAGTTTTTACTTCTGTTTGTGGAGGAGATACATTTCTTTCTGGAAGCTGTCTCTTGAGCACCATGGTAACCGCATCCTTCCAGTGGAGTCTGTCCTGTGGGATGCGCAATTTAAGACATTTGAAAATGCCACCTAAGAAGATAACACTAAACAGACCTGAAAGGGTATGCTTTAACATCAAAGTGGGAAATTTTCTTAGTGTTAGCTGAAGTGAAATGCCAAGAATGAGGAGAAAGAACAGTCCAGAAACTTTTTCTACTGCTCTAACAAATCCAAAGTTTCTTTTCTTTCTTTCTTTCTTTTTTCCTCTGCCCATTCTCATCTAGATCAGTCTGGTGTTTGCTCCTTACCTAGCTATCTGCATGGTGGCTGATAGGGTGACAAGGGGCAAGGGCCAGAAATGGTTAAGACTCTAGCTAAAGGGTAAGAAGGATGACCAAGGGTGAGAACACTGTCCACACAGGATTCTGTGTAAGCGTAGCATGCCTCAAGCTCAAATGGATCTGTGTCCCTTTTCTGACACTAACCAGTCCTCCAGTTTTGGAGACTCCAGAAGCATTGTTAGAAGGCATAATCTGTAATGGCTCCCTGTATCTGACTGTCCAGTAGCAGGTCCAGCAGGAAGTGGCACTGACCAAGTAGACTGCCTCCAGCAGACTCAAGTGCAGGGATGGTGAGGCACAGGCCCTGGCACCCGCTCCGGGAGGAATTGGTCCAGCTTCATTGGCAGGCGAAGAGAGTGGAACAGTAAATTACAATGATTGTATGTGATAATCAAAATAATAAAAGCAAAGCCAGGCGTGGTGGCGCACACTTGTAATCCTAGCATTTGGGAGGCTGAGACAGGAGGATCGCAGTTCCTCAGCTACTTAATGAGACCCTTTGCAACCAGTGAGACCCTGTTTACAAATAAAGAATAAAAAGTAGGACCTGGGGGGTAGCTCAGAGGTAGAATTCCCCTGGGTTCCATCCCCAGCACTGCAAAATAAATAAATAAAATACATAAATACATAAATAAAATAATAAAAGCAATTTTAGATGCAAAAGGACAGCAAGCCAGCTACAGTGCTCTATTATAACCAAAAAGGACAGATGTACATCTTTGTATGGCAACATCAAAAGAGGAGTGGATGCAGCTTTCTTTCCTTCCTCCCTAAATAGCATGTATAACACAGTCTTTTTTTAGTAAGATAAACATTTTTAAAATTTTTATTTGATGAAAAATACTATGCTATTACAGAGCATTTGAGAAAATGAGAACAATAATATTACAATAACACTTTAAAACTTTTTTTCTAAATGCTCACTGTAGTAAGTAATAATCAACATGTAATTTGCAATTAAAAGATGTTGAACAGACACTTAGGAGATACATTAGCCAGAATAATTTGTATTTATTTTTTAGATTAATAGTTTGTTATGCATTTATTTGTCCAGAATTTATTGTCATTTAAATCAGTTAAAATTAGAAACCCCTCATTTCATCCATTTCCAGTTAATGTAAGGCAAGAGAGACCTATATATTTACCATTGTGCCTGAGATAGTATGCTTCCTTGGTTATACTTATTACTATTTTTAGTCACATATTTTCTTTATTTTCTATAAACTCTGCTATACACTTATCACAATATTTGAGGCAGCTGATGTTACTGGTAATTTGATGCATGAGTGAGCAGTAGTATTATGTGATGCAACTGGACACTTATGAAAACCATCAGTAATGAATGATAAGAATTTCATTATAAGACCTTATTTCATGTTAAATAAAAATTAAAGTTTCATCTTTATAGTATTTTCTTTCAATTTTTTTATTTAAAGAAAGGCAGACTGTCACGTGCAGCGCCTCATTTGGATGTGTCTGGAGTCTTGGAAGCTTGACTACCCTATATTCTCCTACAAATGGACCTTGAGAGCTTGTTTGGAGGTTAGCAGGGGAGTAGCACAACTACTCTTAGATCCTTAACCGACTACCGGTCCTCTTCTAATCTTCCACCCAGCGAGCAGCTTCAGGAGGGACGCACATGGAGCAGTGAGGGAGGAAGAGGACACCGGCCTAGCCAGCCAGATCAGCCCAGTCAACCCTGGCGATCAATGAGGTGACAGATGCCACAGCCAGATCGCCCTCACATCATTTTTATACTATTTACTTCAAGATTTTTTAATATTTAAGATTATTCTTCTCTCAATACAGATTACCAGAGAGACCCAGATTACCATTTTTGGAAACTGTGAATTTTTTATACTTTCCTTTTGTCTATTTCATTTTCACTTTAGAATCAAATGGTTCATTTTACTTTAAGTATTTCTCTTTCATACATTGGAAAAATATTCATAGACACGTTATGAGGCAGGTGCTATGCTAGACATGTTAGGAAGTGTAGAGAAAGCCAGAGAGATTTACAGGCTGGTAAGGAAGTAAGTTTGTAACAAAAATTATGTCTGTGCAAAACACAGAAGTTCATAGATGGCATAGTGATTAATCTCGCATTTGAGAAAGTATTACCAAAAAGGAAAAAATAAGAAGTGGGATTTTTTGAAATATTAATAGGAATTCCTCAAGCAGTCAAGAGGACAAAGTCTTTCTCAGCAGTTGTAACAAATCATGTAAATATTTAAAACTTGTGGAGTAGTCAGATATGTGCGAAGTTATTAAAAACTCATTTTGTATGTACACTAAGTTACAAAGTAACAAAACTAGGTCACATAACTGGAACAAGAGGCAGACTTCTTCACAACCTTAAGGTATTAATTTATATTATGCGTGCACGCACGTGTGTGTGTGTGTGTGTGTGTGTGTGTGTGTGTGCGTGTGTGTGTGTTGAGCCAGGAACAATCTATCTCAGAGCTACACCCTAGCCCTTTTCAGTTTAAATGTTCTGTTTTCTTTGGAAACATGGTTTCATAAGATTTCTGAGAATCTAGTTAAATGACTGGGGCTGGCCTGGAACCTGCATTCCTTCTGTCTCAGCCTCCCAAGTACTGGGATTAGTATGTGTGTGCCACCTTGACCTGGTATATTACTTCTTCTTCTTCTTCTTCTCCTTCTTCTTCTTCTTCTTCTTCTTCTTCTTCTTCTTCTTCTTCTTCTTCTTCTTCTTCTTCTTCTTCTTCTTCTTTGTGTGTGGGTGTCTGGGATGGAACCCACGGACATTCGACCTTCGAGCTACACCCCCTGACCTATTTTATTTTTTTAACTTTATAATGAAACCGGGTCTCATTGAGTTGCGGAGGGCCTCACTAAGTAGCTAAGGCTGTCCGCAAACCGCGATCCTCCGGTCTCAGCCTCTTGAATGCTGAGATTACAAGCGTGCGCCACCACGCCCTGTTGGTATATTACTGCTTGAAGCCAAAATAAAACTACTGGATTGAAACATAGATAATTTATTAAATATGGTCTGTAAATTATTAATTTAGGATTCCTGTTATGAAAATATTCACATCTATTTGCTATAGAATATCATTTTATAATAGAAATATATGAGTCTTGTATGTAATTTTAAATTTTTCAGTAGCCACAGTAAAAAATAAAACAGAAAATTATTGTGGGGTGTGTGTGTGTGTGTTTGTGTGTGTGTGTGTTTTACTGGGGATTGAATTGAGAGGCTTCTATCTCCTAGTTATATCCCCAGCCCTTTATTTTATCTTATTTTATTTTATTTTTGTTTTTGAAATAGTGTCTTACTAAGTTGTAGAGGGCCTCATTAAGTTGCTGAAGCTGGTCTTTGAACCTGTAATCTTCCTATCTCAGCCTTCCAAATACTGGGATTACAAATTTATGCCACCAGGCCCAGCCAAAAAATAATGTAATAATATATTTTAATTAACCAAATATCCAAGAGCAAAATTACTATTATCAAATCAATATGTTAAGATATTAAAATTATATTTTAAATTACTTTTCCCCTAAGTCTTCAAAACCCAGGATATATTTTATACTTATAGTGCATCTCAATTTGGATGCTAAATTTTCATCAGAAACATGTTACCGATAGTGACACTTTATAGAATTTACTGTAAGGAAAGCCAATTCAAGTTTTAAAATTTATTACAAACATACTTAAAATATATCAGAATTCATTATAAAAATTACCTTTCTTTAATATTTTCAATAACACTGTCAACTGTTAAATTTTTTAGAAGAATAGATTTGCTTTATAAGCAAAAAGATTTCAGTTTCATAGCTAGGTTTGAAAAGTATATCTGTTCAAAGTCAGTAAATTAGCTTTTGTGCCAATTCAATATTAACATCAAATTCACTAGGATACTATAAAATTGAAAAATACTAGCTGGGCGTGGTGGCACACGCTTGTAATCCCCATGCTTGGGAGTCGGAGACAGGAAGATCGCGCAGGTTCAAAGCCAGCCACACTGGCTTAAGAGACCCTGTTTCCAAATAAAAATATATTTTAAAAAATAGGTCTGGGAGTGTAGCCTGGAGGTAGAAGGGTTTCCAGGAACTCCAGTACCACAAAAAAAAATTGAATAATGTATATTTATCAATTTACATTATAATGTTGATTATAATTAAAAGTTTTACACATTGATTCATATAAGAAAAGAATATAAAAGTGCATTGAATCACTTTATAAAATGTTTCAATTTCAAAATACATCCTCATATCTGTCCCCCTAGATCAAAATAAGTTCCTCCTTTGCTCATAGCTTCAAATATAGCTTATTCATATAGGGTACTGTTAGGTTGAAAATACAGTCAGGGGTTTAGGAGAGAGGCAAAAACACCAACCAGGTTATCAGAGACTGCTGATTCAGACCTGGCATCTTCTGGAGAGTCAGCCGGCAGTGGGGAAGGGACCCATGGGCAATCATCTGGACAGTTGCGCATAGTCCTGATCGGCCAGCTGAGTCATGTGGGGGATTGGAAGCACCAATGATTTATAGGCATGCCGATTCTTGCGACATCTGTAACATTGCGATGTTTGGAGTCCCGAGGCACCTGGAGTCTCACTATATCTCTGCTTCTGGCTTCTGCTTCCTGTTCCGCTGTGAGATCACGTGAGGGAGGGACCCAACTTATCAGGTACAATGCGATTTGGATGGCAAAACATTAAGCACACTGCCATTTTTATCTTTGATTATTGAATATTTGGCAAGCATTACTTGTTTAAGAAAATCTTGAATCAGAATTTACAGAACTAAAAATTTTTGTAAACCTCTTTCATGACTCAACCGACAAGGAACACAGACTCATTGTCTTCTACTTTCAACATTTTCATACACCAGCGATGATTCATATTATTTACACATGCATTCTAGACAGTCTTAACAACATGCATGTTTTTTTTTCAGTCTCCTTATAGGATCTGAGTGCAGATATCATCACTGGAGCATGCGGTGGAACAGAGCAATATTAGCTTCATGTTTTGTTTTAAAATTCCAGTAGATCCAATAGTTGGCCTAGCATTCCCTAGGCACTATTCATTGTGATAGTAATTGGTTTCTTTTTCATATCTAGATGAAATGCTTTCTTGACATAGGCAAAGGATATAAAAATATCTGCCATCTATTTCAAATTTATTTGCGAATTAGGAAGTTCTTTGAGGTAGACTGATAAAGGAAATGAGATAAGCAATAGTAAGTGGTGGTGGGAATACTAAGCAGCTGGAACTCTCATATGCTGCCCTAAGGAGTTTAAACTGGAAAAACTCCCTGGTACTTATTAGCTACTAAATCTGAATATACACAGTCTAAATGTATGGCATTTTCAATATGATCCACATGAAAATAAAAAAAGGAAATGGAGGCCAAAATATAAATAAATAAATAAATCTGAATATAGCTAATATTTGCTAATTCAGCAATTTGACTCCTTGGGAATGCATATGTTTCAAAATGTACGTGTATACACTTTAAAAATTAAAGAAAAACAGAACTTAATAAGGAAATCATAAGATGATGGCATAAAGTCAAATAAGGAATCCAAGTCAGCATTACTGAATTAAACTTGCTACTAGATGAATTTTGAAGATCTGTCTTTATCAGGTATATGGTATAATCCTAAGAGCCAATTATATTGTAAAAAATAAATGGAACTAAATAAATGGAAAAAGTATGCCTGCCATGTAATTACAATAAAAGAAAAGCTGATAGCTGATTTTATGTCACTAATTTTGAATTAATATCACAATAAAGTATTTCCATACAAAAGGCATTATGGAAAGAAACTAGAATAAACTAGTCCAAAGGACATACATGAAAATTAGTACACAACAGATTAAACATATTTTTGTTGAAATGTTCACAAAACATTTGTAAGCACCAAGTTAAAAGCCTCAACAAATACCCCAAAATTATAAAGTATCAATAGTGTTATATAATAAAAATGCAAGAAAATTTTAGTTTGATTTTATTTTTAAGCAAAAATCTAATTTAAAATGTAAAAATAACACATAATCAAGAAGAATTCAAGGATGGCTTAATATCTGAATAAAACATAATTTAGCATTAGAAAATTTCATTGTAATATACATAATAGACTAAAGACAAAAATTTATTGCACAAATGCATTTATGCAATAAAATAATGATAAGGTTCAGCATGCATTCATAAAAAAAGGTTTAAGCAAGACAAAAATAGATGAATCACGTCCTAACCTGCTGAATATAATCTCCTAAGAGTTTATAAAAAGTAATATACAAAGCCGGGAGTGGTAGCGCGTGCTTGTAGTCCCAGCATTCGGGAGGCTGAGACCCGGAGGATCGCGGTTCGAGGACAGCCTCAGCTACTTAGTGAGTCCCTCTGCAATTCAGTGAGACCCTGTTCCAAAATAAATAAAAAATAAGGCAGGGGGTATAGCTTGGAGGCCGAATGCCCCTGGGTTTCATCCCCAGACCCGCAAAAAAAAAAAAAAAAAAAAAATAATAATAATAATAACAATAATAATAATAATAATAATATACAACAGAGTGAATCATAGGAGGCACTTCCCTTAAATTTAGGAACATGCCAGAATGTCTGATTATATAAATTAGATGAAAATTAGAAATAATATATATGTATTAGAAAGGAAGGTTGATAGCTATCGTTTTTCACAAAGATGATTAATTTATTATAGTGAATAGAAAAGAATATTCCTTGTATACTAGAAAATATGAGATTTTTGCAAAGTTACTGACAAGTCTGGTCCCTCCCCCCTTCCCCGCAGGAGGTGAAACCCTGGAGAAGGAGGAGACTCTGCTAGGCAGGCAGGAGGGCAGTATTGGGAGAGAAGGGGCGTTCCCATGTGTAGTCCCACCCCCAAGATGTACCCTAAAAAAAGAGGCATTTTCTCTCTAGCCTTCGATGAGCCTGCAGGTCTTCGGAACTGTCCAGCCTCCATCCCCGAGAGGACCTCATTAAAACTGGCACCGCGCTCCCTGGTCTCTCTCGTGCCTTTAATACATTACTAATATATGAAATCAGAAACTGTATATTACACTTTAACAAAGATCTATTCTGTATTTTGGGCTGTCTCAAAAACAAACAAACAAACAAACAAACAAACATAAGAGACAGGTGTGGTGGCGCATTCTTATAATCCCAGCATTTAGGAGGCAGAGACAGGAGGATCGAGGTTCATGGCCAGCCTCAGCTACTTAGGCCTTCTGCAACTCAGTGAGAGCCTGTTTCAAAAAATAGAACTGGGGGTGTAGCTCAGAGGTAGAATGCCCCTAGGTTCCATTCCCAGTACCACAAAAAAAAAACCCAATAATTTTTACTGAGAAATTTAAAAATAATTGAAGAAAATAAGTGGCTCAAATAAATAAAACTCATATTCATATTCACTGGTAAAATTTCCCAATATTTTAAGATAAAAATTTTCTCCATAATTGTATAGATTAAATGCAGTTCTTGTTGAATTCCCAAAGGAATTCCAAAGAAGATAACACGGTGACCATATAGTAACTTAGAAACAGGAGGATTGTGCAGGTTCGAAGCCAGCCTCAGCTACTTAGTGAGGCTCACAGGAACTTAGTGAGACTCTGTTTCCAAATAAAATATAAAATAGGTTGGGGATGTAGCCCAGAGGTAGAAAGCCCCTTGGTACTACCCCCAGTATATATATATATATATATGTATGGAAAAAGCAGCCCTTGACATTTATGAGTAAACATGGCACTATCAACTAAGGGCTGGCCTGTAACTCCTATAGGATTTAAAAAGAGCATTTATCCTCTTCTATTAAATATAATACTTTTTAAAATATGAGCATCAACATCAGACCAAACATTTTGTGATCATTAGGGTTACAAAAGAAAGTAATTCAAAATTCACATTGGAAAAAAAGGACATAAGAATACTAGCCAGACCACAAAGATGACCAGACATCCCTTATCCTAGCTATTATGAGTAACTTGCTTCTTTGCCCATTATGAATTGTTCTTGTCCGACTCTTTTCTCCTTTTAGGTAAGATTTATTAATATTCAAAATAGAATAACATCTTTCTAACAGTGCAACTCAGTGCACACCCTCACTTACTTCAGTCCTACCTAAGCTAACTTCATAGAATTCCAAATCTGTAATAAATTGCTTTTAACATCCTCTTACTGAGATGCTTCATAATTCCCTGTGATGTACACTCTCCACCACTGAAATTACTCAACTTATTCAAATACATTTTGCCCTCCGTATCTATTCCTGGGGTACATATCCTTGGATTCAACCAACTGTGGATTGAAAAAACATTTTTAACTGCCTCGGTACTGATTATGTACAGACTGAGCTATTATTGCTATTCTTTAAGCAATGTAGTAAAACAACTAATAACATAGCATATACACAGTATTTTAAGTAATCTAGTGTTGTTCTGAAGTATCTAGGGGGATATTTGAAGGTTAGATGCAAGTACTATGCTAGTTTATATAAGAATCTTAAACATATCATGATTTAGGCATCTTCAGGGGTTCCTGGAGCCAATCTTCCAGATGCCAAAGGATGATTGTATGGTTTCCTGGTAGTAGTTTTTGGAGGATATTAACAAGCAATAATAATTAACACAAAAACACACTTAGAAAAAAATGTATATTGTTTCAGGACAGGAATTATTTCTTGGTAAGGTACAAAGGAGAAGAGTAGTGGTGAGAATTTGAAGTATATTTTTAAAATTGGGTTGCTTAGCAGGGTGTGGTGGGGCACACTTTTAATCTCAGCGCTTGGGAGGCTGAGACAGGAGGATCGCACAGGTTCAAAACCAACCTCAGCTACTTAGTGAGGCTCTCAGCAACTTAGTGAGACCCTGTTTCCAAATAAAGTATGAAACAGGTCTGGGAATATAGCCCGGAGGTAGAAAAGTCCCCGAGTTTCACCAGTAACACACACACACACACACACACACACACACACACTCCATTGCTCTTTGCTGGGCATTGTGGCACACCTCCCTCTGTAATCCCAGTACTTGAGAAGCTAAGAGGAGAATCACAGGTTTGATATCAGCCTCAGCAACTTAACCAGACTCTAAGCAACCCAGGAAAATCCTTGTTTCAAAACAAAAAAAATAAAAAAGGCTTGGGGTAAAGCTCATAGGTAGAATGCCCCTGAATTCAATCTCTACTATAACAAACAACAACAAAATACATTATTTTTCTCTTTCCTTTTTAGACTTACGAAGTATCAAATCAAATTTATACTTGGAATAGCAGAGTCAGAGTCTAGTCTAAAGCTTCAACTCATAATTTCAAAGCTCATTTAGATAATTATGGTACTAAATAAAGAATAAAATGAAAAGGCAGGGCTATGATTCACAATACTGCAAGATGTGAAGCTGTAATATTGCCAAGAACAGGAATCAACACACAGAACTGAAAATTTCAATGCAGCTTGTGTCTGTTGTTATGTTGTATGCTGTATGTATGTTGACGCAGACTGAAAGAAATCAGAGGGATTGTTCAGGAAGCAGTCTAATGGTTTAAAATATAGCAGGCGCGTAACTTTGCCACCTCTTGGTAACTGAAGCAAACTACAACTTACATACTCAACAAAATAAGCAAAATGGCATCTTACTATCCAAGTCCTCCCCAGGTAAAAGATAATGTCATGGGCATTTAAATGTGAATGATTAAATTTTTTTCATAGAGCCAGTCGTGGTGGCACACACTTGTAATCCCAGTAAATGGGAGGCTGAGACAGGAGGATCGCAGTTTTGCGACCAGCCTCTGCTACTTAGTAAGGCCCTCTGCAACTTAGTGAGACCCTGTTTCAGAATAAAGAATAAAAAATAGGACTGGAGGTGTAGCTTGGAGGTAGAATACCACTGGGTTCAATCCCCAGTTCCACAAAAAGTAAAACAACTTTATTTAGGAACTCAAAGTGTTCCCTTATTTATTTTCAACTTACTTTATTAACCTTAAAAAATTTTGATTGAGAAAAAAGTGTGCTGCTTATTGTACCCCATTCCTTCCCTACTTTTTCTAGCTGCTAGTCTTTTTTCACGCTCTCTTCTCACTACTAAATGTTCGGGTTTTTTACATATCCCAGGTTCTTATATATCTTTTAATCTGCAATTCATGTATCAATCCCAGACTCCATCTAGCCTTTATTTTCTAATTCATGTACCAATCATTTTATGAAACATTCTTGAACAATCTTTCCGAGAAGTCTTACCACACTCTACCTTCACTTGTCTTGTTTATTGTTCATTCTTTTATTCACTTATTAAATAAATTATCTTCACTCTTTTTGTAAGAGATACTGATTCCTTAGAGAGCCCTGCAGCTGTCTTTCCTTTGCATCTCATTGATTGATTGATTGATTGATTGATTAACTGAAGAATTGGGGATTGAATCCAGGACCTTGCACATGCTAGGCAAGTTCTATATTGCCAAACTACTTCCCCAGTCCTTTTTATTTTACCTTTAAGACAGGGTGTCACTAAGTTGCAGAGGCTGACCTAGGCTTTGGAATCCTCCTGCCACAGCCTCCTGAGTAGAAGGGATTATGATTGGTCCTGAGCCTTTCAGAGGGGCCCATCCCCTCTTGCACATAACCTTCACCTTAATTGTTCCTCCCCTCTTGGCATAATACACATCGCCCAAACAATGCCATTAGCAAATGCATAGGATTCATCTCTGACCAACTATCCCTGAAACTAGGTATTGAGTATGCATGCACTATTTTCTTGTAAATGTTCAAGAGGCTGCTCTTGCTAAAGCTCATTAAAGTTCTGTCTTCCTCCTGAATAATTTTAAAAACCAAGCTTGTACTCATGTTATTCTGATTTTCTTCCACAATGTCAATAACCAACACTCAGGTTAGGAATGAGTATCCTAGTGCTCAGCCTGGCTCGTCAACATGCCCGACACATGTTTCTGGCTCCTCTCTTTAGAGTTCTGGTGACTGGACATTGGGCTCGTCTTACTGTGACCAGTCCTCTGTTCCCTTTGGGTAATATGCTGCCTTAGCAATAAAGATTCCATCTTTATTTTCCTTGGCCTAAGCTTTTTTATTTTACTGCTTACTGGGTAACCCCCAAGGATGAGATAGTTGGTGGGGGTGATCCTGACAGACCCAAGGGCCTGATTCTCGGGTTCTCTTGTTTTGCATGAATGACACAGTCATCCCAATGAATGTGTGGACTGTTATGCAGCTTTTTGAGAGCAATTTTGAATTTTATTGATAAAATCAGGGGAATTTATAATATGAAGAATTTAATCCTGTTATGAAATGCCCTAGCGGGGAAAAAAGGTTAAAAGTTTCAAAATTTCCAAAATCAGTATTTTTCTTTTAATTAAGAGGCCTCTAAAATTTATAAAATTTATTAAATTATTTCCCTTAAGAACTCCCTATAAAGGTACAAAAAGTACTTAAAATTCAAACTTCTTGCATCAGGGGATGAATGGAAGCAAGGTAGATAGAATCTGAGGAAAATACAAAAAAACTATTTCAGCAAGTCAGCTTGCTATTATATTTATTACTCAAGATTCAGTTCCGTATTTGTGAATGAAAAGATGTTGACGTTTGATCAAGATTATTGGCTCTTTTGTTTGCTTATTTTTATAACACCCAGCAATCCTCTTCTGTGAAGTGGCATCCTTCATTTGAACAGTGTATGAAGGATCATGATTGTATTTACTGAACATGTTTAATTCAAGTTAATTAACCCAAGCCCTTAAAGAATTCACTTCCTCAGGAATCAGTTTCCCAGCATGGAAAACAAAAAAATACTCTAACCATTCCAGTTGGAGAAGTTGATATAGGAAATGGGTTTTAGAGGCAAGGAGAGTGCTGAGAAGCCAACCAGAAAAGAATGAGGCACCCTGGGCATCAGAAAGAGTAAGAAGCTGTTATTGTGCAGAGACTACAGGGAGAAGGTGGTGGTGGTACAGTCCAGGGCCCTAGGAAGCAGCTGGTCTATGATTAGATTAAATGATAGGAGCTGGACGTTCAAAGAGGCTGCTGTTAGCTGGGCATGGTGGCACACACTTGTAATCTCAGAATCCCAGTACTTGGGAGGATGAGACAGGAGGATAGCAGGTTCAAAGCTAATCTCAGCAGCTTAGTGAAGCTCTCAGAAACTTAGTAAGGTCCTGTTTCCAAATAAAATATAAAATAGGTGTAGGTGTGTAGCCCGGAGTTAAAGTCCCTGGGTTCATCCCTAGTAACAAAAAACAAAACACAACAAAACAAGGCTACTGTTTTGTGAGGCACTCTGGGATCTGAGAAAGAGAATAGTTATTACCCTGTTTTTTTCTTATCTCCCACTTCTTATTCTCACTGCATGTCTCCCATTGATCAAACCCAGCTGAAAGGAGGCAGAGCCTGCAGAGGACAGAGCTCCTGTATACTGGGCAGGGAAGAGATGAGGAATGGAACTTAAAGCAAACCACCCCCAGACTAACTAGCAACTCTCATTATAGCATAAGACAGAATTGCACCAACCTGTTACATAAAATTTCTAGTTACCAGTGGATTCCTTTAGTGAGCCAACTTCTTGCCTAACCTGGAAAAATATTATACACCTAGCCGGGCATGGTGGCGCACGCTTGTAATCCCCGCTCTTGAGAGGCAGAGAAAGGAGGATCGCGCAGGCTCGAAGCCAGCCACGCTGGCTTACGAGACCCTATTTCCAAATAAAAATATAAAAATACATCTGGGAGTGTAGCCCGGAGGTAGAGGGCTTTCAGAAACCCCAGTACCACCAAAAAAAAAAAAAAAAAAAAAAAAAAAATATATATATATATATATATATATATATATATATATATATATATATTATGCACCTATTCTTTGAAGTATAAAATCTTTGAGATGAAGGGGACATACAATCAAGACTCAGAGTTTAGTATTGTACTCTGTATACCATTTTTATTTTAAAATCTCTTCCAAAATAGCTACAGTGTATCTGAGAAGGCCTCATATTGAGTCAATTCAATATTAAAGAATAAAATCAGCCTACATTTCAGGCAGAATGAGATACTCTCTATAAACTACTGAATCTATAAAAATGGCTATACTTAAAATTAGAATTCCTTTCATCCTGACTATATTAATGATGCCTATTATATTTAACTGAAGTTGGCAAGAAACATTATTCTAAGCATGTCTCTTCAGTTTTGAATTGTGAATAATCAGACACTGGCAAAATAATACTATCTTAAATCAGAATCATACCAGGCTACTTTGATATCATAAGTGAATTTGAATAAATAAAAGCTATTCATCTGAGTGAAAATCTCTAGCCCCTTTAATCATTTCTCCTTCAATGACTATAGTGAATTATTCCATACCACTCCTATCTTCTTTCAACTCATTTTCACATAAATGTAAAGGTATTCTATATAAATGTAGATTTAAACCTGCATCTCTTTGCTTATAATACTAGCATAGTCTCTTATCAATGACTAAATAAAATTAAAACTTTTTTTGTGGTACTGTGGGGTACCACAGAAGGGTACTGGGATACCCTTCTGCCTCCGGGCTATACTTCCAGACCAATTTTATACTTTTTATTTGGAAACAGAGTCTCTTAAACCAGCACAGCTGGCTTTGAACCAGCGCGATCCTCCTGTCTCCACCTCCCAAGCGCAGGGATTACAAGCGTGCGCCACCATGCCCGGCTAAATTAAAACTTTTTTATAACTACAAGTTGTCTAAGACATGGCATTCCATGACCCTACTTATGTTTGACTTTGCACCTCGAAGAATTGCACACAGCTCTGTGTGTGTGTGTGTGTGTGTGTGTGTGTGTGTGTGTGTGTGTGTGTGTGTTATTCAGGGGCATTCTAACTCCAAGCTACACCCCTATCCCTGTTTTTTATTATACATTTTGAAACAGGGTCTCATTAGGTTGCAGAGGACCTCACTAAGTAGCTGAGGCTGGCCGAGATTCAAGAACCAAGATTCTCTTGTCTCAGCCTCCCAAGTACTGGGATTACAAGTGTGCACCACAATGCCCGGTTGCAAACAGCTTCTTATTTACTGTACTAGCAGCCAGTGCTAAGTCTCAGAGAATGTCTTTTGTTCATTTTGAATTTCTGTACAAGCATTTGTCCAATTTTCTTCTTCTAGTTGAGAACTAGGTTGATCTGAGTCATGTTTAAAGATGGGCTTTGGGTGCCAAGGCACACACCTTCCGGGAATAGTCATCACCATAATGTTTGCATTGTGTTAAAGTTCTCTGTTCCTGTTTCTACCTTTCCAACCATACTCTGATCCCCTTGAGAGCAAGCGTCAATCTTTATATCCTCAGTAAACCTACTAAGGATAGAAAACACCCAATGGCCCTCAAGAAATATATACCAGATGCATGACTAAATGCCACCAAAATATTCCAAACTTGTTCTCTTTCTTTCCTTCTTCCATTAATTATACAATAGCCACCAAAGTTAGCCCTCAAAATAAATAAACAGGATTGTGTTATTTCTTTGCAGAAATAATACAAACCCCCCCCCCTACACATATAGGTGGCAGGGTTCAATTATTAATTCTTCAGTACATATTTGCTGAGTACTAGTAGTATCTTATGTGTTGTTCTAGGTACTAAAGACCTAATATAATAAACAGAAAGTTTCCCTGTTTATGTGACTGGCTTTCTGTGCTCTCTCACTTCGTTCCCTTCCTTGTAAACAGTATTGTTTCTTATTGTGTTTTTTGTTTGGCAAAACCCTAATCGCCTTTCAGGCTGTGCTCACATGATACAAGTTCGTCAACACTCATTGCAGAACTGTCTACCTCTTCCTCATTCCTACATAGCTCAGAATTCATGCTTCTACAAAGCTACTTAAAACAATGTTAAGTATTTTTATTTATTTGCTTTCTTCTATAATATCCCACTAATACTATAAAGGCATAGACAAAGAACTTGCATCACGACTATATAAAATATTCCTATAAATCAGTGGTATAAAGACAATTGTTGAGATTAGATTTGAACTGCGATCCTACTGTCTAGCTCCCCAAGTACTGGGATAACAGATGTGAACCAACATGCCTGGCTAATTTTAATTCTTTAACTTCATAATTTCTACATGTTTTTCTCCAGCATTATGCTTTGTGCCAATTGTTATCAAACATTTGCCAAAATTGTTCATTTTAAAATATATCAAATGTAAACAAATAGGTTCTTTTCAACATTTTCTAGAAGTATATGATAAGGCAGGGAAAACTTTCTCCTTCTAAATTCAGTGTTGGAAGCCCTGAAAATTAAGCCTAAAAGGGTGAAAATAATAGAAGAAACAGATTATGAAAGCCTTTTGTGAAGGCTTCATGTACATATACAAAAAATAATGAAGACCCAAAAAAGAAGTCAGACCCAGTGGCTTATATATCATTTTAAAAAGACCAATAAGTTGTATACAAATGACAAGAGAAATGGTGTTTAGGCTTTTAGAGATGGTGAATTGTGAAAAGGTAAAAATACAGGAAAACTAATGGAAGGTAAGGTTTGTTATTCAGATTCCTTTCATCTGTTGTCTCTAGACCTAAAGAGTGTACAATCAGCTCCAATTAATAAGAGTTATCTTGCCTTTTCTACTACAGAAGAAGGGTGGGAACACTTTCACAAAGAGAAACATATGCCAAAGTTTTAGGCAAATTGGAGGGAAGAGGGCTTTTCTATGTCTGCTGCTTCTCAGTTCCCTTCAGTTCAAAATAATCCTTATGTTAAAGTATCATACTTTGGAGTTGCATATGCTGATTCTCTTTAATACATATCCTCCAACGTAAAGAAATCGTCTTCTAAAAGTACTAGTTTTAGTAAGAATTCTAATATTGGAGAAATGTCAACCTCTGTGTCTTCATTAAATTGTGGAAATGAAATGCCCTTTGTCCTTTCATCTTTAAGAAAAGAAGAGCATTTTGTAGCATTTTAGTGAATACTAGCATTTAGTTTCTCTTTCAATTAGACTGCAACAGCTGGTGTGGACTGACTGCATTTCCTTGTATCTTTGCTTAGAAGAGGAATTTGGGATGTAGAAAGAATAACATGGGAGCAGGGATATCTCTTGGTAATGAAAATTGCAGAGTGGTTTCAATGACAGAGAACATTTAAGACCCATTAAGTCATCTTTCTTATTGTGCTTAACACCATCACATTCAATGAGAGAATCAATGGCCACAGCTGGATGCAAGAAACATTGAAATTCAAGAACGATCTCACTGCATCAGTGATAATAAGCCTAAGAAGTAGTGAGTGGGTGAAAGAGATAAAGTCATCACTGAATTTTGATTATAGCTCAGGAGTCGGATTAAAGGCTGACTTGATATTTCACAATGATTCGGTTAAACAGAAAATGCAGATCTAGAGGAGGTGGAGAGAGCATATTCTTGAAAGCCTAGCAGTGAGCATTTTGGAGAAATTTATCCTTTTTTTTGGCTTTTTATTTAGTCAAGATAATACAAAACTAAGGGATCTTTTCATTGCATTAGACAAAACCCAACCTTGAAAAAAATCTCCAAGTCCCAGTTCTCTTATTTTTCTCTCTTCATAATTTTTTGAAGCCTTGTAGCCATGGTGATATTCAGAACACAGCTCTGTTCCTCGGATACGTCTGAGCGTGCATATCTGCATAATGCTTTCTCCCCCACAGCGGCCACACTCAGACTCCCTTTAAAATCATTTTATTTTGCCTTATTCCATCTCACTGTTATTCTAAAGAATTCAATTTAATGCTGCTGACTTGGAGAGACCATTAAGATGTCTTTCTCTTCTCAGAATGATAGGCACACATGCTGCAGCTGATTTGGGTAGAAATCTACCCTGATGAGAACCCAACATTGGGAATTCTCATTAGAGATGTTACCAGTCACTGAGGTAGGTCAAAGGAAGGAGCATCCAGGGCATCCTCAAAAGCACATGCCACCTATCAGATTCTGCCAACATGAAAAATTACTTTCAGAATCATGGCAGAGCTACCATCCACTACAAAAACAAAAGATCTGTGGCCATGACAGTTAAATAGCTAGCATTTCTCCTTAAACCTCTCATATCCAAGGCACCTCTTAGCCATTGCAACTGATGGGTTGAGTGAGTGGGTGCCTTCAGACTGACTTCTTTCTGTTCACACTTAAAAAAAGACCTGTTGACTCCCATCATGGGTTTTCCTTCCCACATTCTATTCTTCCAACTCTTCTTACACATGTGCATATCTAAGATTACTAGATAGAATCCTCTATTTTATTTTTGCCCTTTTCTTGCATCATAGTGAACCTGAAAGTTACAAGCATATATGCTCACAGCCCTTGATGTATTTCCTTCGCATTCCACGCTGCTTCCCACTCCTCCCTCCTTATGCATGTTAGTGAGATGGGTAGTGACACCTTCATATCTGGACAGAGCATTATTCCTTCCGCAATTCTCCTTTTCCCCCTGCCTCCTCCAATCTCCTTCTACTCTTTTACTTGTCTCTCCCTCATTTATCTAAATTACATTTTTCCTATATTCTCTCTAGCTTCCACATATGAAAAAAACATATATGACCCTTGACTTTCTGAGACTGGCTGATCTCACCTAGCATAATATTCTCTAGTTCCATCCATTTCTCTTCAGATGACATATAATCTTGTTCTTCTTTATGGCTGAGTAAAAATTCCCTATGTACAACACATTCTCTTTATCCAGTCATCTGGTGATGGACATAGGTTGATACTATAATTTGGCTATTGTGAATTGTACAGCTATAAACATGGATAAGCACGTATCACAATAGTTTTCTGACTGTAATTCTTTTGGAAAGATATAGAGGGGTGGTATAGCTGGGTCATATGGTGGTTCCATTCCTAGTCTTTTGGGTGAGCCTCCATACCTACCTCCAAAGCGGCTGTACTAATTTACAATCCTGCCAACAGTGTTCCAATCACAATCCTAACAAAATCCCCTTTATTCTTTGCTTCTCCTTTGAATTTCATTAAATCACCCAGTCTCAAAACCTCATTTGTGTGAAGTTGAACCTTTACATATAACACAAGTGAACTTGCACTACATATGGATTCTGATAATCTATTCATGTTGAAGCAATAGAGTATTCATGCACAGTCTCATTTTCAAGATTAAAGATAAAAATTGTTAATGGGGTTCACGATGCACTGCCCTAAACTGTGGCACTTGATCACTTGAGAAAACAGCAGCACCAGAAAGATCACTCTCTGGGCTTCTGGTATTAAGGAGGTAATACTGACTCTCATGTGAGGAAATGGATATTCAAGTATCCAAAGACAGGGACACAGAGAAGAATCTGAACAAAAACTCTCCCATGCTTACTGCAGTTTATTACCATTAGATCTAGTTTTCTTTTTTCTTTTTGGTGGTGATACTGTGGATTGAAACCAAGGGTGTTCTACCACTGAGCTAAACCCCCATCCTTTTTATTTATTTATTTATTTATTTATTTATTTATTATTTTGAGACAAGGTCTTGCTAAGTTATTCAGACTGATCTGGAACCTGCAATTCTCCTGTCTCAGCCTCCCAAGTACTGGAATTATAGGTGTGTGCCACCATGCCTGGCTTAGATCTTGCTTTTTGTCCAATCATATGCCCCTGACTATTCACTTTTTTTTATCAACTCTAGCATAGAAATACATATGTTTACTCATTTCTTTGGGTCTTCACTTCCTAAACAAAGGTTCCTGAGTCACATAAGACTTACATTAAATTAGTTTGCATATTTTTCCTTTATTAATTTATTTTTTAATATCAACCTAAATCATGAATCTGGGATATAGATAAGAAAAAAAATTTTATCTTCTACACTGCTGAGTAATAAAGTCTCCATAAGTTTTTCAGGAAGCAGGAAAGAAGAGAAAATAAAAAGTGAATACATTAATTGAATGAATGATTATAAAAATAATGAATTAATAAATGATTATTTGGTAATTATTATACTAATACTAAGTTCTTACTGTGTATTTTATAAATTTATAAGTCATGACTCATTCTTTTAATAAATTTCGCCAAATAAGTCGTGCTCAGCAGTCACCTCATTACCTCTTATACACAAATGCACAAGCCTACCAGTGACAACGGGCTTATCCGTAGAACCATTCACTTCTAATTTATCTGATCTTGACCATGCCCTTCCCTCTGAACTCTTGTCTTCTATATCCTCGCCCCTAAAGAGAATGACAGCCCAGATACTACTGATTTCTATAGGCCAGTGTTACTTGATCACCTAGTTTAAGTATAAACACACAAACCAAAGATGAACAAAGACAGAAAACCTCTGCATTTTCCTTGCAAAATAAAATTTTAATATAAAAACTGAATTTCAATATTCCTACAAAGCTAAAATAACCAGCCTCTCTCTTGACAAAGAATCAAAGGCGATTTTTATATAGAGTTTTCACTGGAGTTTTGTTTCATATCAAACCAGAAATCAGAAATAGACTATGGAAAAACAATCCAAATAAATTTGTTATGAGTCACATAGCAAGAGATTGCTTCTCTTATAATAGGTTTGGTTTGTTTCTGCAAACAAAATTTTTGGAAAATAAGACTGATCCAGCTTTATCGTTTTTGTTTTCTTATTTGCCTTATCTAGATGAGCACACAAGGACTGTGTATTTTCTGATGGTTCCTGAACCAGCATGCACCCTATGATTTCTTGATAGGTTAACTCCATTTGCCACTGGAGGCAGACAGCAACAACAAAAAAAATTAGCAAGTCACTGATCAGCAATTTAATCAGGTCTTACTATAACCCACACACAGTAAAAAAAATAATAATAATAAAAGATGCTGTTGATAAAAGTTACTTTAATGTCAGGATATTTAGGCTATAAAATATTACCAGTTCGCTAGCAGGCATCAGTGATTGAGTGGTGGAGGCAAATTAAGCTTTAACAAAATACATGCCAGGAGTTGCTGAGACTGTGTAAGTGATTTTCATGTTTCTTCCAGCTAGTGCACTTTGCAAAGCAGGTCATAGGCATCATCTAATTTAATCATTCCAGTTATCGAGTAAGGTAAATATTAATTTCAATTCACAGATTAAAAGCTGCTCAGAAGAGAGAACAACTATTTAAGCCAAGAAGGGAAGGAAATGGTTAACTCAACTGAATGTAGATCATCTTCTTTTGAAGTTTCACTGCCTTCCTCTCAAACAGCTAATAGCCTTCTGCTGGTTAAATTTCCAAGACCCTCAGAATCTTTGAGAAGTACCATAATGAACATAACTAAATACAAAACATATTTTTAATGTTTTTAAAGTATCATTTTATTAATAAATTTTCTCATAAAAATTATGTATCAGTAACTATGAGTATGGAAATGGCATGATCAAAGAATAAAATAAACTTATTATTTCTACTTTCTCTTTTTTGCGGTACTGGGGATGGAACCCAGGGGTATTCTACCTCCAATCTACACCCCCAGCCCTGTTTTTTTAATTCTTTATTTTTGAAACAGGGTCTCACTGAGTTTCAAAGGGCCTCACTAAGTAGCTGAGGCTGTCTGCGAACCCTGATCCTTCTGTCTTTGACTACTGAATTCTGGGATTAAAGCATGTGCCACCATGCCCGGCCCTTATACTTTCCATTAGCATACAATAATATAAAGTGACAGAAAAAATATACAGGATGAAAAATTTTAAAATACAAGTCTTTTATGCTGTGTATTTTGATGAAGAATCACAAGCACTAAAGAGAAATTCAGTGTAAGCTGAAGTAGTTTGGAAAACATTCAGGAAAAATGTAGTCTATATGAATCTTAGAAATGGGTAGAATTTGGATAAGACAAGCAGAGAACAAATTAGAATAAATTACATTTTTAACCAGAAATAACCATTGCTTTTTTAGGTTACAATGGCAATGGCAAATGTTTTATTCAAAGGAAAAGGAATCAGAAGAAAAGGACCACTATATTATACATGAATAACTTATGGGCGTAGTAAGTAGCTTATTGGTTTTTGCTTCATTTTCAAAGTAGTCCATGAGGCCTATTTTGATCTAGTGGTATGCTAGTTAACTGACTTTGAGAGAGCAAAATGTCCAGCTTTATAGCATTTACAGATGTCTCCGGTATAAATAAGGCCTCTGTGGCCAATTTTAAGCTACTGAGGTCTCTTAACCACAGACTCCATTGTTCCTGCATATTTAACAACCAGCTCTCTCAGGCCAGCAGGAACCTGCTCTGGCAGTGCACTAACTTCTCCTTTGCCCAAATAAAAAGTTGGTTTTTCCAGGTGTTTTCTAGTCATTCTGAAGTCATGACTCTTCCAACATGTCTTTAATTTGCAAAAACCCTGTCTCCTTTGAATAATTAAAATGGCAAATCCTCTGCAGTAAAAACAGATTTAGACCTGCTGTAAAGCTGGGTAGGGGGGTAGTTGTTCCTGGGCTACCTCTCTCTCTTCCCTAATCAGTCTTCTCCTCCTTCTCTGGCTGATAAGTTCATTCTCATCTGCCTTGGGCTGGTGAATGGAAAGAAGAGAAAGGAGAACAGCAAGCATTTATTTGAATGAGACCATAATGAACTGGTGTCATAGTCACTGGGCATAAAAGATGTATAAAAATTTTTCTACATCAATTAGATTTTCAAATTTTCTGCCTTTGCATTTCCCAACTAGACCTTTCATAACCATGGTGATTGCTTCCTACTTCTAGTTATTTGCTTTCTCTTTCCTCTAGCCTGAGGAATCAAACTATAATTATAAACATTTTCTTCAGAAATTGTCTTACCTCCCTAACCCAGGGTTCAACTATCTTTTTCTGCAAAAGGCCAGATGATAAATATTTCAGGCTTTGTGAGCCAGATGGTGTCTGAAGAAAATACTCATTTTTTACTACAATAGCCCAAAGCAACCACATACAATACATAAATGAATGGGCACGACTGTCTTTCACTATTTACAAAAGAGGCAATAAGATCTGACCTGCAGGCCATAACTTGCCTATTCCTGCTTCAGATAGCTGTGGGAAACATGTATTAAGACATGGCTAGGTCATTCTCACACATAGGCCACAAAACACTCATGCATTCTATGACTTGATAAACCAGAGAGTGAAACAACTTCCTAGACCTTGGGCTGCTTAGGCCAGATTCTTGTGACATAAATTGTTAGATGTCATAGCACTAGTCTACTCTGTCCACCAATCGGAAGGACACACACATTCCTCCTAAGAGCCCTTCTTTTCTTGAGTTGCATGGAAAGTTTAATACAGAGTTTGAAGGCAAGTGGGTAGGAAGGATGAGACTCAGTGTACAAAAGACACATATTTTCTAACTTAACCCTCAAAACTCCTCTCAACTAAAAATTTCTAATACTTTTTGTATCTTAAATGTTAGCAAGAGTTTTGGAAATACCACATAAGGCCCAGTCCATTCTTAGAATGTGTACCTATTATCTTGTATTTCAACCCAAATTTCACTTTAGCATCCATGTGTAAAATAATTAATAGGCATAGCTCTCGAACAAAGTAATTTTACCTCTATTCAATGAGTAACAGTGAAATATTCAAAATGAGAGGTGATGAGTAACACAAGAAAATTACTCTTTAAGGAAATATAAACTTGGTAATTGAGTTGGATTCATTGAAAATCAGGAGATATTCTGACAGCAGGAAAATCAATTAGAAGGTTCTTACAGAAAATGCAATTACCCAAACTAGGATTATATGCATGAAAATGGTGACCTAAGTGGGAGTATGTGAAGGAGATCAAAGACCTGAAGATGACTAATTGCAGGATGTGAAAGAAGAGTGAGTAAACTTTCTTTCTCCTTTCATGTGTAGATGTCATCAATGGCAGGAGGAAATAAGTAAATCAAGAAGGGAGAAAATAGAGTAATGAGGGAAATGATTAATTCCATTCAGAGCAGACACCAAATGATGCATGTTAATGTACCAAACTGAGACTGTTGAAGAGACAACAAAAGATGTAATAATTACTGCTTAGATGTGGCTACACCTAAGGTGTTTCAAAGGCCAACTGAGTAGATGATATTAAACAGAAACAGGATGAGTTCACATAGCAAAAAAAAATGCAGAGAGAGGGGTAGAGAAGCAAGCCTTTGGAAATGCTCCCAGGCAGGAGCAGGAGGAGGAAATAAAAGAGCAAACAAATTGAGTTTATTTTTATTAACTCCATATGGGAATCCTTAAGAAGTAAATTCTTTAATTTAAAAAAGACAAAAAGGTTCTCAAAGTACATTTTTGTAACATGTTTAAATATTTTTATTCAATGTACGATGAAGGATGAAGAGATACTCATATTAAGAACTGATTGGCAGATCACTTTCTGTGTATAAAATCATGGTTTAGGTCTTCCTTCTCAGTCCCAGCCTCCCTCAGGAAACAGTACTATTCAGTCGGCAGCTCACATGACCTCTCTAAGCCTCACCTCCTCATTTTCACAATGTTGGTAGTAGCTGTACCTATATCTGATACTGATTATGGAATTAAATGAGATAATGCAAATAAAGTAAAACGCATAATACCTATCATGTTAAAAATGCTGAATAAAATTTAAGTATAATTATGATTGCTGCAAATAAGTGAAATGAAAGGAACTACGTCTTAGCTTCTCTCCTTAATGGAATACAATATGGTTTGTTGATTGTTTCCCTGTGTCCTTTTTATAACATAAAAGTACTCAACTCTCAAAGTTCTTCCTGACCACATCTCCCCCACCCTTTCCCACGGGCCACTTCCTCCCTATTGTGTTCTGTGACTTGCAATATACAGTGAGGAGTTGGGGTTAAAGAATATCATCCATGCAGTCAAATACAAAAGCCCAATTTTCTGTTTAGCATTTTCCCCGAATATCTTTAACCATAAAAGAGACAGGGCCAGGGTGGATCAAAAGACCTCATCTGCACTGGCTTCCCAAATCTATCTGCTTTGGGGGTAAATCAAACTGCAAGGTTTAAATTCTGCTTTTAAATGGTTTCAGGTTTTGGATCTTCAGTGTCTGCTGTATTAGAGGGAAGTTAAGAGAGAACTGTAAAAACAAAAACTACCAACTGTAGATCATATTATAAGGACCTCTGAGATTGAATTTCTTGAATCTGGTGCTGATTTTATCTCCTCTCTCTCTCTCTCTCTCTCTCTCTCTCTCTCTCTCTCTCTCTCTCTCTCTCTCTAAATCAGATCAGGGGCTTCTTCGGAGAGGAAACAACAGAGGTAACTATAAAGAGGGAAAAAGTCATAAACTGAGCTAACCTACAATTCAGAATCTCTGATGGAGATTCTCTGATGGAGAATCAGAAGCCATAAATCGTGCTCTTAGACCTTTTCAATTTTATTGATATTTTCATAGTCACCAATCAAGAGGCTCAGATAAGTTGTCTTAGACAGCTCAGGTGACTCCCCAGGATCCTACTTTTGCTTTGGACATGGTTTCATGGCCCAAGGTAACAGAGGAGCTACCAGAGAGGATTTTCAGGTTACTACTAATATAGAAGAAAGTTTTCAAGTTATAAAACATCTTCACTTTATACCTTCAAAGACTTGCGTCATAAATCTAGAGACTCAGGGCTTAAGTACTATCAGCAAACTTTTATCCAAGAATATCCTGCTAAAATCATCCTGCTGAAGACATAAAGTCTGTTCCTCCCAACAAATGGCATTAAACTATAGAATCCTTGTTAACAAGCAGATGAGATTGAGTCTCCAGTTGTTCTATATCCCTTCCACCTGGGGCAAGGAGGAGGTATCTCCCAGGCAGAGCAAATGAACAGGTCTCAGGCAGCTTCATAAGCTCCTCCCTCTACACAAACATATTTCTGTATCTTTAAGGGTCCTAAAATTTACATTGCCTTCTCAATTTCAACATTTTCTAATAGAGCTAATTTGTTTCCCTAAAACTCCTCCTGGTCCATACTCTGAGGCCCATCTGCCAAAGCTACTATTGATATACTCTTCTTAGAAATGAAAAATTAAATGTAAGAAATAAACAAGAAAAATTTAAAATGTGAGGGCTGGAGATAGCAGAAGAATTCCCATCAAAGAAAGATAGCATATACTTCCAACAAGAACAAAAAATGTCAAAAAAGGGTGACTAGATTTTATTTCTGTCAACGTCCATTATCATAGTAGCATGGAAAGCTATTAAAAGTCCAACTAACAGATGAATCCTTCTCATTCATCCTCCATGTAGGAAACGTAAAAACTAGGAGGGAAAGTGTCAAAATAATTCAAGATGGACATGTTAAAACTGTGGGATCTGGTATGTGGGAGGAATGAGTCAGTACAAAGATCATATATGAAGAAACAATAGATAGAGCTGTGTATTGGGGTACACACTTGTAATCCCAGTATTTGGAAAGTTGAGACAGGAGGATGCAGGTTTAAGACCAGGCTCAGCAATGTAGTGAAGCCCTCTGCAACTTAGTGAGACCTTGTTTCAAAATAAAAAGTGAAACGGGGCAGAATCTAGTATTTAGAGCAGGAATAACTTGTGAGGCAGACAAAGGTCTCATTTTTAACATGTGGTTAAATCTACAGAAAATTAGTAACCACCTGTCTCTATTTGTGGCCCTCTTGAAATAAAATATTATAAAAATTTTATCTCCAAAATAACAAGCAATAAGATCAAAGATAAAATGGAGCATACCTGACACTAGGGACAGATGGCAGTGGAGAATTATTTCAAGTTGTGGTCACTCTAGCAATATTTTGCACCATTCAGGTGTGGTGTGGCCCTTGCTGAAGATTGTGAGCTTAGAGCTATCAAACCATCCATTCAGAGGAATCAGCAAGAAATATGGAGAGTGCCAGGTATAATTGTTTGGATTTAGAATGGCCCCATACCCCTCATGGAAATAAGGTAGCAGTGTTGGAAGTAGTGTTTGGTTGCTAAGGATGGGCCCCTGAGAGTGTGGCCTTGGGGGTTTATAAGGTCCTTTCTCCCCCTGCTATCTTTTACTTTCAGCCTCCATGACGTGAGCCCTTAAATTTCTTTCTTCCTGCTACCATGTCCTGAGCTCCACAGACCTGGCCTGACATGGACTGAACCTCTGAAATCTCTCAAAACTGAGCAAATAAATCTTTTCTTGAAGTTTTGTGGTTGTTTTAGATTACAGCAGTGAGAGTACTGTCGGAGATAACAAGTTTCCTACATGTGGAACACATGAGAGCAATGAAAGATGAACAGTTTTACAAATCAAGAGGAGGCATCACCTGTCCTTCAGTGATTTTGTGATTTATCACATGAAATAAATCTACAGTTGATTATCTAATTTAATTTGGAAGGGTTTTCTGTTTGGCAAAGAACCATTTTGCTAGCAATGATCTCTAAAGTTCATGTTCAATGAAAATTTTAAGAACCAAATTCCTATTTTTCAAAGGAGGTTATAAAGAGCAGGTAACTGCAGTATGTTTATTTATTGGGGTTCATAGTAACAAATCTAATCACATAAAAAGCAGAAAACACAAATCAGCTGAAGAAGAATTAATGTGTTTGTTTGTTTGTTTGTTTGTTTGTTGCACTGGGATGAAACCCAGTGGCATTCTACCTCTGGGGTACATCTCCAGCTCTATGTTTTTGTTTTGTTTTTTTAATTTGAAAACAGGGTCTTGCTAAGTCACTAAGGGCCTCACCAACTTTCTGAGGCTGGCTTTGAATCTAAGATCATTTTATCTCAGCCTCCCAAGTACTAGGATTATGGGGGTATAACACCACGCCAAGTGAAATCAACTTTTTCAGCACTGCAAAATAATAATAATAATAATAATAATATTAATAAATAAAAGTTAGCAGCTATTTTAAGAAATTTGTTCCTGAAAACATGGTTTAAGATGTGAAATAGCAATAGAGATGTTTATAAATCACCAGATTCACTTTGAGCATTATTTTATTCAAAGTTTTCTTATATAAACAGAAAAAATTATTTATTGTCTCCAGTTAACAAATTGCCTTCAGAAATAATCCTATTTAATCAAATAGAAGAATAATAATGAAAATAGAAAATCAGTTAAGTTTAATTCAGTGATTTCAGCTTTAAAATCTAATTGATATATTTGAAACAAAGCTTTCAGAATCTCACTCTGTTAAAACTGAAAGAGATAAAATTAAAGCACATACTACTATAAATATAATTTAAAATTTCATTATTGTAAACTTGTTTACTTTTAGAGTGATAATGCAAATATAAATTTGGCTGTAGCACAGCCTTGGAAATAAAAACTCTTCTTATTAGTTGCATTTGAAAATGATTTAGAGAAACTATGATTCATAATTCTATCCATACTAATTGCTAGTTTCAACATTATACTAGTCAGATACAGACGTATTTATATTTTTGTGCATTTTTGTGTATTTTTAAATAAGTTATCTAAATTTTAATGTACATTACTCAAAATAATTTAAAATTTTTATTCAAGTTTTTCGGTAAGTTGAATGCCATAAGTATTGTCTTTTGGAGCTTTGGATACATTGCATTTACTGAGACTAAACTGGGATAAAGAAAAACGATATAAATGAGAAAGGAAATAATTGAGCAAATTAAATAAGGAAAGAAATAATGTCAATAATTAATTTTTAAATTATCTTTGTTTAGGACTGGCTGGTAATGAGAGAATATTTTAGTGGAGCTCCTATTTCTCAATTGGATAATTTTATATTTGTATGAAATTAAAAATTAACTTAAGATGACCTACAATTAAAATTTGATGAAAGGCTCCAAAGAATCAAATTTATTTGACAAATTTTACCTAACAAAAACATTTATCCAATAAAATTACTCTGAATCAAAGTACAGGCAGTATTTGTGAAAATATTTGAGCTTAATGTTTATTATTTTTTTATTCATTGATTTTGCAGATTGAACCCAGGAGAATTCTACCTCTGATCTATACTCCTGATCCTATTTTCAAACTTTATTTTTTTTTATTCTGAATCAGGGTCTTTTTAAATTACCCGATTATTGTTTTAATTTTTTTATAATCTATACATATAACATGGCTGACTTCAACTTGTAATCCCTCTGCTTCAACCTCAGGAGTCGGGTATTACAGAAGTAATATTTTAAACTATGAAAATATTAGAAGAAAATCTTTCATTTAGCAAAATTTTCTCTGAACTATGAAGAGCTCAGCATTTCTAGAGAGAGAATATTGACACTGCAGATTATTTTTGTCTACAGAAAAATGTCGAGGGAATATTAGTTTTGAATTTACTAATCATAAAATAAAATAAGATATACTTACATCTTTGAATCACTCCCTCAACCTATATTCATATCTATATATAAGAATATATTTTGTCACATGACTGGCATAAAAACATTATTTACAATGTTTTAATAAAATCAAATAGATATGCGTGTTGTTACTTACATCTACTTTATCATAATGTTTTTATAATTTCTATTTTGTAATTTATGTGCATAATTTATACTGTGTTCCCATCTATTTTGTATGCATGTAGAAAATATTTCTACTTACAGAGTGCATAAAAAATAAAGTTTGAAGACCTACACACACAAAAAAAATGTACAGCTACTCTTGTGAGAGTGCCCATGGGAATAGAAGACCATGGTGTGACAGGATGATTATTTCTAATGTACATGATGTACATTAACAACAGATCAAAATCAATCACTAAGCCAAACATGAGAGGGCAGGAGGGAGAGTAAGGAGACTAAATGGGGTGGGAATTGGGTGATGTGTACATGTATGCCTCTAGCATCTTGTACTCCGTTAAAATGTAGGACTACAATGCACCAGTAGACATTTCCTTAAAAAATAGAGAGAGCTGTTATAAATCAAATAGAGGAAAAGCACTAAATTATTATTAAGTACTAAATGGTATTTAAACTCACACAAAAATAAAATAAAAATAAAAATATGAAACTCACCGTTTTTAGTAATACATTTTATTAAATTTGAGATAATGGGTTTTTTTTCCAAGTAGAACATTAGCAAAGGTTAAAAAAAAAGGGGGATAATGAAGACTGAATATGCCACGTAAAATGTTGGTGATGGCACATGTGTAGAATTAAACTTGTTAAGCACTTGTATTTGTGACTTTGCCTATTTCTCTCACATTTTAGAAGAAAATATTTCAGATGTTACAGATTAACTCCTAAATGGAAAAGTTATTTCTGAAACAAATTGGAAATTGAGTTTTTAAAATAATTGTGATTCCTAGTTTCATGATATAGTTTAGCTATGCATAGTCATTGAAGATAATTGTTTTACTGAAATCATTTTGTGAATCTCTTATCTTGCTAATTTCAAAACACGAATGTTTTCTTAAATCAGGTATGAAAGCTGATTCCAGGAAATGTTCCAGCATGTAATATTTTATAGTACAATTTTATGATATCAATAAATTGCATGTTAAAGGGTGTGTGGGTTATGAAATGATGCCAATTCTATTTTTAAATTGTTAAAACTAAATAAACTTCTCTTTGTATTACTAATGACTGAAATATATGCAGTTCACTGGGTTGTTTAAATAGACTTCAAATAATTTTCCTCTAAAAAAAAAAAAAGAAAGAAATGTCCAATCATTTCTGAAACATTACACTCTTCATTGGCCAAGGCTGAAATTTTTAAAAATGTGGTTCCCACAGTAGATGGTAGCTCTGCTCTCACTCATAACAGAAACCCAAGACTAGCTAGCACATATAGAATAGAAACTGGTATTCAGCAAACAGAAATGTATGAGTCTCTGAAAAGCCAATAGCTGAACCATTTCAGGTCACCTAACTCCTATCCTTCCTTTTTATTACCTGTGCTAGATGTTTTGTTCATGGTTGGCTCCAGTTAGGAGAGACTTGATTAGGAATGGAGATATGATTCATGCCATGATAATAAATATTTCTATTGGACTTGTTCCTAAATATTAAAAGCCTTGCCTTTAGGTTAATTGCTTGAAAGAGTGGAAGACTTAGTGCTCTTTAGTGGATTATATTTCTCTTTTTTTAAGGAGCATTGAAACTGCTATGATTATTAGAAAGAAAATAGATTTAGAAAATGAAAAATGTCTTACTTTTTATACTTTTATTGATGCATTATAGCCTCACATCATAATGTAGCTCCTAGTGATAGTAACAAACATGCACACAGCGCTTGTTGAGCTTCTCCCCAGCTCCCTCCTTAGTTCCCCTTCCCCACAAAAATATTGAGATTGGCATTGGTATTATAATATATGTGCATAATGTCCATGGAAGTGTTTCCTTCATTGATTCTCTCACCCCCTTCCCCTAGATCACCCCCCTGGCTCCACTGGAGTTTCTTTATTATCCCAATGACTCTCTAGCTTCCAAATATTAGAGAAAACATATGATCCTTCACTTCCTATGACTGGCTAATCTTCCTCAACATAATGCTCCATAGGTCCACCTATTCCCTAAAAATGGCATCATTTTGTTCTTTATTTCTGAGTAGAATTTAATTGTGTGTGTATCCTATTATTTTATAATCCATTCATCTATTGATAGACACTTAATTTGGCTCCACAATTCAATTATTATTAATTGTGCATACATTACTATAATATTCTGATTTCAGTCCCTTTGGAAAGATAACCAGGAGTGGAATAACTGGATCATAAGATGGATCCTTTTCCGGTTTTCTGAGAAATGGCAACTCTGATCTCCATAGCAATCCTAACAGCATTGTATGAGTTTCTAGTTCCCCACATCCTCACCAGCATTTATTGTTGTTTGACTTCTTGATGACTGCTATTCTAATTGAGGTTAGTTTTAATGTGCATCTCCCTAATTGATAGTGATGCTGAACATTTTTTCATATAGTTATTGGCCATTTATATTTCTTATTTTAGTTCACTTGTTCATTTCTTGAGTGGATTATTTGTATTTTTGGATTAAGTCTTTTAAGTATTTTTTTATATTCTAGATATTAGTCTTCTACCAGAAGAATAGCTGGCAAAGGTCTTCACTCATTCTTTAGGCTCTCTCTTTAGACTTGTAGACTCTTACATTTTTATCTATGTATACTTTGTAAAACTAGTGTTCTGAAATGAGCATATTCTTCATCTTTATACTTTTATTGGTGCATTGTAATTATACATCATATTGAGGTATAGTGTGATAAGAATATACATGCACATGACTTCTGAAAATTTCTCTCCAGATCCTACTTCTTTCATTCCTTTCCCCATACATACTTTTGAGATTGGCATTGGTATGTACACAGTGTATGTACACAGCATAAGTACATAGCATGAGAGAGGATTATGGGAAATAATAGGTGTCTTTTATAAATACTGAAAGCCTCAGGAAACTAACACATTACAAATATTAGTCTGTTCATTAACTTAATAGGGCCTTGCCATTAGAAGGTTTGAATAAATGAAATATTACAAAGTGTTATTCTAAAACTATAGGTAAAGCTATTCTCTGATGGCACAATCCTTAATTTGGAAATAAATTCAATATTTTTCTTTGTCTTGTGTTTCAACAAGTGGTACCCAGGAATATGATTTCAAAACGAGCACTACAAATTTGAGAAGTTATGACATTACTTTCTGTTCCTACTACCATTTTCTCCATCCAAAACCTAAACATTAAAATTAAAAAGTAATCCAGAAGAGCTTGGCACAAAAGAGGAGTATATTTCATTTCAGAAAGAAAATATTTACTGCCCAATGAGTGGGAGCCGCAGTGGGCCTGGCTGGCATGTGGTGGGCAGTGCAGATAACTGAAAATATACCAAGAAATGCACCCATGAAAACACCAGCTATTTTGTTTTCCTATTTGAATTATCATGTGTAAAAGACATACAATATAAATAACCCTTGAACACTGATTCATCATATTTTAATATACTTGTTTTTAGAGTGCAGTTTGACCAAAGAACTCAAGTATATCACAGGAATTTCTGTTTAATGTCAACTTTTCAAAACTAGAATAAAAAGCTCTATGAGAAAGATGTATTGTTAATTAATTATGCTTTTGGTTTATTTTCATGGGTGGGGTTTTCTGAAAATACATTTTATATGCATTTCTACATATATCTCTCCTAGGAACATTTAAATTTATTAGGTGACCAATGCAGAAAGAAGGTATAGATGGGACTTATTTATGCTGGGACTCTACACTAATTATTTTTTCTATAGTCAAAACAATTTCATAAACAAAAATGAACATCTTCATATTTCTAAAACCACCTATCTCAGTCAAAATATTTTGAAAGCTATATCTTATAATGAAACCTAATTAGCTCAGGCTTCAATAAGCCAGCAGTACTTTATAAGCATTGGAGCTGTCCTAATAGCCTTGTGATCTGTACTTATTCTCTAAAAAGTATATCCCATTGGTGGGATAGGGTTCACAAACATAAATTTAGTTATTAAAATTCAAATAAAATAATACTGTTCTATATTCGGAAAATTGTTCTGACACTTAAAGATTTGATGAGGCATGAATGCACCTTGCCCACTGAAATAGAATCGCTTCTAAACCTATCCTCAGTGTTCTCCTTCACTGCTCAAACTTTTCCTTATGAAGGAGAATGAGATTGTGTTGCCATGACTCATTAATTCCACCCATGTATACAGAGCCTTGAACATGTATAAGCCACCCTTTTAGTTATTGCAATGGCTGTGACTACAGAAATGCATTTAACATGTTGATGTTTCAGTTTTAGTAAGAGAAAGACATATATAAACCATTAAATGTTAAGGCACAATGTCTAAATCATTGAGAAGTCATGGTACACAGCAGAAGAGTATAATGGAGACATCAAGTAATGGTAGGAGGAATATCTTGGGATGATTGGAGCCAAACTATTTCAAAATCAAGTTGGTGCTGTCTCACCCTATCATTAAGAAGCCAACCCATTTCCTATTGAGGAAAGCTCACCTAAAAACCATTTCCTCTTAACTTCCTTTTCCCTGGCTCTTTGTATTCTCAACTGTCAACAGTTGTTTTATTATTTGATATGCTATGCGAGCTGCAGAGATGAATAATGCTGCAGTCATGAAACATGAAAACAAATCACTCTCAACTGAGGTACTCTCCTTTGTTAATAAAAACATTCTGTAAAAAAAAAAAATGTGCCTTTCTGCTACTGCTTGAAAAGAGTATCAAAAGTTTCCAAACAACAATGCCAAAGTTTAGTTCATAGTGACGATTACGTCCATGTACACATACTTCTTTATAAAAATATCTGTAGCATAGACCAGAGCCACAGTAATATAAAGAAGAATATAAGCCTACATTTAATTTTAATTTTTTTTTATAATTTTCTTCTATTAGTTTTGGAAAGTTTTAATACGAACTAATCTTTCTAAAGAACAGCTTATTTTGTGCACTTGGAAAACTAAATTCAGATAATTAATCTCATCTCTTAAAATTCATCTCTGAATTTTAAGTTTCATAGGAATCTTTTCTTTGCTTGGTGAGGTTCTTTTGAGTCTCAAAAACTGCATCTCATTTTAATCCCTTTGAATTCTTAAGAATAAGAGCTATTCAAATAATTTGAAGACTTCTATCAAGAATCCTGGCACTTTTCCCTCAGATAAAAAGGGCATTCCTTTCTTCCTACATTCAAAACAGTGAAGGCTATACAACTATTTCCTAAACATAGATTTTTTTTCATTCTCAGTTACTATTACATAACTTTTGTATAATATGTTATTAAATAATTAATGATCTGAACAATAACTATGTAATAGAATATATGAGAATTATACAATACATAGCACAGACACATATATCCAATATTATTGTGATGGTCTTAAATATTTCCAACTAAATTGTCAGATTTTTTGACAAATAAATATATATACATATATATATGCATATATTTCTTTGTCCCAAGATATATATATATATTTTTTTTAAAAAAACAATGAAGTCATCAAGTAACTGTAATTACTTTTGATATCCTTAAGAAACCTATGCATTTCCAATTGAGGAAAATTCACTTAAAAACCATTTCAGTTTAACTTCCTTTCTCTAGCTCTTTGTATTTTCAACTGTTAACTGTTGTTTTATTATTTGATATGCTTTCTGAGCTGCAGAATATGGTATGGTATTATTGCCAATGTCAGTATCATGGTAAATTTTTTCTGAATTCTTAAATTGAGACAGGCATAGTTATCAGGACATAATTTTCTTATCTAAATAAGTATAGCCATTTATAAGGTAATTACTATTATTATAACCATTTTATCAGTGAGAAAATGAAGGCTGAGAGAAATATTCAATAAATAAACAAATTTAATCCTGCTGAAGCCTGAGCTATAGAAATTAAATCCTAGAATTTCAACTTCCCAGATATGGTATGTATGTATATATATATTATATTATATTATATTATATTATATTATATTATATTCACAAAGGGTCTTCTAGAACCTTTTTGATAATTCCTGTCTCAGGATATATAATTTAGGTCAGTGAACAAACAAGTGGTTTAAACATAACAAGTGGTTTGGAGTCCCATCTGACATCCCCAAACAAGATATATGGATTCCCATCTGACATCCCAAAGATTCCTGTTTGACATCCCAAGACAATTCATATCTTGGGATGTATAATATAGGTCAGTAAACAAGCAAGTGATTTCAGTTAAAGAAAGGGGTTAGGATTCCTCTTTGATCAATGGCAATCCAGATCAATTTTCTTTATCTCTATATTTTACTATTAGTTGAATCCAGAAGACAAAGGAACTCTGTTTTAAAATGCTGAAGGTGGGGATGGAAATCTGTTAACCTCAAGTGACATAGAGAAAGAAATCTACATTTCAAGCATAAGGATGAAATAAGGAACTTTTTTGAATAAACAAAAGCTTAAATAATTATTTTCTGGAAGATCTACACTACAAAAAATAAACAAAGGGGATTTCTCAGTGAAAAGAAAAGATACTAGCCTGGTGTGCACAAGCTGTTTGTACAGTTTGCGGACAGCCTCGGCTACTTAGTGAGGCCCTTCACAACTCAATGAGACCCTGTTTCAAAAAATAAAAAATAAAAGACCGGGATTGTAGCTCAGGGGTAGAATGCCCCTGGGTTCCATCCCCAGTACCGAAAAAAAAAAAAAAAATGATACTAGAATTCAGGTCTACATAACAGAATAAAGAATGCTAAAAATGACAAACATGTATGTATAGGTGTTATGGCTTGAAATGTATTCACTCAAAATTTAGTTGTTGCCAATGTGATGGTATTAACATGTGGAACCTTTGAAAGGTAATTAGTCCATGAGGTCTCCTGTTTCATGAATGGGATTAAGGTCCTCGTAAAAGAGAATTCACATAGTCTTTGATCCTCTTGTCCCTCGGTCTTCTACTATGTGAAGACACAGGATTTTTCCTCCCCAGACAAAGCAGCATCAAGGCGCTATCTTGGAATTATTTGAAAGTAGCCATTCCCAGACACTGACTTACTGCTGTCTTGATTTTTGTTCTTCTTGGCTTCAATAATTATGAGAAAATAAAATTTTGCTCTTTTAAAAGTTTCCATTCTGTAGTATTCTTCTACACTAGCGTGAAAGAATGACAATATCTTAAAGGCATTTTCTCATTTTTAAAACATTACGTGATGAGATATCTGGGTAAAACACAAATAGCAAAATACTAATCATGAGAAAATCAATACTTTTCTTAAAAATGGGCAAAAGAATGGGGCACTTCAAAAGATAATATGTACAGCCGGGCGTGGTGGTGCACGCTTGTAATCTTCACGCTTGGGAGACGGAGACAGGAGGATCACGCAGATTCGAAGCCAGCCTGGCTGGCTTAAGAGACCCTGTTTCCAAATAAAAATATAAAAAATAGGTCTCAGAGTGTAGCCCAGAGGTAGAACGGCTTCCAGGAACCCCAGTACCACAAAAAAAAAAAGATAATATGTACAAATAATCATGTTCCTGAAAAGACACTCAACCATTCCAATCATCGGATAAATGCAAATTAAAATAATAGAGATACTACTATGCACATTCTGATGAATTATGCACATTGTGATGAAAATTAAAACACTGACAACACTTTATATTAGTGGAGATGTGGACTGATGCTAAGTCTCATACATTGCTGGTAGGAATATAAAATGATTCAAATTTGAAGAAAAAAATTGGCAGTTTCTTACAAAAATAAACATACACTTATATAATGCAACATATATACTTCTCGTTGGGGTGTAACAGAAGAAATGAAAGAGATAGATAGAAAGGAGACATACTGGAAGGATGAGGAAAACGCAACTTTAATATGAAAGCCTGTGCTCAAGTTCCTCAATACCTTCACTCCCCCGTCTAGGCCCGTCAATCCCAATTTTCTGGGAAATTAACAAATACTTGTTCATTCACTTATGATAATTACTCTGAGCACTGTTAACTATCTTCAAAAGGAGTATCTAATGAACAGACAACAAAGGATACAGAAAGATGATAAATACCATACTGGAAGTTCACTCACATATAACATTTCTTGAGAATTATCTTACCTGTGAACAGTTAAGCAGGAGAGAGAGAGCTATGGATCAGACAATAAAGACCACAGAAAACTTCCAAAAGGTGACCTGGACTACCACACAAGAAACTCATTCATTTATGATAATTAGTATGAGCACATCATTAGCCATTCCACTTATGAATAGTTGAAACAAATGAAGTACCTACTGATTAGAAAATGAAGGCTCGCATTAGGACCTGAAGATGATCAAAACACCCTAAATTATCTTATTTTTGGACTGATGTCACTCTCACATACCTACACTTCGTTAGTTTCCTAAGAAAAAGAAAAAGACATGGACTTCCCAAAAGGCACCTTGCTTTCAAGGTGGCCTGTGTTTCCTTTCGAACGGTTATTTCTTGCTTTACCAAAAACATGTCTGTCTGTGTCTCTGACTGGCATTTGCTAAAATTCTTGTCCATCATGTAAACCCAAGACCTCTCCTGTCATGAGTTGAGTTTCTGTCTCTCTTAACTGGAAACTCCTCCTCAGACTCTTAGTGAATGAAAATCTCTGCCTCCGCCAAGACTTGTATACAATGTTCTCATAAGTTTAATTCACAGCTTTCCCCAGATGGAAACAACCCAGGGACTGGGGATTGTAGCTCAGCCTTGGAGTGCTTGCCTAGCATGCCTGACACCATGGATTCACTCCCCGCCCTGCCAAAAACAAACAAACAAACAAAAAAAAAAAAAAAAATGGGAATAGATCAAATGTCCAGAAACAAATTGTAAACCCATACATTGAAATATTCAATTTTTAAAATTTTATGTTATTAAAACACAGTATAACATGTGTGAATCTCTGCTTTTGAGAAAAAGAAAAAAAAAAACAACTCCAGAAACTACACCCATTTATATTAAACACTACAGTGAGCAAAACTAATCTAGATGAAAAAGCAGATTAGAGGTCAGCTAGAGTTCTGTGACTAGCAAGGAGCACAAGGGATCCTTCAGCGGGATAATATTGATAACTTAGACTTCCCATTTGTCAGACTGCATTGATTTCTACACTAAAACAGGTGATGGTGCATGCCTGAAATCCTAGAACCTGGGAGGCTGAGATTGGAAGATCCAAGTTTGGGCTAGCCTCAGTTACTTAGTGAGCCCTCCACAACTTGGTGAGACCCTGTTTCAAAATAAAGAATAAAACATTAGTAAAGAATAAAACATTAGTATAGGGTTGTAGCTCAGAGGTAGGCTATTTCTGGGTTCAATTCCCAGGACCACACACACACGCACACATATACACCCCAGAAAAAAAAATGAACTTTATTGTCGGTAAATTTTTCCCCATAAAGTTGATCACCATTAATGTTAATTTTACAGAACTAATTTATTTTTTGTAAACCAGTTGTTCCCAAACTTCCTTCAAATAATATCTAAGAATAAAGGGATTATATCCATGAATCTAGAAAACCAGAGATATACTAAATTTTTCTTAATATTTATATTTTTATTTTTACTTTAACAATGCACTATAGTCTCACATTATAATGCAAGTTCATAGTGGTAATGATCGCAACGTAACGTGCACACAGCATTTGATGGACTTTCTTCCAGCTCTCTGCATTCACCCTTCCATACAGAGTATTGACATTGGCATTGGTATTTTCACATATGTACATAATCAAAAAACAATTTATATCTTAAGTAAAAACTAAATAATTTGCTTAAGTTGTTAATTTGAAATTGTGGTGACTAGAACACTCTAAAATATCACGCAAACCTGAAAATATAGGAAAAATTACATAGAATATATTCTTCTCAATAGATATTAACTTCATAATTTTTGACACTGTTCAAACACTAAAATGCAAATTGTTGAAGGAAATATAGCAGTGTTGTTTTCTTGGTGTTTAAATTTATGGTTTATTTTTAAATTATCTAGCTTAATAAAAATAAGCATAAAATTAACTTTCTATAAGTGTTTTCAGGATACACTTTCATGTAACAGTAAAGCAATAAAACCATCCTATTTAATTTATTTTCCTTCTATTGGTAATTGTGAAGCTAACATTTATGCTTTCAAGCACAATGACAAATTGCTTAAAAGTAAACTGCTTTATATTATTTTAGCCTTAAAATATAGGCTCAATTTGAAATTGTAACCTTAAACTAGCTAACCTTCTGTATATATTCGTAAAAACAATGGTGCCAAAATTAAATTATTGCTTAAATTTCCATCTCATGTTCAAAGGTTACAACCAAGTATAAAATTCTAAAGAGTATCTTAAGAACTGTTGCTTAAAGCCGGGTGTGGTGGTGCATGCTTGTAATCCCAGCATTCAGGAGGCTGAGACCAGAGAATCTCAGTTCACAGACAGCCTCAGCTACTTAGTGAGGCTCTCCGCAACTTAGTGAGATCCTGTTTCAAAATAAAGAATAAAAATAGGGCAGGGGGTGTAGCTCAGAGTTAGAATGCCCCTGGGTTCCATTCCCAGAGCCACAAAAATAAATAAATAAATAAAAGAACTGTTGCTTAAAAACGAAAAATAACCTCTCAGTCCCATTTAACTCTGCATGCATTTCTTGACCACTTTATTGTCATTACTAGTTTTAGTAATGACATGCTAGGTGTGGACACCTCAGAGATGCAGTAGTGTTTCTTTTAAGTTCCAACAGGATAACCTGCTATGTAGACAGTACGGCATTAATTGGCCATCTTTGAATCAGCAGGTTTACTGGTACATAAAAGACTATAATTCAACTTCCTGCATGTCTATCTCTCATTTGGATAGCAGGTCCCTTAGATCTACTGAACTTGGTTGTTGTTCACATCTTTCAGGACTTTCTCACAGGTCTTTGAGTAGATATTTAGAAAAAAGAATCAAGACAATGCTCAAGGTAACTGATGTCAATCAATGGCGCATACCCTCAGTATACATTAAAGGTGCCCTCAGGTAGTGAGGAAAGTGTTCAACTAGATATTCTCAGTTTTCCCTCGTACCACTCCCAAACCATTAGAACCACTGCCAGAACTGGACATGGTGGCACACATTTGCAATACCAGTACTGGGAAGACAAGAGGATTACAGGTTCCCAGCCAGCCTCAGCAACTTAGCAAGGCCCTCTGAAACTTAGTGAGATCTTATTTCAAGTATGAAATAAGGATGGAGAGATAGCCAGAGTTAGAATACCCTTGAGTTCAATCCCTAGCACCACGAAATAAATAAGTTAATAAATAAACATAAAATAAAACTACTGCCAGAACAAATGAAATACTCGCTTAGAGAAATTTAGAATTTTAGAAATTCCCACTTTCAATACTGATATATTAAAATAAATATATTCTTCAATTTAATAACCCATTTATATAGATATTATTTCTCAGATAATAAATCTAAAAATGCAATCCAATCCCAAGAAAAATATTTATAATGTTAAAGGTTTTAAAAACTATAACATTAAATTCCAAAGTAGATCAGATCAATAGTTAATAGTGTTAGACTTACTGAAGAGTAATTGAAAAAGTACAATGAGAGGTGATATTGATTTAATAAAGTCAGAAATATGCTGTTTTATTATAGTAATGTTTCAAGTTTTAAAATCAGTGGTCCATAAAACACTATGCAATAAATCGACAGAAAAAGTAATTGCTACCCATTTGAGGGAAAAAAAGTAATTTTATATTCCAGCTTCACAACAAAATAAATATTTATCTCTAATTATATTCATTAAAATACTAATCTGACCAGTATCCGTAATCCACCAGAGCCCAGTTAATCCGAAAGCAGGCCTCATTTGGAGATATTCCACTTTGTATTCCAGGATCTGTCGGAAACCTTAGCAGGGAGAGGGTACTCAGTGGGTATTTTGTAAATTAAAAAAAAAATTGAATCTGGGCGTGGTGGCACAAGCTTGTAATCTTGGGAGGCTGAGACAGGAAGATGGAGCAGGTTCGAAGCCAGCCTCAGCTACTTAGTGAGGCTCGCAGAAATTTAGTGAGACCCTGTTTCTAAATAAAATATAAAATTGGACTGGGAGTGTAGCCCGGGGGGTAGAAAGCTCCTGGGTTCCATGCGCAACACCAAAAAACAAACGAACAAAATAACAAAAATATTGAAATAACCAAATGTTATATAAGAGAAATCTAAAAAAAAAGAATAAAAGAGTATTTCAAACTGTTGGAGTATGGGAGGATAACCTAACAAGATATAGAGCAAAAAATAAAATCAAAAGATTTTAAAATAACAGCATAAAATTGTAGAACATCTATAAAGTAAATATACGATGAAGCTAAAACATAAGCACACCACTAAAGGAACCTACTTGCTAAATTGTATTAGAAAAGGGATTAATATCTACATACCATTGATAAATGTAGCTCTCCTAAAGTAAATAAGAGACAAGTAAATAGACAGTAAATATGGAACAGATACCAGTAAATAAGCCACAGAATATAAATTTAAATGTTTAGTAACATGCAAAAAGGTAGTCAATATCACTCAAAATCAGAGAAATTTAAGTCAGAAATAGAAACTCTCCAACAATGTTGGTGGGATTGCAAATTAGTGCAGCCACTATAGAGATCAGAGTGGAGATTCCTCAGAAAACTGGGAATGGATCCACCATACAATCCAGCTATATAACTCCTGGGTATGTTTCCACGAGGACTGAAATCAGAATACTGTAACAATACACGCATACCCATGTCCATAGCAGCACAATTCATAATAGCCAAATTATGGAACAAACCGAGGTGTCCATCAACAGATACATAGATCACAAAGGTGTGGGATCTACACACAATGAAATTCTCTTTGGCAATAAAGAACAAAATTAGGTCATTTGCAAGAAAATGGATGGACCTAGATAACATTGTGTTAAGTAAGATTAGACCGTCACATAAAGTGAAGTCATACTTTTTTTTCTCATCTGCTGAAGATAGGGCGTACTTGGGCTATAAAAGTCACGTTAGATAATTGAGGAGAAACCCCAGTGGAGTGAGGGAGGTGGTTGGGGGGGATGAAGAATTAATGAAGGAAGCACTTCCACTGACATTATGAACCTATGTGAGAATGCCAATCTTAATATCTTGTATGAGGAAGGAAGAGTGGGGAGGAAGCCAAGGGAAAGCCCACCAAGGGTTGTGTGCATGTATGTCAGTAGCACTCTGAACTACATTCTGATGTGAGATTCTAATGCACCAATAAAAGTACAAAATATTTATTGTTATCATATATCTACCCTAATGCACATGATATACATTCTCAAACATATCAAAGTCAATCACTAAGCCTCAACATGAGAAGAAGGGAGGGGGAAGGGATGGGAGGGAATTGGGGAAAGGCTAAATGAGTGATGTGTGCGTGTATGCTTCTACCATCTCGTACCTCATTAAGATGTATGATTATAATGCACCAATTAAACACATAATAAAAGTACACACTTTTCATTATAGCATTTTTATAAATAATACATAAAAAGAATCAACTCAAATTCTTCTCAATTAAATACCCTGCTTCATGCAAATATTATGGTGCATATTCACTCTTTAATAAAAATGATTTGTCTCTATATGTAACCCTGTGGAAACTTCATAAAGACAAAAATTTTAAAAACAATATATAAAGATTTTTAGTGTGACTCAACTGATATCATGAAAATATACAAATGTGCTTGACACATGCAAATGGACCAAGTATTCTGCATGAAAGTCAGTTGTTCCTTCCTCAAAATATTTAACAAAGAAACAAAACCATGAATAAATAGAAATCTGAAAGTATATAGCATATTGGTAGATAGACCATGTTTACTTAAATTTTTCAATGAGTTACATTTGCAATGTTGAATTTAAATTTTATTTTAGCCAGAAATGGTGGTACATGTCTGTAGTGCCAGTATCTTGGGAGGCTGAGGCGAAAAGATCCCAGGTTCAAGGACAGCCTCAGCAAATTAGTGAGACTCTTCAGCAACCTAGCAAGGCCCTGTTTCAAAAATAAACAATAAAAGGCTGGAGGTGTGGCTCAGAGATAGAATTCCCCTGGATTAACATTTAACAAAGAGATCCAGCTATTAGAGAAATTATGATATAAAAGCACTAAGTCAGAGGCAAAGCCAAGTAAAATGAACAGTCCTTTTTAACAATGAAAAACTTTGCCTAAATTGACAAATGCCACTAATAGAAAATGCTCAAATCAAATAATGTGATTAGTTTGACCAGTAAGGTGACTCTCAACCATTTTATTTAGTTTTAAAATTATTAATCAATTATTTTTATAGATGTGACTTCAGGTGAATGGGTAGCATACAGTGAGAGTTTTACTTTTTTATATTGTATGCTTACCCTCAATACTTTTATTTACATAAATTAAATGACAATACATTATTTAAATGGATTTAAAATATGTTTGTACCTAGGAATCAATCGCCATACTACTTATGATTGTCAATTGAGTATATCTGCATAGAATTCTAAATTACATGCGTCTCACATCTGGGCTGGAATTAGAATTTAGAAAGAATGCTAAGGAAGACCCAATATTATTCCACCAAATGCAATTAACACTACTCAACTGTTGCAGTGCCAAAAAAGCCTTTGGTTAAAAAAAAATAATAATCTCAGATAGCAGTCTTTTTGTCTACAATCTCCTTTTTTGAGTGTTTAGAACTGTGAATGATTTAATAAGTGCTGCTCTGTTGTCCAAAATGAGAGATTTTCATGTCTCCTAAACCAGTACAGTTATATTTAATAGAGTTGTGTTTTCTTGGCTGATTTATATTTGCTGCCAAGCAAGTTAAAAATATCAAATAAAGAAGCCAATAAATATGTCTTCCCCAATTAAAGAGAGGCCACTTCATCAATTTAAATGACAATTAAATAGTTCACTAATTTTATAGCTATTTCAGTTAACAACATAATATTCTCATTATATGTGTCCATTAACTATAATATAAAACTACCAGATGGAAACAGAATAAAATTGAATTGGAAGATAAAATTTATTTTGTAAAAATCTACATATGAATAGATGTGTTATTGAAACGGGGTTTCTTGAGAGGAAACCTGGTGAGTTCTTGTCTACGGTGAGCGGTGAGCGAAGAATGAGCGAAGAATGACACCCGCAGACTTCAGGAAGGGGTGTAAAAGGTTTATTGGAAGCAGCAGGGAATGGGGGGAAGGGTGGCTGAACACCCCAAAGGGGCTGGAACTCTGGGTCCAGCAGCTGCCTTCAGGACAATACTTGAGAGTAACCCAAGTCGAATTGCCTTCAGGTGCAGGCTGCTTTCTTCCAGCGTCCACGGAGTGTCACCCGAGCCAAGTGCCTGTCAGTTGCAAACTACTTTCTCACAGAGTCCATGTGATCTGCCAGAAAAGAGGTACAGGTCACCCCTAGGGGCCTGGCCAGCCTTGATGTCCAGCAGAGGACTATTTTATACTTTATTTGGAAACAAGGTCTCACTAAGTTGCTGAGAGCCTCACTCAGTAGCAGAGGCTGGCTTCAAACCTGTGCGATCCTCCTGTCTCAGCTTCCCAAGTGCTGGGATTACAAGTGTGTGTCACCATACTGGGGCTAGAAATCTCTATTGTTAATAATTATTAATTATTGATATTTTATAACAGCTGCTCAAATATTAGAAAATAATAATGAAAGTGTATTAGAATGCCTATAATGTTTAAAATATTATTATTATTATTATTATTATTATTATTATTATTATTATTATTAAGATTCTTCTCCGGGACTTGGGAGGGAGAGACCTGAGAGGCAAAACCAAACAGCTACCTGATTGGCAGCTGCCCTGAACACCGGACAGTTGCCTGATGAGCAACTGTTCTGAAATGAAAGCAACAGCTACCTGCTGAGCAGCCGTACTGAAATGTAATTGCCTGATGAGCAACTACCCTGAAATGAACGCATGGACAATTGCCTGATGAGCAACTAACAAAAGTTTATTTTCTAAAACCAAGATTTTATACCCTTCTGCAGTGAAATTAATCATCAGATCCCAGTAGAAAAGTGTAAACACCAAAAAACAATAGTGGGGTATTAAGTGAAGGACATGTAAATCACCGATCATAAGCAAAACAAAAGACCTGTGACATCACTGGTCTTGTGATTAAGGTCAGCCCCCTGGCCTGATGATTAAGATCAGCCCCGTGGCCTTGCAGTTAGGCCTTAGAGGGCAAATTCCAGAAAGACAATGGTCACACCCAGAGTTTGGGAGAATTAGACCTTTCAGAATCTCCTTTAACTCTTTCTGAACCTTCCATTCCTCAGGCTATGTCCATGTCCTCTGTCAATTATTATTATTGTGGTACTGGGGATGGGTACCAGGGTCATTCTACTTCCAAGCTACAGTCTCAGCCCTATTTTTTTATTCTTTATTTTGAAACAGGGTCTCACTGAGTTACAAAGGGCCTCACTAAGTAGCTGAGGCTGTCTACAAACCAAGATCCTCTTGTCTCAGCATCCAGAATGCTGGGATTACAAGCTTACACCACCACTCTGCCTCCCAAATGCTGGGATTACAAGCATGTGCCACCACACTCAACTTAAAAATGTGCTTTAAGTAAATTGGCATAGTTAGTATTATTGGAATAGGAGTTAAAAGCTAGGTTTTAATCTGTCTATCCTGCCACCTATTTGCATGGCATTAGGGAAAATTACTTAGTGCCCTACTAAGAGTTTAAAAGACATTAAGAAAGAGTGGGTTGTACTAAGCAATTTACGTGATTTGTTAAAAATTCACCAAAAGGAATTTTTATGTATGTAGGCTATAATTTGGAAAATATAAGTGTTCAAATAGTGGCATATGGCTCAAAAGCTCTATCATAAAGCCCTAGTAATTTGAGTCTCTAAACGGTGAACATTCAATTTGCATTGTTTTCTGATAGGAAGAGATTACTAAAATGCATATAATTGCTATTAATATGTTATTGATACTACTAATGGGGCCTGACTTGTTATCAACTTTCATCTCTTAAAAATCTTCTCTGTCCATTATTTTAACATTTATCCATTTTAGAGGCTTACTTTCATTTTAATAACAAATAGCAGATAATAACAGATTTAAAATTAGTTACAAATGTCTTTTTCAGAATCTGTGGTAATAAAGTGCCAAAAAACAAGTGACAAGCTGTTTGTGGCCTAAGATATGCAAAGAATTAATTTTTGTGCTGGCATATACTGTAATTAGAAATGGTTCTGTGCATCATGATTAAACTGGTAACTATGGCAACGGGAGCAGGAAAAGATGAGCGCAAAAGGAGAGAGCCCGAATAAGTCCATGATAAGCTGTTTTCCTCTATATATTTTTAAAGTCCTTGTAATAAACAGAATGATCATAAAATGCATATTGATGTTTATTCCAATCCTTATCATTCATTCATTCACAATAGATTAAAAATGTGCTAGTCCTAAAACATAAGAAAACACACACACACACACACACACACACACACACACACACAGAGCCAGAAAAGACTCAGACTGTTAGGACATTTACAGACTTTGCATTTAGAGAGCATACAGGTCTTTAAAAAAAAAAATGTTATCGGGAACGCCATAACAACATGCATACATCTCCCTTGTCGTTGGGATGCATGAAGAAAATGATAGAGCAGAAAACTCAAGTAGGAGATACACAGTGTTTCTGCCTGTTTGCCACACATTTCAGCTGTGCTGCCTGCCTCTTCCTCGGATGAAGGCAACAAGTTCACATTAAGAGGCAATGAACAAGAGTAGAAAAGCAACCAACCACAGTACATTTTTCTAATAAGGTGTCTTACAGGCTTTATCACTGCAGTCTTTGGAGGTTATAAATATAGAAGCCTCCATTTCAGATACCTCGAATCCTTGGCTCCGTATGCACTTTTTTTTCCCCTCAAAATCATGCCATAGTGTGGGAAATATTGAAAGCCGTTTCAAACAAAAACATCAATCAAAATTAATTGAAAATTTTTTAAAAGTAAGCCTTTTGAGAAGAGGTTGTTTTTTAAATCACTTACTAAGGCTAGAAAAGATTTATGATGAAGCCAAGTTTGTGAGTGTGAGCAGCAATGATCTCTTCTCACAGAATAAGATGAAATAAAATAAAATTCAGGAAAAAAGATTTTATGGAACCTTATTGCACATATATAAGAAACTGAATATGTTACTAAATAACCTATAAACTTAACTTGAATTTATTAAAGAGGCCAAAAATCAGGCTCTTGTTCAGTATGAACAAGAGCCCACTAAACATTCTCCCACATACAAATTAAATGATGTCATAGTAAGCTTCTATTTAAAGAACTACAAAATGTCTCCAAACCATATCTGAATGCAAAGCTAATGGAGAAGTCGAAATATTTCAAAGGTGGAAAAAGAAGTCTAGACTAAACAGGGAACCAAAAATGACTTAATATTTTAGTCAAATGGTTAAACAATTGTTAGCCATTAGTCAACTTCCCAATCATCTTCCATTCATTTATTCATTATGTCAACCTATGTATGAAGCACGCTTTAAGTTGGGAGATGCAATTATGAACAAGAGGTACAAATCTGTCTCGCAAAGCTTCCATTCTTGTAAGGGATGCAGACAGCAAATTAAAAAAAAAAAAGCATTACATAGTAACTGAGGTTGTGGTTAGAATTCTGGAGTAAATAAAGGGGTGACATAATGAAGATTAACTGTCAAAAACCTACTTGACTAGGTTGTTCAGGGAAGACCCTTTTAAGGTAGGTGAGTTGGAGGTGGTGAGGTTTAGCCCAGGTAGGACTTTAGGAGTCAGCCCTGTGATACAGGAACTGCCAAGATAGGGAACAGCAGGGGGAAGCAGATAGACTCTGAGGAATAAATAATCTTAGCAAAGGACAGAATGAGACCAGGAGGGGCTGCAGGGAACAAACAGGAGAAAACCTGGAAGGCCAGTGCTAAGTGTTGAATAGTTTAAATGAATCTATCCTTCCAACATATTAAAATGTTTTTGCCTTTAAAATGGTCTCTGGAAAAGTGTCTTTAAGAAAACCAAATATGCTTACTCACCCAGAACTTCTGCTCAACTTTCTGTGAAGAAGCCAAGATCAAAGATTACTGCTGTACTGGGAGCCAGATCAGGAAAGAAAGAAAAATTAAAAAAGAGCTTGTTTTTGAAAGTGTTTCATGGACATGATAAGATGGGGAATGGGGAGTTTTTTTATTGATTCTCCTAAGACTTGGATATCTTAACAATTATCTACATTAAAATCTATTAGAGATTATCAAAGGAGCAAAGAATTCTCTTTCTGGTTTTTAAAAAGTGGGTGTCATAGTGCAATTTTAAAATCCAGCTGGATGGTCTTTGTAAAGACTAACTAATAGCTCCTCAATATTTCAGGCTGTATTTCAAATTCTTTTTTAGCTCATTTTCCATCTGAACAGTTAGCAATAGAAAATCTTCATGTGATTCCCACAACACCCACTAGAGGGAAAACTTTTACTAAAGAAAGTCATTTGGAAATATGTTTGCTTCAGAAATAACAAGAACTCAAAAATAATGACGTGCTCAGGATGAGCTACTTATAAAAGATGATCATAACATTCATACATATTTTGAAATTATTCCTGATAATAATTAGCATTTGTGCTATAATGTGTATTCTACAATGGCTTTTATTTTATTACCTCACTTTTTTTCTTCCAAATGGCTAGAAGAACAGGCATTATTATATTTTATAACAGTAACTGTGTACATTAATTATATAAAAATACAAATTATTTAACTAAAGACACCCAATATTTCAATTGTATAATTAATATTAGAACTGAGGTCTATTTTTTTCAAGGAAAACTTTATAGACTTGGGTTTCTCGTCATTCCAGATTTTTAGCATAGCACCTGGAACATATAAACATTTAGGTAATTGCTCAATGTATGAGTGTATTCATACTTAAATGAAAAATGAGTGAATGAATGAAGTTCTACTTTTTCTTAACAATGTTATTGCCAATAAAACAACTTGCAATATGATGATATTTACCAACTTTCCAACCACATCCTATTTTAGGGTTAATTAGGTCTTCTTAGGATATTACTTGTAGTTTCATAAGCCCTATGAAAAATATCATGGTATTTCCATGCTATGGATTAATAATGTTCATGTCCCTCCTAAACTCATATGTATAAGATTGTAGAATGTGGTGTGCCCCATTAGCATAGAAACACGCCGAGATCCATAATAAGTTATGAGAGGCTTTATTCGTGGGGGATCGGCCTCCAGCCCCCGCGTGGCCGCGGGGGCCGGTGGCGGGCGGGAGAATGCCTCCCTCCCTCTCCGGGTCCTCTCTGAACTCCGCTCTTCCGGACCGGGAGGCCTGGTCCCCTCCCGGAATCGCAAAGCTCCGCCTCCTAGCTTCCGGCCCTGCCCCAACCTTACAATATGTTGAAATGCTAATCTCCAAGATGGTGGTATTCAGGGGCAGGGTCTTTAGGGGCTAATTAGGTCATGAAGGTATAGTCTTCATGAATGGGATTAGTTCTATAAGAAGAGATGTGAGAGAAATTATTTTTCTTTCTGCCATATGAGGATGGGGTGAGAGGGTAGGTGAAACAGGAGGAGAGCCTTATGAAGAACCTAGCCACCTTGAATTCAAAACCCCAGCCTCCAGAAATGTGAGAAAATAATACTTGTTGTTTAAGCCACAGAGACTATGGTATTCCATTAGAGTGGTCCAAACTAAAATATCATCTTATTCCATTTCCATTATCCTGTATGACTTTAGAAAATGTAAACTCTGCAACCCTGATTATTTCACCAAATCTTTTATAATGTATTATGATAAAAAAAGAAATATGCCAAAGGACTAATATTACCAGAAACAATCAACAGAAAAACAGAAGAATTATCATTATAATTTTACTCTTTCTTTTTGCAGGAATCTTGAAGCATCTGCCACAAAATTATACTCTGGATTGATGCCCCTCCCAGTAACATAATAATATTACATCTAACAATAATAATAATAAATTTTATCAATCAATGTTGCTAGAGTGAGTTCATGGGATTATCTAAATCAACTACAAAGCCAGTGATGGTGGCATATACCTACTGCCCCAGCAACTCGGGTAGCTGAGGTAGGAGAATCACAAGTTTGAGGCCAACCTGGACTATACATTAAGACCCTATTTCAAAGTAAATAAATAAAATGAAATAAAGAGCTAGGGATGTAGCTCAATGGCAGGGCATCTCAGGTTTGATTCCTAGTTCTGCAAGAGAAAGAAAAAAAGACATCAACTACAGATCTTTTCAGATGATAATTTCCCATCACTATGAGGAAAGGGAGACTGGACACCCCTTCTCCAAGAGATAAATTTCTTTCCATACAACTAAGGTGTCAAGAAACAGTTGCCCAAATGAACAGTTAAATTGAACTTTCATATAAATCTAACATATCAAGATAATTTCAAAATAAATACTCATAACTATTAAAAATAGTTGTGATTTTGAGTTTTTTAATATTCTATGGCACATTTTACAATAAAAATGTATTTATGTTTTAATAAGAAGAAACTTTTTACTGAAAGTCAAGTAATGCAAATTATTCATTTCATCTTAAAATATCATTAACTATATTTGGCACATATTTTAGTGTTAAAAGTTTGGTTACTTTTTAAAACTTAAAAAACCTCTTAATCAAGAGATATCAGACTGAGTAGTACCTAGCACTCCTTGTTTCTTCTTATCAAGAGCTGACCTCAGAACACATTTCTTGGAACCAACACGAAATGTAGCTGTATTTCCTGGCTGATTCTTCCAGATTCCTTTGGAAGTTTGATTTTAAATGCACGAAGAGGATAAAGTTGAATGATAGTTCTTACACGATGTGTTCATTCTTAACATTTCGTACATTCCTCAAATGACTGGTATTGAAAAAGATTGTTTAAAAATTATCTGATTATCTGCATTAAGCTGTATGAATGACAATCCATAAAATCAAACAGAAAAAGCACTGATACTTTGCAAGTTCAAAAGGCATATTTCCAATGAATTTTGCAAGTTCATTAGGGAAAGGAGTCAAAATTCTTAGTAGTCAGACCACATCTAAGTATCACTAAATGATAAATGGTTTCTTAAAGAAAAGGGTATGAACTCTCTCATAAAATCTTAAAAGCACAAATTCTATTCATACAATGGGGAAATTAATTATTTTATAATGAATAAATACCAGAAGAAAAATTCAATACACTTCAGCAAAATTAAGATATTTGCTTTATTCAGTATTGTGATACTTTAAGACCTATCATCCATCCAAATCGAGACGTCTAATTGCATCAGTTTAAAAGAATAAATAGCCAGGAGTGGTGGCACAAACTTGTAATCCCAGCATTTGGGAGGCTGAGACAAGAGGATGGCAGTTCGTGGCCATCCTCAGCTACTTAGTGAGGCCCTTCGCAATTCAGTGAGACCCTGTTTCAAGATAAAGAATAAAAAATATGGCTGGGGGTGTAACTCAGAGATAGAATACCCCTGGGTTCCATCCCCATTATCACAAAAAATAGAATAAATAAAATCATATTAGCTGTGAGTCCGATGTCAGTAATATATAATAGATGTTTATTTTTATTCAAATTTTATAAATCATAGTGACTATATAAAAATTACAATAATTACAAGTTTAGTTGACTCAAGAAATTCCAAGAACATCACAATATTTTCTACAGAATTAGGATATAATTCTGAAATCTAAAAATAAAAGTATAATACTTGTGTACTATTCCTGATTTTCAAAAAGTGCAAATATTTTAGATTTAATCATACATTTGAAGGACAGGTTTTGCAAAATTATTTTTAGTCATTTAAATATGTTTCAAAAATGAAAAAAAGCTTCTGGAGAGTTTTAGCTATAACTTTACTCATACAAGAACTTAGGACAATCTGCTACATTCAACAGATTGAGCTGTTATTTTTTGCTATGCATAAGCATGTTGGGCAGGGGGTGGAGGTGGAAAGACAGAGTCTCCATTTATATGTAGAGAAAAAATATTACTTTAATAAAATATTTTAAATGGCACAAAATGGCGTTAAATGCCTTTATTTTCTCTTATTTTAAATGAATGCTAGCAAGAATCATAGTATTCCAGCAAAAATTTCAATCATGAATTCAGCAACATTAATTTCCAAAGTATCAAAAATATTTAGACATGTCAAAAAGTAGAATACTCAAAATGGAAATAACTATGAAGGGCCCTATTGGTCTTAAAAATATATTTATAAGGCATATTTTTCCTTTACTAGGTAGAAAGACTCTGGTTATTTTGAGGTTTTGTTACAATGAATGTCACCCATCCTAAAAGGTCACTAGAAAAAAGTGGTTCCTCTCTGCAATCTAGAATTTTCTACCCTTAAATGTAACATGTTAATAAATGATTAAAAACCTTGATCTCCCATTCTGCCTACTGAACTTTTTATGGGGTACACCTTCTTATGCCAAATGGACCCTGAAATAAGCCATTTTTCTTCATAAGAAGTCATTTTTTTGCCTAGAGTTTTCAATAGGAAAACTGAGTGGAAGAACCACAAGTTGCTTAAAATATTCAGAATAGATACAGAACACCAGAAGTAGGCATTGCCACCCATGATTTCCAAACCAGCAGGTCCTGAAAAGACAGAAAAGTTAATGCAGCGGGCAGAGTTGAAAGAAAACTGGTCTTATAGCTGGACATTTCTGTACTGACCAAATAGAACCCAACCTCTTGAAGGGTTAGTGTCCTCACCTAGCACTAGGGAGAATACCATGCACCTTGAAAGATTGTTGAAACAGTAAAGTTAGGCATTTAAAGCATCTAAAATATACACAAATAATAAACAAAGCCGGGCATGGTGGCGCACGTTTGTAATTCCCAGCATTCTGGAGGCCGAGACAGTATGATCACAGTTCGCAGACAGCCTCAGCCACTTAGCAAGGCCCTTCGCAAATCAATGAGACCCTGTTTCAAAATTAAACAAAATAATAATAATAATAAAAATAGGGCCAGGGATGTAGCTCAGAGGGAGAATGTCCCTGGGTTCCATGCCCAGCACCGCAAAAAAAAAAAAAAAAAAAAGAAGAAAGAAAAAGAAAAAGTGAATTATAACTATGAAAGAATGTTAACAATTTTCTGCAAAAAATACCTAGTTTCATTACAAAATTATGTAACTTTACGTAAGTCAAGGCTGCTTCATATTGAAGCATAACGACTTGGGATGGTTGTTGTTTGTCAATATGGAGGGCATTTGGAGATGAAATTAAGATTTAAATTGGTGAACTCTGAGTAAACGGATTGCCCACCATGGTGTGGGTAGGTCGCAGTGTTGACTCTTCCAGGTCTCCCGCTTGCCAGGCCAGATTGTCGACGAGGAACTCACCGGCCTGCATAATCATATAACTGAATCATTTAATAATAAATCTCTCTCTCTACACCCACACACATCCTATTGATTCCTATTGATTCTGTTTCTCTGGAGAAGCCTAATACGATTATATTGAAGGGCCCAGGCAAGCTAACTATTACCTGAACCAAATGACTAAAATGAATGAAATACTTGTATTAAAGTCCCCAGGTGAATTTGCCATTACCTGAGCCAAGTGGTTTAAAACACTCCTTTTCAAGAGAGAAAAAAAAAATCTTTTTTTAATATATCTATCTCTTATGTTGAAAATTGCATATTGTGAAAACAAAAATTTAAGGCAAAAGAAACATATTCCTCAAGAAGTCTTTAGGAGAACTTTATTTCTGAGTATATAGCACCACAAAGCTACATGGTAAGGAAAACTAGCATCCCAGCTTTCAACTGAGTAATAGGTTCATATGAAGGCATAAGATGGTGATCACAATGCAGGTGTCTGGGATTATAATACACGAGAGACACATTTTCTGCATTTCTAAAGCCTCATTTGGTTTCTACCAGTTCTATGTGCACCTCCTATATTCTATATATTGACCAAAAATTCTGTACTTTACACTAAGATAAGTGATAAGGCAAATAACAAAAAATATATATGATATGATTCCTAAGGAATGTCATAAATTAACTTAGATTTTAACTGAACAAATCTTCAGTAAGTTCTCACTCTTAGTCTCTGTACCAGGCATTTTACAAGATGTTGGGGACACTCAGAATTAACACTGATACCCCTGCCTATAAACAACCCAAAACCATATTTGATATAAAAATGAAACATTTTTAGAAAATGTGAAAATTGTCTGATCCAGAAGGAACATAAACGCAGAACAAAATAACTGACAAAAGTGAGATTAGGGAGTCGAAGGAAGGTCAAAATGCTAATGATCAAAATAAGAAAGCTGCCCTAATCACTTAATTTATGTTGTGCATGATAATGTTAAGTATCTGCTGAATAAGAAGGGGCCACAGGAATTGTTCTGTGGTAGAAAAGGGAACACGAACAAGCGTATTTTGCAGAGTTGTACAGGATCCAAAAATCTTAGAGGTCATAAGAAAACGTGCATATTATGTGTGCTATGTTCTGGATGGAGAGGAGGGAAAAAGAAAGGACTATGAAGAACCTCTCGGGGGAGCCAGGGACCCCAAAGTTCAGGAAGAGTCATAGATAGTTTTAGCCAGGTGTGAAGGGGCTCGGTTCAACTTCTATAAAAAAGCAATAAGCAGAAGATGTATTGAAGAAGATGGAGGCAAAGGAAGATGTTTTCGTAATCCAGGCACAAAATAAAATCACAAATTACGGCAGTGTCAGTGGAAATGGAGAAATGATGAAATTTGAAAGCAAAGGCTCTAAATTGGATAACTTACAAGAAAGTAAAACTGGATTTTATTACTTCAGGAGTAGAACAACTGTGCCCTGTACACTGGGTGACCAAGGGGATAGGATGCTGACGAGAAGGAGAGATAAATGCGTAGAAGTTAAAAAACTGTGCACAGTCAGAATACTGTATTCTACATAAATATTGGAGTCTCTCAGTATTAATGGCAGGTTATATACATACTCTATATATGAACATTTCTTTCAATACAGGACAGAATTTCTAAAGAGAACTCACTTCGATCTCCAAACTTATTATAATTATATAATTATATCACCTTTTATTGGCCTTCCAGAAGCCATATATATATATATATATATATATATATATATATATGTATATATATATATATATATATATGTATATATATATATTTTTTCCCAGCAGTAGGAATGGAACCCAGAGCCATCCTACCTCTGAGCTACACCCCCAGCCTTATTTTTTATTCCTTATTTTTTATTCTTTATTGAATTTTGAAACAAGTTCTCACTCATTTGCAGAGGGCCTCACAAAGTGGCCGAGGCTGGCCTCAAACTGTGATCCTCCAGAGTACAATAGCCAGCAAATATAATAACTATAAATAATTCTGAAAACAATTCCCTAGCAATTTCTGAATGCATGGCACTACATTTTGTAAATGAACCTGCAAAACTTAAAGTGTAGAAGATCAGTGAATTTCTAAAGTCTATACTCTTCAGAATTACAACTGGACACTTAAGAATAGTGTATAATCTTAAAATTCAAAAACTGAACACTGTCACCGAAAATCTGATTAGCAGCACATTTCTTGATAAAATAGCATTAGTAAAGAAGTAAAAAACTTCATGAAAAAATGTAAAGACTTCTGGAAGGCCATCAAAATATGGTATAATTACATAATTATAACAAGTTTCCAGATCAAAGTGAGTTTGGTTTAGAAACTCTGTCCTGTAATCCTGTAATTATTTGTATTGAAAAGTAATGTTACAAATATCATAAAGTAGTCTGACAAAGAGAAATTAAGCTTTTTTTTTTTTGGTGGTGGTGGTACTGGGGTTCCTGGAAGCCCTTCTACCTCCGGGCTACACTCCCAGACCTATTTTTACATTTTCATTTTGGAAACAGGGTCTCCTAAACCAGCGCGCGTGGCTGGCTTCGAACCTGCGCGATCCTCCTGTCTCTGCCTCCCAAGCGCGGGGATTACAAGCGTGTGCCACCACGACCGGCAGAAATTAAGCTTTTAAAAAGAGTTTTTACAGACAGTCTGAAGAAGAGCAGTATTTTTGAATAAAGTATTAAAAAATGTGTGTAAAAATGCAGAATTTGAAGTCTAGAAACACTATAATCCAAAATGAATTCCATCTATCAGAATGCCTTTTCCCCAACTTCCTCAAGAAAACTGAAGTCAACATCAAAAGTTCCTCTTAAAATTGGGCGTGGTGGCGCACGCTTGTAATCTCCGCGTTTGGGAGGCAGAGACAGGGGGATCGCGCTGGTTCGAAGCCAGCCCCTCTGGTTTAAGAGAACCTGTTTCCAAAAATTTTTTCTAAAAAGTATAAAATAGGTCTGGGAGTGTAGCCAAGAGGTAGAAGGGCTTCCAGTACCACCAAATAAATAAATAAATAAATAAATAAATAAATAAATAAATAAACAAATAAATGGGTGTGGTGGCACACACATATAATCCCAGTACTTGGGAGGCTAAGACAGGAGAATCACAGGTTTGCTGCTAGCCTCAGCTACTTAGTGAGGCCCACTGCAATTTAGTGAGACCCTGTTTGAAAATAAAGAATAAAAAATAGGACTGAGGGGTGTAGCTCAGAGGTAGAAGTCCCTAGGTGGAACCTCATGCTCCCCCCCAAATTACATGTTAGATACATTTTCCAGATTCATGAAATTTAAAGAAATGAGCCAAGTGTGGTGGTGCATGCTTGTAATCCCAGCATTCAGAAGGCTGAGACCGGAGGATCGTGGTTCATGGACAGCCTCAGCTACTCAGTGAGGCCCTCTGCAATTTAGTGAGACCCTGTTTTGAAATAAAGAATAAAAAAATAGGGCAGGGGGTGTAGTTTGGAGGTTGAATGCCCTTGGGTTCTATCCCCAGACCCGGAAAAAAGAAAGAAAGAAGAAAGAAGGAAGGAAGGAAGGAAGGAAAGAAGGAAGGAAGGAAGAAAGAAAGAAAGAGAAAGAGAAATGAATAGGCCGGGCATGGTGGCACACGCTCAAAATCCCAGCCTTCAGGAGGCAAAGAAGAGAAGATAGCAGTTCGCAGACAGCCTCAGGTACTTAGCGAAGCCCTTCACAACTCAGTGAGACCCTGTTTCAAAAAAATTTTAAAAGTCTAAAAGTAATAGGGTTGGGGGTGTAACTCAGGGTACAACACCCCTGAGTTCCATCCCCAGTACAACAACAACAACATCAAAAAATGGATAAAATCCATTCATTAATTCTCTGTAGACCCAAAGCAATTTATCTGTCTTGTGTTGGTTCGCACTTAAAGAAAATAAAGAAAAATAACCTAATTTCTGTTTGTGCCTACCTTCTGAACATTAGTGTAACTGGTTGTCCTAGCATGTCACCAATATTTTAGCATTTCAGAGTAAATTGAAAGGTCAGAGCATTGTACATTTTTTGATTTCCTGTAAAAAGTTAGGCCAAATAAAATACTTGAATGGCAACATTCACCTTCAAAGCACTTGATCAGCAGCCAGTTAAAGAGCCCCCCAAGGTCAGCAGACCATTGTTTCTTCAGAGGCAAGTTTGCTGTTCCACAATGCACTAGACTACAAATGTACAAACGACAGTTGTAATTGAAGTGCATTTTCTAAGCCACTGTCATTGAGAAGTAGAAAGCAGCTTTCAAATCTATCCCTAAACTCACTTCCCGAATGACACACACACACACACACACACACACACACACACACACACACACAAAAAAAAAAAATGGGCAAAACTGTATTCTAAAAGATAATGGTGTCCTTTCCTCCTCTCTTAATCAGAATCATGAATTTCCACAGAACTCTGGAGGCTTCTGGAGATCATTTCCTCTGGGCACATTGAGAACATATTAGGAACCCATTAAGCCTGAATCTAGATCATATCTAGAAATTAAACTAAGGTCTTCTCTGCCAACATCTCTACTTTGTTACAGCACTGGGGTTTCCAAAGGAGGCATGGTTTTTATAGTAAAGAAATCTTTTGTGTTGTACCCTACAAAATCATAGTTTTCTCTTTTGCTGTTGCTTTAAAAAAAAAAATTCCAATCCATTTTCCTCTCCAATGATGAGAACCAGGATTTCTTGTCTTGATATGAAGGCTGAATTTCACCTGCCTGCAAATGTGATAAATCATTGGAGGACATAATTGGTGTCCGAATGCATACTAAACTTACTTGGAATCTCAGGAAATTTTGTTTTTTTTTTACATGCATCTATGTAATCTATTGTCAAAACGATCTTATGATTAAAATATAGTATAAATGAAACAGCGACAAAATAATTCAATAAAGTCAACTTAAGAAATACTGACAAAAAGGCCAAAAATAGACAAAATATTTCCACCACAAGATATAACAATTTTTTTTTTTTTTTTTTTTTTTTTTTTTTTTTTTTTTGCTGGTTTGGGTATGGAACCCAGGAGCATTTGACTTCTGAGCTACACCCTCTGCCCTGAAATTTTGTTTTTTTTTTACATGCATCTATGTAATCTATTGTCAAAACGATCTTATGATTAAAATATAGTATAAATGAAACAGCGACAAAATAATTCAATAAAGTCAACTTAAGAAATACTGACAAAAAGGCCAAAAATAGACAAAATATTTCCACCACAAGATATAACAATTTTTTTTTTTTTTTTTTTTTTTTTTTTTTTTTGCTGGTTTGGGTATGGAACCCAGGAGCATTTGACTTCTGAGCTACACCCTCTGCCCTATTTTTTATTCTTTATTTTTGAAACAGGGTCTCACTAAGTTGCAGAGGGCCTAAGGAGCTGTGCACCACCACTCCTGGCTGATATAACAAATATTTTAAGAGAAAAATATTCTTACTCTGATTTTGAATATTACACAATGTATAGAGGTATACATATACTAAAACATCACATACTGTTCCATCAATATGTAATATCTATTGATCTATCTATCTATCTATTCAGAGATTAAACCCAGGGGCACTCCACCTCTGATCTTTTATTTATTCATTTATTTATCTATTCATTCATTCATTCATTCATTCATTCATTTACTTACTTATTTATTTATTTTGTGGTACCAGGGATTGAAACCAAGGGCATTCTAAATCTGAGCCACACTCCCAGCCCTATTTTATTCTTTATTTTTAAACAGGGTCAATCCTCTAGTCTCAGCCTCCTAAGTACTGGAATTACAAGGGTGCGCCACCACGCTGGTCAAGGCCTGGCTTCACCCCAGCCCTTTGGATTTTGAAGCGAGGTCTTGATAGACTCTTGCTAAGGTCTCTCTAAATTGCTGAGGCTGGCCTCAAACCTGCAGTTCTTTTATCTCAGCTTCCCAAGTACTGGGATTACAGGCGCACACTACTCGACAAAATGTCTGGCTTTCAATATATATTCTTTTATGTATCAATTAAAATACATTTTTTCCAATAGCATTGACTTTCATTTATACACTGTGTCACCTGCCATATCAGTTGCATTTAAATGCTCATTAATGTAAATGGCTGAACAAAACATTTCAATGAATATTCAATATCCCACATAGTTAAATTCACTTCAACACAGCCTCATGACAACTGTCACACCAAAATAGTATATTTTATTGTAAATTTTGACCAATTATTATTCTCATGCTATTTTTTTCAGCTATCAAGTATACAAGGTGAAGATAAATTTAATTAGATGGGGGCTGTACCTGGAAATTTTATTACAGGCTTACATACTGCTTGACTTGATTTATGCAGAATATATATATAATGGGGAGAGAGAGGCCAGTCTCAGCAAGTTAGCAAGACCCTCAGAAACTGTTTCAGAATTAAAAGAATTAGGGGATATAGTTCAGAGGTAGAATGTCCCTGGGTTCAATCCTCAATGCCAAAACTAAAAAAAAGACATACTGACTGAAGTGTACAAGATGTTGAAAGGAAAAAAGAAACAAAATAAATCTAGAAGTAACTCTTTTCAATATTCCTGTTATTTACTTGATGTATTTATTTTATTTCCTTTGGATATATACCTGATAGTGGGATTGTTAGATCATATGGTAGTTTGTTTTTATTTTAAAGAAAATTCTATATTGTCTTTCATAATGGCTCTACAGATTTATATTCTCACTGACAGTTTATAAGAATTCCTCTTTCTCCACATTTTTTCCATCATTTGGCATCTTTCCTTTCTTTTATTTTTATTTTTTAGCATTCCATATGGGTTGAGATGGTATCTCAGTCTTTTCTACAGAAGGGTGATTATAGTCAACCATCTTGTTCTGTATAATTCAGAACAGCCAGAAGAAATGATTTCGATTGTTCTCCTCACAAAGAAATGATGAAGGTTTGAAATGGCAGATAACTTAAATATAATTAGCTGATTAGTACACAATATATAGATGCACTGAAACATTACATGGCACACCATAAAGATGTACAATAATTTATTATTACTTTCCCACAGTTCTGGGAACTATAAATCCAAGATCAGAGTGCCAGCAGTGTCGGTGTGTTTGGGACCTCTTTCTTTGGCTTGTAGATGGCCTCATCTCCTGTATCTGTCTTTACCTGGTCTCCTCTGTGTGCGCCTATGTCCTGGTTCCCTCTGATTATAAGGGCTAAATCATGTTGTACTGGGGCCACCCTAAAAGCCTTATCTTGACTTAATCTCCTCTTTAAAACTTCTATCTCCGAACACAAGTACATTCTGAATCTGTGAATAAACAAGTCAGCCAACACAGGTCAAAAGAGGGCTAAAATAGCTATATTAATATCAGAAAACAAACTTCAGAGCAAAGATATTTATCAGGAATAAAAAGAAGAATCATATACTAATAATAAAGAGGTCCATTCTTCAGAAAACGTAATAATCCTTAATATGTATGAACCTAGAAATAGATTGTCAATATATGTGAGGTGAAAGCCAATTGAGAGGCAGAGATAAAAAGAAAAATCCTCTATTATAGTTTGAAACTGAAAATCCCCTTTATCAGTAAGAGACAGGTACAGATAAGCAAGTGAACTAAACACAATCAATCTGCTGAATCTAACTGAAATTTTTAGGCTATTTTACAATAGCAGAATACATATTCTTCTCAAATTCATACAGAACATTCACCAATTTTCTTAGTCTACTTTCTATTGTTGTAACAGAGTACCACAGCCTGCATAATTCATAAGGAAGATAAATTTATTTGGCTCATTGTCCTCAAGGCTGGAAAGTTCAGGATCCACGGGCTATATCTGGTGAGGGCCTTGCTGGTGGGGAATCTCCACAGAATCTCTAGAAAATTTAGGGCTTCATGTTGTAAAAGGAATAGGACATCTTAGCTCAGGTCTCTCCTCTTCTTACAAGATCACAATATTATGAAATTAGGGCATCACTCTTATGGCCTCATCTAACTTCAGTTTCCACCCCAAAGTACTCCCTTCAGATAGTATTGGGTTGCTTTCATTCTATTCATATTTTTTCCATTTTTATGACACTATGTTTTTACTATAAACTACCTCAACTACCTCACAATGGGGATTAGTTTCAACAAGTAATTTGGCAGGGACGTTCAAACCACAGCACCAGTGTAGACAGTAATCTGTGTTGGAAAATATACCTTAACAAATTTAAAATGATAAAATTATTCAAAAGGTTTTGTCAAAGCAAGAGGGAATTAAATTAGGAATCAGTAACAGATAAAAGTTATAAATCTGTGACAGAGAGATCACCAATGCTTCAACAGCAATTTAAAGCATTGAACACATGTATTAGAAAAGAAGATATTGGGCATGGTGGTGCACACTTACTTGTAATCCCAGCATTTGAGAGTTTGAGACAGGAGGATCGCAGTTTGCTGATGGCCTGAGCTACTCAGTGAGGCCCTTTGAGAACCTGTGTCAAAATAAAAAGAATATAAAACAAGGCTAGGGATATAGCGTGGAGGTAGACTGTCCCGGGGTTCAATCCCCAGTATCTCCCCAAAAAAGAAGATCTAAAAATCAATCGTTTAAGCTTTCAGCCAAGAAAACAATAACACAAAAGAGGAACAAATTAAGTCTAAAATAAGCAAAAGCCTACTAAAAATTAAAGCACAGCACATGACATTAGAAACAAGAAATTAAGAAAACTAATGGCATCATAAAATATTTCTTTGAAAAGATCATTAAAACTAATAATTCTCTAACAAGGTTTACTAAGAAAAGAAGCAAAATAGAGTATCAGAAATGAAAGAGGGTCTATCACTATAGACTCCAAAGACATCAAAGAATAAAGGTACATCTAGAGAAAACTCAGAGGTAATATATCTTAATTCATTCCAGGAGGATAGCGTTGCATTAATCAAAATCATCTTTGTATCAAAATCATACAAAGACAATTCTTTGTATGGGAAAACTGTAAACCAATATCTCTTAATAAAACAGATGCAAAAATCCTCAACAAAATGTTAAACCAAATTCAACAATGTTTAGAAGGAATTATATACACCCTGACCAAGAATTATTTATTCCATGTATGTAAAGCTGATTCAACTTTCAAAAATCAATTAATGCAACTCATCAAATCAGTAGGCAAAGAACTTAAATAAAACAATCATGTCAACAGATGCAGAAAACCACTAAACAAATCTAACACTCACTCATGATAAAAACTCTCAGCAAACAAGAAGGTAGGTGAACTTTCTCAGCTTGATATAAAATACCTACAAAAAAGATACAGATAATATCATATTTAATGGTGAGAAAATAAAAGCATTCTTGCTAAAGCAAGGATGTCGTCACCACTCCTTTTCAACATTGTAATGGAAATTCTAGCTATTGCAGTAAGACTAGCAAAGCTAGCAAAGGAAGTAAAAGATGTGAAGATTGGGAAAGAAGAGAAAAAAAAGTGTCTTTGCTTTCAGATAGCATAATTTTCCATACAGAAAATCCCAAAAAATCAACAGATAAACTAATAGACCTAAGCAAGGTTCAAGACATAAGGTGAGTACAAAGAAGCCAGTAACTTCTAATAGATAACAGTAAACATTTGGAAGTTTTAAATATCACTTACATTAGCATCAGAAATATGAAACACTTTGGTGTTCCATAGTCCATCTAACAAAATATGTACAATATATGAAAATAAAGTACAAAACTGATGAATTAACTTTAATTTTTTATTTTACTCAACATTGTTTATTTTTAAGGGAATAATATTTATTTATTTATTTATTTATTTATTTATTTATTTATTTATTTATTTATTTTTGCAGTACTGGGAATGGAACCCAGGGGCATTCTACCTCTGAGCTACACCCCTAGCCCTAGTTTTTTAGTCTTTCTTTCTTTCTTTCTTTCTTTCTTTCTTTCTTTCTTTCTTTCTTTCTTTCTTTCTTTCTTTCTTTTTTTCGGGTCTGGGGATGGAACCCAGGGGCATTTGACCTCCGAGCTATACCCCCTGCCCTATTTTTTTTTTTTATTCTTTATTTTGAAACCTGGTCTCACTGAGTGGCAGAGGGCCTCACTAAGTAGCTGAGGCTGTCCGCAAACCGCTATCCTCCAGGTCTCAGCCTCCCAAATGCTAGAATAACAAGCATGCGCCACCACGCCCAGCTACTCTTTTTATTTTTGAAACAGGATCTTATTAAAGGATTTCACAAAGTAGATGAGGCTGTCCAGGAACCGCGATCCTCTGGTCTCTGCCTCCTGAATGCTGGGATTACAAGTGTGTGCCACCACACCCAGCCTTTTATTTTTATTTATTTACTTTTAATATGCTTATTGGTGCACTATCGCCATATAGTCTCATATCATAATGTAACTCACAGCGATATTGACACACAGGCACACAGCAGTTGGTGAGTGCTCCCCTCAGGTGCCCCACCACCCCTTTCCCATACATGAAATTGAGCTTGGCATTGGTGTTCTCATACATGTACAGAATGACACACACGTGGATAGAAAGACTCAATGTAAAATAAAAATGTATAAGAAGACAAATGTATAAACGTTCTAGAAGATACACAGGAAAAAACATATGTGACTCTAGATTTGTTCATAATATTTTAGATAAAAAACCAAAGGTACAATCTGTGAAGGAAAGTATGATAAGATGTACTTTGTTAAAAATAATAATTGCTGACCTGCGAAAGATTCTGTAAAGAGAAAGAAAGGAGTAGGTATGATTGGGAGAAAATCCCTGCAAAACACATATTTGTTTAAGGCGTGATATACAAAATATACAAATATTTATTAAATAGCCATAATAATAACACAAACAACCATTTTATTATTTTTATTTTTTATTGGTGCATTGTACTCCTAATGGAGTACAAAGTGGTAGAGACATACATGCACACATCACTCATTTAGCCCTTCCCCAATTCCCACCCCACCGCCTCCCTCCTTCTCATGTTCAGCTTAGTGATTGAATTTGATATGTTTGTTAATGTACATCATGCACATTAGGAAATTTCCCTCTTCCCCCTCCATCCCCCTCAGTTAGGTGGCCTTATTTGCTCATCTACGTTTTCTCCTTTCTCGTCTAGAATTCCTCCTATGATCCCTATTCTTCAACTAGAATGGCAACCACTACAAACACAAACAATAACAAATGCTGGCTAGGATGTGAAGTAGGAACTCTAATACATTGGTGGTGGGATTGCAAATTAGTGCAACCAGTTTGGAAAACAGTATGGAGGATCCTCAGAAGAATGGGAACAAACTTACCATATAATGCAGCAATACTACTTCTGGGTATCAACCCAAAAAAAAAAAAATAAAGGGAAACAAACTACCAAACTAATACATGCATATCTATGCTCATAGCTGCACAATTCAGCATTGCCAAACTATGGAACCAGCCAAGATGTCCATAAAATGATGAATGGATTATAAATCTATGGGATATGTACACAATGGAATTTTACTCAGCCAAAAGAAAAACAAAATGATGTCATTTATAGGGAAATGGATGGAACTAGAGAACATTATGCTAAGTGAGATTAGTCAGGCACAAAAAGTAAACACCCATTTTAAAAATGGCCAATATACCTGAATAGAAACCTCAACAAAGAAGACATAGAAATTGCAAGCAATAATATGGAAGAATATTCTACATCATAAGTCATTTAAAACCCCCAAACTACAGCACTAACGAGATACATTCACACACCTGTGAGAATGACAAAAATCCAAAAAACACTGGCAATATCAAATGCTGGCAAGGGTGTAGAGAAACAGAAACCCTTGTGCTTTGCTGGAATGATCGGAATTCAAAATGGTACAGACACTTCAGAAGAGGGTCTGACCATTCCTATAAAACTAAACATACACTTAACAAATGACCCAGCAACCACACTCGTTAGTATTTACTAACATGAAATGGAAACTTATATCCATATAAAAACCTGCCCATGAGTATTTGTAGCAGCGTCATTCATAACTGGAAAAACTTGGAAGCAGTTTTGGTAAATAGATAAGCAATTAGAAAATCATACTATGCTATATTTTACAATAAGATAAAATAGAAAGCCATGAAAGGCCATGAAGGAAATGCATTTAATTAAATGAAAGAAGCCAAAAAAATTACATGTGTTTTCAAGTATATCACATTCTTGAACCGACAAAAGAACAGAGACAGTAGAAAGTCCCTTGGTTTCCAGAGTCCAATGCAAAGGAAGAAGAGATGAATATATATAGTGCAAGTGGAAATTTTAGGACATGGAAACTATTGTGCGTATTACCCTCATGATGAATAGGTGTCATTATGCATTTGTCACAACCCATTGGATTTGCAACCCAGAGCAAACCCTGATATAAACTATGGACTTTAATAATAATTGGCTCATACATTTTAACAGAAGTACCACACTAATCCAAAAATGTTAATACTAGAAATCATTGTGTGAAGTGAGGGAGTAAACAACTTATGTGCATTCTTCTCAGTTATTTTATGGGTCAAAAACTGCTCTAAAATATATCTATTAACTTTTTTTAAATACCATTAGCTGGGCCATGGTGGCACATGCCTGTAATCCCAGTATTTGGGAGACTGAGACAGGAGGATCACAGGTTCAAGGCCAGACTCAGCAACACAGCAATGCCCTCAGCAACTTGAGACACTGATTCAAAATAAAAATAAAATAGGGCTATGCCAAAAACAACAACAAAATAAACCCCAAAGATCACAAAATGGTTTTATTGAAGATGAGTAGCAATTAAGCATGAAAAGTAAGACTAGGTTATTATTTTTACTTCCAAGGCCAATTTGGCACTGGCCTTCAGGTAGTATTGTTCCTTAAAACAAAACTAAACTAAAAAGAAAACTTTTCCTATTAAAAAAAATATTTGGCAGATCTTCTGGAAATAAAAAGAAAGTGCCCATGCACTTTGCCACCTTTCAAAAAACAGGTTTGTTGCCACCGGAAATCTGCTTTTTTGGCATTTACAAAACACACCCATCTTACACTTTTATAACAGAGAAGGAAAGTGAGGGTAGAAGGTCACACTCTGGTTATGGTAAACTCACAGCGAGCAGTTGGCCGCCTGATGTGCTATTTTTTCAGATACAATAAGATAAAACTCAATGGAAAAGATATAAAGTAATCATGAAAAGTGAGGAAAAATACTGGCAAGCATTTACAGTAGACAGTGCAATAGGGTCCTTGATTTGCTTGTAGGGAGGGTTCTGTGTGTGAATATATATGTTCATGCATATGTATCCAGTGACAAAGGTTTATAAATGAGGAGGCTACAGGGAAAATGCAAAACGGAGTGGCACAGTTCTCCTTGTCTTTGAGGGGAAAAAAAACAAGCCAGATTTGGTGGCTCAAGCTTGTAATCCCCGCATTTTGGAGGCTGAGACCAGAGGATCACTGTTCATGGACAGCCTCAGCTACTTAGTGGAGCCCTTCGCAACTCAGTGAGACCCTGTTTCAAAAATAAAAAAGACTTAAAAATAGGGATGGGGGGTGAAGCTCAGAGGTAGAATGCCCCTGGGTTCCATCCCTGGTACTGCATAAAAAAAAAGAAAGAAAGAAAGAAAGAAAGAAAGAAAGAAAGAAAGAAAGAAAGAAAGAAAGAAAGAAAGAAAGAAAGAAAGAAAGGAAAAGGAAAGGAAAGGAAAGAAGAAAAAGAAAGAAAGAAAAACAAATTATTTCAAAGCTTATTCCTTTTACCATTCAAATTAGGCTTTTAGGGTTTCAGGGTCATGCATAGGCTTGTGAAGCTTAACACACAATCACACATGGAAAAAAAAAATAAAGCTCCATCTTTGAAGCTACAATGGTCACTTTAAAAGGCAGAAACAGTAACTCTAGGAAAAGTGAGGCTTTATTTTCCTTTGTCACCGCTTCTATTCAGATTAGGAAACTGCTGGAAGAAGGACTCTTGGATGGTCATGTCCGCTGCTCTCACCAAGTGCGATCACCTGATACAAGTGAAGAATAGGGACAAAGAAGTCAGCTCCTTCCACAGCCCCCTCAGGACACTCCTGCAGAATTTGGAGAAAGTTACAAGTACAATATGATGTCAGTTAGGAAAGGAAAGGATGCAGACCCTAGGAAAGCACGAGTCTGCTTACGGACATCTTCAGCGCTCTATGTTCTTCTAGGTAGCAAGTTGAGGTTTTCTATAGACCTAATATTTTAGTGACTTGGATCAAAATTATAAACCACGAGGTTCACCAATGCTGTCAAACTCTTGTGTAACCTGTCATTAGAGTCGGTGTTGAGATTGTTCTTTTCCTTCCTTTAAAAACAAAAAACAAACAAACAAAACAGGGTCATTTAAAAGAGGTCGTGTTTGACTTTATTATGCTTCTCAACCTACAGAAGCCTATCATCTAAGTTATATTTATTGCCAAAGCTGAATTCAAATGAAATGCCTAAAACATTATGTGAACATATTTTTCTTTTAAATAGCTCATTCTTCTTTTCATATAAAAATAAGGACCAAACACATTCCTAGAGCATAAAATCCAGGTACTTCCTCTCCATCTGCTCCTTCCCTCTCCTTTATATTTCTCCTCAAACTCTATTATTTATTATATTTCTTTCCCTCTTGGGAAAGAAAACAGGAAGCAGGAGGCACCAGGGGAGCTGCCTGAGATGCCAACTGAAACAAACAGAATATGAGAGAGAAACTGTAAAGTCTCAGGTTGATTCTTTCTGTACCGACATTCTTGAAGTAAAGTATTGAGGTATTATTTTTCCTAGAAAACTGAAAGTAGGAACAAGATGGCACAGAAATCAGAATGATGAAGAAGGCCACAGTCTGCATAATTTCTAGTCCTTTGGTCTTAGAAACAGAAACCAGTGGAAACAGAAATTAATCTCGTGCAAGTCAGTTGAAGATTTTCTTGCCCTTGGTAGGGTGGAAACAGCTATTTCCTTGGCGGGGAACAGGCTGCCACACTGCTCAGGCATGCCGCTGAGTGCATTGTTCTCCGCTGTCTATTTGAAAAATATCTCCAGTCAGAAGACAGTCACGAGCAGTGCATTTGACCTAAATTCTCCCAGGGCGCTCCTATTCAGTCCTGCTTTCCCTTCACATTAAGATTCATGTTATTATTCAAAGATTCATTTGAAGAACTCTAGATTCATCTGGAATTCATAAAAGAAAGCAGAATGTTTTTAGAGTTGCATCGGATTCAGCTCCGGAAAGTGCTGGAAATTTTGTTTTAAAAGTATTTTTGCTGAAAATGCATTTAAAAGTCATAATTGGGATACAAGAAGGACTTTAAAGGCAGAGCAACTCCCATGGAGAGATGGAGGGGGCCACTGGTTGGGGGGGTGGCAGTGGGGGGAGGAGAATTAGTGAAGGAAACACTTCCATGGATATCATGTACATATGTGAAAATTATCAATGGCAATATCAATATCGTGTAAGGGGAGGTGAGGGAACGGGGAGGGAGCCAGGGGAGGAGCTCACCAAGTGCTGTGGGCACGCATGTCCCTATCACTCTCAACTACATTATGATGTGAGACTACAAGGCACCAATAAAAGTGTGTTTAAATTGAAAAAAAAAAAAAAAAGAGTCAGACCTTATAGCGCACCCTTGAAATCCCAGCATTCGAAAAGCAGAGACCAGAGGATCACGGTTCAAGGACAGCCTCAGCTACTTAGCAAGAAACTTTGCAACTCAGTGAGACCCTGTTTCAAAAATAAAAAAAGACTATAGGGCTGGGGGTATAGCTTGAAGGCACAATGCCCCTGGGTTCCATCCCCGGTACTGCAAAAATAAATAAATAAATAAATAAATAAATAAATAAATAAATAAGACTATTAGTGCATTTTAAAAATGAAAATTTAAGGATATGTTGCTCAAAATTTATTTTATTTACATTAAAATGTAGACCCACTGTTGGCTGTTAAAGTTTTGCAAATAATTATTCCTAACAGGATTCCTAGATAGAAACAATAACAAAAATCCTCATCATATTTTTTTAAATTGCTCTTAAGTGCAAACATTTTCTCTTGAAAACTTTATCTTAGTGTCAATCCTTCTAAGTTTTTTGTTTGTTTGTTTGTTTGTTTGTCTACAGTATTGAGGGTGGAACCCAGGAACATTCGACCTCTGAGCTACACTCCCAGCCCTATTTTTTATTCTTTATTTTGAAACAGGGTCTCACTGAGTTGCAAAGGGACTCACTAAGTAGCTGAGGCTGTCCTCAGCTGATCCTCCTATTTCAGCCTCCCAAGTGCCTGGATTACAAGTGTGCATCACCACTCCCAGCTCTTCTTCTAAGTTTTTTAAAATCATTGTTATTGAAAACTATGAGCTTACATATTTTTAAATACCATAAGGTTTGTTCAAAGTGAATTTGTAATAGATACTGCCTGGGCAGATAAAATTAAATGAAAACAAAGTCTCCTTACATCTCTCTGTATAACTTAAGATAGTAGAATAGGAATGTGTTTATATATTCCATGAAATGGGGCAGCTGTATTGCAGATACTTAATGTAATTCTTGGACTTTACAACTGTAAAATTGGTAGCTGTGAAAATAAACCTCCAAAGTAGAACAAATTCCTCTGGTATTCCCTTTCTCATTTGAAAGATGAACGTCAATGTTTTTCCATAGGCATGATTTATTTATTAGAAATCTAGTGGTGCCTGGATTGCCAGCTCAAAACCTCTCTGGCACTGTGATGTGATCGTTTTCCTAATGGTTTTTTTTTTTGGTTTTTTTTTTGTTGTTGTTTTTGTTTTTTTTTGCCACACTGGGAAAAAGTAGAAAAAAAGCGCCACCTTCCCAAAGAGAGTTTTTATTTGGAGCTATCTGCTTGAACCCACCTTTTGTCATCTACAGACATTTCTCTGAAACTATACATTAGGATGAAGCTCAAGGTATCCTTATATGCAAATACGAGATGAAGAGAACAGCTTTAATCAAGGGTGACAGTCAACATCTTAGACAAAACTGTGCCTAATTTTAACCAAATGATATCTCTGCTCTCATAAGAGTTGAGGTTAACATTTTGGAACATTCCCTGAGGATTTTTCAAACATAAAAAAGAAACTAAGGATTTAAAGATAAGAGCAGCAGAGGCTTCTTGTGTGCCCCTTGGGGTTCGGCAGGCAGTGTAGTTAGAGCAGCCAACAGATGGTAGGTAGACTTTACTCTGCCTTCAATCAGCTACGCAAACTTAAAGATGTCACTTTGCTTTTCTGGACCTTGGGCTCCAGATTATAAAATAAAAGGCTTTCAGACTCAGAAAATCAAGGATGTTGTTCTTATATGTAGAAGCTAGAGAGGGAAAAAAAGGAAAGAAAAGGAACCTCATGAAAATTAGGAGAGACCAATACAATACCAAAAGGGGATTCAGGGAGAGATGAGAAGGAAAGAGAATGCATGGGAAGGCGACAGCCCAAATAATGTTTGTGCATATATAAATTTATCATTATGAATCTCACTATCATGTACAAGTACAGTGCACCAATAAATGTTTTTTGATTTAAAAAATAAGAGACTTCATACTAAGATCATCAAGGATAATTGACAGTGTTAGAATCTACATATACAGCTTACAATCTAAAATTTAGAGAGAATGTTCCTTGTTAATATAGAGAAAAATATAAGGCATTTTTGCTGTCTTTGACTCTGGGGTTTTTGCATATGGTAATACCTTTAATTGGTGTAGTCTACCTTTATGTGGCTTGATACACCCCACTTTTATTCTTATCCAAAGTTTTCTTCCTTGATTATAAAGAAAAATTAGTTTTCCTTTTTCTATGCTGCGGTAACAGATATCTCTTCCTATTTATCATGAGTCATTATATTTATCATCCTTACGTATTACCACCTTTGAGTCCACAGGATAGTAAACACTGCAAGAAGTACCATGGGAGCTCACTGGCTGTGGGTAGAGATGGCTAGGCGACCACCTGACGAGCATCTACATCTATTGATATTTTCACAATGTTATGTCAGCGAAAACAAAACACGTGTATAATACTGAGTACCAATTGCAAACAGTTTACCTGAAAAGCCTATTTCATGCAAACCATGAACCAAGTAGTCAGTAATAGATGTGACCAACAGCTTCTAAGGTCAAGTCAGTGGATAGTCAGCCTTGAAGCAGCACTTGTCCACTCTAGGTCTTCAAATCACAAGCAATCCACTTCCATGGAAATTTACACGAGAAAACCATTTATTCTTAACACATAGCATGATCTGAGAAATTATTTAGCTTTTTATCAAATCCCAACATGAACTTCACAGAGCTTCAGAACTTACTTTTGCTGCTTGTAATGCTGTGGTTTTCTGGAAGGCCCATCTCACTGACGATGTGATGCCTTTGATGTGGTCAAATTAAAATTTGCAGGAAGATTGCAAACTATCACAGGCAAAACAAGGTAATTAAAAGGGTCAACTAGATAATTAAGATCACTTTGACTAAATCATATATGCTAATGAGATCTTGGGACAGGATGAATCAATGAAATTCTCAGTGAATCCCAAACCACACTGTGACTATTAATTGCAGTTTAAAAAATTTCTGTTCTTCAGAACTGCTGTTCTGAAAGAACATGAGATCGGACAGATTCAATCCCTCTGTTCATGCTCTCAGTAGAAGTGCTAGTAAGCAGCAAAATGACTAAGAAGTAGTTAGAGTTGAAATATGAAATGTCTTCTATCCTATTTACCCAAAAGATTGTTACTCCTGTTCACACCTTTATCACCTCTATTTATCCAAGTGTGTGTGTGTGTGTGTGTGTGTGTGTGTGTGTGTGTGTGTGTGTGTGTGTGTTACCAGAGATTAAACACCAGAGGTATTTTACCTCCAAGCTATACCATCCCAGTACTCTTTATTTATTTATTTATTTATTTATTTATTTATTTATTTGCGGGTCTGGGGATGGAACCCAGGGGCATTTGACCTTCGAGCTACATCCCCTGCCCAATATTTTATTCTTTATTTTGAAACAGGGTCTCACTGAGTTGCGGAGGGCCTCACTAAGTAGCTGAGGCTGTCCGCAAACTGTGATCATCTAGCCTCAGCCTCCCAAATGCTAGGATTACAAGCGTGCCCCACCACCCACGGCTTTTTATTTTTATTTTGAAGCAGGATCTCAAACAAGTTGCTGAAGGCCTCAGTAAGTTGCTAAGGCTGGCTTTGAGCCTGCAATGTTCTTGTCTCAGCCCTCCAAGTACTAAGATGATAAGCATGCGCTACCATGCCTCGCTACTTTATTCCATTTTAATCAGTCATAAAATGATGCTTTACACTGATTCTTTCTACCAGTCATTACATCACATTTTAACTACTTGTGGTTTAATAATAATTTGTATTATTATTAGGAAAGCCTATTAAGTGATCTGATATTGTCCATTTCAGGCTCACTCTGCACAAAACTCACCAAATCACCCTTAACAAGCAATAACAACTTGTCAACTATGTAGTTAAGTCACTGGCTCCATGCATCTAGAAGGGTAAGATTGAAGTCACTGAACAGGAGCATAATGCTGTGCATGAACCATCCACCCCTACTTATGTCCTCCAGACATCTCTCCCAATACTCTTTCCTACACACCAGCCAATCTGAAGGAAATTCCATCAGGTCTATCCCTCCCACCCCTCCACTGTCAGCCTTCACACATGCCTTCCCTCTGTCTGTCATACATCACACTGTGCCTGCATTATCTGCTCCTTCCCACCACACACTGTTAGAGGGACAGGTGCTTAGAGGCAGCTGCTGGTCCACTCTGCCTGTAGACATGTGAGTCTGCCCAAAGCCAATTCCCCTAGTGTAGACTAGCTGAAGTAAGTCTTGTTCTCTAAAACTCTTGCTCTAATAAAGAACAAACATTTTAAGATCCATCTGCCGGGGCATTTTTCTTCCATCCAAACTTGAGTGAGCAATAAGATTACTAATGTATTGGTCTTGCCAATATCATTGTCCAAGTTGCAATTATCTGCTTATATTTCTCCCCCATTTTTAGTATCATTAACCATATTTTCCTTGATTGTCATTATATTTTCAACACCCAGAAGAGTGCCTGGCACATAGTAGGTTCAGGACAAGTACTTAATCAACAATTATTTAGTGAATAAATAAATGGGCAAATAACAATAATTACAACAAAAAACTACAAACTTCACACCATTCCAGCAAGCACTTTTAGAATTTCAATTCTCACTGGCATTGATATGTAAATGAAAATAGAGATTTCTGGTTATCCTTAAGAGATAGTGTTTTCTCATAAAGGATGAGAAATGCACCTCTTAACTGAACCATGCAGAATTTTCACACTTTGGTTTAACTCTCACCCTTTATTTTTATGTATGTATGTATGTATGTATGTATGTATGTATGTATGTATGTATGTACTGTGGTACTGGGTTTCCTAGAAACCCTTCTACCTCGGGGCTACACTCCCAGACCTATTTTTTATACATTTTTTATTTGGAAACAAGGTCTCTTAGCCAGAACGGCTGGCTTCGAACCTGTGCCTCCTGTCTCCGCCTCCCAAGCACGGGGATTACAAGCGTGCGCCCCCACACCGGGCTTACCTCTCACCCTTTGGATACATACTACTCAACCCTCTGCCCAGGGACTACATGTTCCTCTGCTCATTGCTCTCATCTTCAAAAGACTTCAATCCAAAATCTGTGAACATTTTAATCCAAATTCTATGAACATATGAAATTCTATGAACATTTGAAATACTTATTTTTTTTCAAGATGCTAAGCAAAAGCTTGAAATACAAAGCAAATGTTGATGTGATATCATTTACCATCATGTTAGACTATCTGTTTGCATATTTTGATCACAACTGGTCTTAGATATCCAATTAAGAGACTGTAGCAGAGGTTGCTATGCCCTCACTAAAGCCTGTTTTCTTTTCTCACAGACACAAATTAGGCTAGAATTCTAGACTTCCCTGAACTTACATGAGGCCTTTTACTGAACTGGGCTAATAAATTGTGGGTGTTATGTGTCTATGTCAATTCAGGGCTTAACATAAAACCCTCCCATTGGTCCCTCCTTGTTCCCTCTTCTCTCAATCAGTATGTGGGAAATTCTGAGGCTTTTTTAGAATGATGGCAGTACAAAACAAAATCTTGACTGCATACTGGATTCATGTACTAAGCTTAATATTGTATCTCTATGGATGGGCCAAAATTCCCGTTTTTAAAAGCTCCCCAAGTGATTCTGATTGAAAATCATATGGAGCGGGATTGAGAACGACTACTAACCATGTAGCTACATTTATGTTTAACCATAATAGCAATGTTATATCAGTCCAGTGTGTTATCTATTTCATCATGGTCCATTTAAAGCCTACAACTGTCCATTTAAGGAAAGAAAGTAATTACATCTAAAGCTGGAACCATTATAGGAAAAAATTTCCAATAAATATTTTACAATTGCTCTCAATAAATTTGTCCTTTAATTTCAGGTAAATGTTAGCTTTCCGTTAATTAATATAAATATTCATTTGATCAGAATCGAGAGAATAAAAATTTAATTTTCACTAAGAAGCAACTGCCACAATAATGTAAAAACTAATTATAGTTTCATGAGGTTTACAAACACTATAGCCTCCCTCAATTCTATTTCAAGTCCATAAACTAATAATTTGTTTTTCAAGAAAGCACCAATCCATACTGCTGAATATTTAATCACAATCCTGCCAAAGAGGTTATTTAAACACAACTTTTCCAGATGGTAGGATAAGCAAAAATTATCACATCAATCGAGTCAATTATTGTGTTCTTAAATTCAGTAGTCTAATTCAAAACCATGATCAAAAGCAAATATCAATCCTATTAAACCTTTATTTGTGCAGTTCCTGAGTTTTTAAAGTCAGCTCTCATTGAATCTGGAACCAAGGAAGAAGTTCACAGGGAGAGACAGAGAAAGAAAAAGGAGTCTTACCTATCATATGCAACTGAAAATATAAGTGACTATTCTCCAATAAGAAATATACGATAAGTAGCTTTATTCTATTTGTACTATGTTAATTCAAAATGAAATAAAGATATTAGTAGCTGAAAAAATAGTAGCAATAATAGTAATAGAGACATCCACTTTCTCTGTGAGTTTTATGACTGCTCCTGTGCAGTTGAGTATATTGGCTATCTGATTTAGCATCCCATCCTCACTCTAATTAACAGCATTATTTCATCAATAATAAAACATATACTACTTAATTTTGAGCATCTACTAAGGCCTGGGTACTGTGTAAGATGATTTATATAATTTAAGTTGTTATAAATATGATAAGAGGATCTTAATTTCAGAACCATGATAATTTAGCTTGCTTTCTGAGACAAGCCTTATTATTTTTCATATCCGTACAATCAGTTTCAACTAACTGGAATATTCAAGTAAATGTGTGAATGTTCTTACAAAATGCACTCAAGTTTTTAGAATGGGCACTGAGTTGGCTGATGAGATATAGTAATAATTATTTTCTCAAATTCTACTGGGTAAAATCAAGACAAGTTTTTAAAAAATGTGTTTTCAAATCCGAACAAAAATGAAATATTTATGTTGGCAATAAAAATAATTATGTGACCCCCTGGAAAGATTTCTGTCCACTTTAGTTGTCAAGAGTTAGGGACCCTAAGGCTTGCTCTCAACCAGTGCACTGGCTCCTCAGGCACAGAGTTTGAGTGTTGTTTCTTGGCATACTTTGTCATTTAAAATCTAATCAATTTTAATACACAGTACACTAGAACATAATACTGCTTACTCACTGAATAGATTGGAGAATTTTAATTAAAAGTAGCTTACAGAAATGCTCATTTCTATTATGTCTAACACAGACTGCATGCTGTAGGAATCGAAAAGAAATGGAGCAATAAAAAAAAGTTTGGACAGGTGGAAATATATGTATGGTTTGGAGCAGGAATAGAGAAAATGATTTTATTTATTTATTTTTTATTTTATTTATTTTGGCAGTACTGGGGCTTCTACCTCTGGGCTACACTCCAGACCTATTTTTATATTTTTACTTGGAAACAGGGTCTCTTAAGCCAGGGAGGCTGGCTTTGAACCTGCTTGATCCTGATCCTCCTGTCTCAACCTCCCAAGCGTGGGGATTACAAGCATGCTCCACCATGCCCGGCATGAGAAATATGATTTTTAAAGGGAATTTTTTAATCTACTAAAAACTGGGCAAAATAATTTTATTTGATTACCGTTGTTTTGAAAAATAATACAACTAGCAAATATGACCTAACACTCAAAATCAACCAAGGATATCTAATTATATTTACTTCTGATTTGACCTGCTTTTTAATAAAACATTAATTTGTTGTGCAGTAAAATCCACCCTTTTTTATTATAGTTCTACAAATTTTGCAAAATATATAGTCATGTACCCACCACCACAATCAAGATATAGAACAGACTTCCACATTTTTTTTTTTTTGTGGTACTGGGGTTCCTGGAAGCCCTTCTACCTCCGGGCTACACTCCCAGACCTATTTTTGCATTTTTATTTGGAAACAGGGTCTCCTAAGCCAGCGCGCGGGGCTAGCTTCGAACCTGCGCGATCCTCCTGTCTCTGCCTCCCAAGCGCGGGGATTACAAGCGTGCGCCACCACGCCCTGCCAGACTTCCACATTTTGATCTGGTTCCTTTGTGGTCAACGATGCACCCTACTTCCAGCCTCTGTTAATCACTGACACATCTTTTATCTTTATAAAGTTGCCTTTTCTAGCATGTCATGGAGGTGGATTCCTTCACTCAGCATGCATTTGGAATTTATCCATGCTGTGTTATCAGTATTTTCTTCCTTTTTAACGTTGCATAGAATTCCACTGTACAACAGTAACAGAGTTTGTTTATACATTGGTTGAAGGATACATGGATTTTTCCCATTTAAATGACTATGAACTATTATATTATATATATTATATTATGAACATTCACCCATGGATATTTGAGTGAAACATAAGTTTTCATTTCTCTTAGGTAAATAAATAAGGGTGGGCTTGCTGTTTCATTTTAAGTATATTTTTAGTTTTATAAAAAAAAAAGCCAAATATTTTTTTTCACATGGATGTACCATTGTGCGTTCTAACAGTAATCCATGTTAATAGTAATGTAGACACGTTCCTTTTCCTGTTGTCAGCATTTAGTGTTGTCTGATTTATTTTTTTGCTTGAAGTTTTTGGTTTTATTTTATTTAATTGTTTATTTGTTGATGTATTGTTTTGTTTTGGTTTGTGGTACTGGGACATGAACCCAGTATGCCAGTGGCATTCTTCTTTTGAGATTCCTCCCCAGCCCTTTTTGATTTTTGTTTTGTTTTGAAACAGCATCTCACTATATTGCCAAGAGTCTTGCCTAAATCGCAGAGGCTGGCCTTGAATCTGTAATTCTTCTATTTTAGCATCTCGAGTACTGGGATTACAGAAGTGTGCCTCTAGATCCAGATTTTCTTTTTTATATTGATTTCTACTGTTAACTGGTATTAAATGGAAATACAATTATTTTTATATATTGATTATGTATCCTGCTACTTTGTAAAATCAAATTCTTAGTAGATTTTTGGTAGGTTAATTGATCATTCCTAATTATACAATGCTATTTGTGAATGATAGAGTTTCATGCTTTCACTTTTAATCTTTCACTGTCTTTAAATGATGGGTCAAATTTACCAGTAAAGCCATTTGTTTCTGGAGTTTGTCTTTTGTATAAACCTTTCACCTTTTCTTTGTTTTTCAGAATTAAGTCCATTTGTAGACCATTTCCCCAATATGATTGCAGAACAGTTTGTCAATTCCATAAAATCTTCCTTGAGAATGTTCTTAAAATTAAATTGAAAGAATATATACATATGAAAAGGATAGTAATATTTTTGATAATAAAATGTACTATTTACTAACCTGATGTATTGTGTCAAATATCTACCCTTACTTTATACTATTAAAAATTAGAGTTTTGATACATTCATTTCTAGTATTCTTACAATATTTTTGCTATTTGAAATTATACTTTTAATTACATATCCTATTCCATTCTTGACATATAGGAATACTCATGATTATATATGGGGATCTATGCGAAACACAATTTTTTTTGTAGTTTTCTCTACAAATTACTTTATAGACAAGTGCATCTTTTCATTAATGTAAAATTGTCCCCTTTCTTTCTAATCTTTATATTTATATATTTTTTTCTGAGTACACTTACAAATACATCTGAGACAGTGTTAAATAGTAATAGTGAGAATAAGCATCTTTGTCCTCTTAACTTTATTACTTTTATGATATTAGTGTTTTACTATAAATATAACTTATTTATGTAGGATAACTTAGATTAGTATATAAAATATGTTCTCTACTTAATTTACCTGCATTTTATGATCTGTTAATATAAAATTTTATTAAATATTTTTCCTGTATCTCTGAGATAATTGTATGTTTCTTCTTAAACACTAAAAAGGAAATTTCTGATCTTTAACATCCCTCTAATCCAATAAGTGCTATTTGAAAATAATTATCTGAAGACATCTTTGGATTAGACTTTTGAGTGTTTTATCTTATATTTTATCTATATTCTTAAAAATAATCTTCCTTGCTGGAACTGGTGGCTCATGCTTGTAATCCCAGCATTCAGGAGGCAGAGACCTGAGGATCGAGGTTCACAGACAGCCTCAGCTACTCAGGTAGGTCCTTCACAACTCATTGAGACCCTGTTTAAAAAATAGAAAAGTCTAAAAAATAGGGCTGGGGTGTGGCTCGGAGGTACAATGCCCCTAAGTTCCATCCCCAGTACCAAATAATTAATAATAATAATAATAATAATAATAATAATAGTAATCTTTCTTATATTTTATTGTTTCTAATATTTCACTAATCATATTCATCTCCATTGCTGCTAGTTACTCTAAATTAAAATTTTAAGCATTTTATTCCTCTCAAAATACTGAATTATTATTATGCTTATAAACAGAATAAAGTTATTGAAGTTTATTGAGGCCAAATTATTTTCTCCAAATTAGTGCATCTAGAAATGGAAAATAGTTTTTTCAAAATAAAAAATGTGAGAAATAGGATATGAATTTGTCAACAAGGAAAGTTTTTTTCAGATTTTTGTAGAAATAAATTGGAGAATATAAAATTCTGTTCAGTTCTAAAGAATATTATACTGAGATGAACTGGTCTAAGAAAGTGAAAGATCATATATTTTCTTTCATATGTCGAAGCTAGAAAGAAGTTAGCAAAGAAAAGGGACTTCAGATAAATGAGGACAGATAGCAGTAGAAGAGTAGAAGAGGATTTGGGGAGGGAGCTAAATTGCTGAGGAGCTAAATTGCTACAAGTCCTCTTGTCTCAACCTTTCAAGTACTAGTATTATAGACACATGCCACCATTCCCAGCTCAAAAAGAGTTTTTATATAGGCAAAATTTCAATTGTTCTTGACTTGTAAACAAAGAGGGGAGCTCATTATATCACTATTTCGCATAGTGGTAGAATTTAATACAAAATAATAGGTTATCTTTCCGCATCTATGTTTCTCTAGAAAAAATAAAATCGCTATGATTATCTTCTCTCAAAATAACAGTGTTGATCACCAACGGTCCTGAATCTTTGTTGAAATTAAATTGGAGGACCTGTTGTCTCTGTGGCCAACTTTTAATATCCTTCCACATTACGAATGGATATGTTTAACTTGGTCACCAAAGCAATAGCCCCAACAACGTGGCAATTAATCAGTTCACAAATCAAAAGATTAAGTCCAATGAAAAGCTTAATTATGAAAATTGGAAATAAAAAAGAAAGGGGTGCAAATTACTTTTATGTCCTATCATTTTTTATTTTATTTTTTATTGGTGCACTATAGTTTCACATCATAATGCGGATCATGTTGACAATGGCATATATTCACACGTTTAGAAATCAATTGTAGAAAATAATTCTTAATTAACTTTATGAAGTTGTTCTCCACATGAAAGAATATATATATTTAATTTTTTCCCCAGGCGATGAAAGTTTTTTGTAGTTCTACATTCAAAGACTAAAGAAACTTAATTGAGATGCCTAAAAGATATTAAGTAGGACTTGTTGCTATGACTTCAACATCCAGCATGCAGCTAATTGTCATCTAGTGCTGCCACTGAAAAGTAACTGGCTATTTCAGTACCCGCATTACTTCTAAGGACACAAGGATCAAAACTGAAATTCGACCTAGAAGCTGTCATGAGTCTAAAGATGCATGACAAAAGATTTGGCAAGTGTTAATAAGAATAAGAAAACAAGAACCAACAAAGCAGTTAGATTTCTCAAACTCTGAGGATAGTAAAGTGCAGCAAAACCAGCCAAGAGTCTAACAGGCAAAGATTATACCCAATGTAGCGTGATGGGTCGGCTCATTACTCTGACTTGTTGTCAATGTTAAAAGACTAGATGTTTTTCCATAGTGAACAGCCAATAAATAAACAGTGAGCTACAGCCACCAGAGCCGAGGAAGAAAGCCAGTGACAAAGAAAACAGAAGAACTCAACTTGAGAAGTGCAAACAGCTACTTGTACCTCATTTGATGTTGTGGTTCTTGCAGGAATTAGAATATCATACTGAAGTCCTGCCTACCAATAGGGAGATATTCCCTGTACACATTTGCTTCTAAAATAGCATCTGCACATAGCACTACTTATTAATTTAAGAAAGCTTCAGTGATAAGGCATAATCACAAATAACCAATTAGCTGTTTTTTTTTCTAAATTACCTATTCAGAATGCTTTGTTTGAGTTATGTTGTGATTTTTTTTAATTGTGTTGTTTTGGATCAGTCCTTAACACACGAGATCGGAGAGAGCTGAATGAGTCTTTCAACCCTAAGGATAATAGCCTTCTTTAAACATTCATCATTTGAATTTTAAAGGCCTAGGAAAAGCAAGAAAGGGAAAGGAAGAGGGAAGCAAAAGGAAAAGAGCCACAAGCATTATAGAGATCTAAAGGTAAAAAGGTAAAACTTAAGTTGCTAAGAAAAAGAGATCTACATTATGATGTAAAACTGCAATGCACCAATAAAAGTATTTTTTTAAAAAAGGAAAGGAGCTCTTTCTTCTTTGCCCTTTGTTTCAGTTAAATCATGCAAGCATTAAAATATGAAAAAGTATGAAAAAGGAAGAAATTTTTTATCATGCAAATAATAAAAAACAGCTGATATCCTATCATTACTGATACTGAACTATCACATTTTCTGATCACTAAATTTTAAATTTTTACTTTTAAAATTATTTTATCATAAGAGTTTGTTAAGTTTTAATCTATATTTAAGTATGTTCACTTAAACTATTTCCATTTATAATTAAGTCAATGTCTTTATATTTTGGGGTAAAATTTTGTAAGTTTCTTATGGGACCATGGCAATCAATAACAAATTGAATCTTGACTGGTAGTAATATTTAGATATAGAGGAAAGCCAGCTGCATTATCTTGGCAAATTATTTTTTTTTTAATCTTTAAAGATTGTTAACAGGTATGTCTCTAAGAAGAAGCATGTGAGGTAACAGTTTTTGGTGTCTTCCTTTTGGTCTTAGAATACCATGTCCTCTGGTTTTTATCCTAACAGATAAGTGTTCTTCTCATTTTCTCTAATATTTTCTCTCTCTTTTATTATGTGCTTATCCAAACTTGTTTACATGTCTATTGGTCCTTGTAAAAAATGTTGCAAGTTCATGGTCATGTAATAGTATGATTTTCTGCATCCCTATAACTCTATGCCATAATAATCCAGATGTCTTTGTTTTATGTTTTGTTTCTGTAGTACTGGAAACTGAACTCAGGGGCATTCTACCTCTGTACCACATTCCCAGTCCTATTTTATTTTATTTGGAAACAAGTTCTCCCTAAGTTGCTAAAAGCCTTGCCAAATTGCTAAGGCTGGCCTCAAATCTGTGACCCTCCTGTCCTAGCCTGTCAAATACTGGGATTGCAGGAATGTACCACCACACCCCAGTAGTCCAGATGTTTTTTGGACTAAGGGCCAAAAATATTGGTGCAAGAATAATTGTATCTCTGGCAAGTGATACAGACTAGAGGGAAAGAAAGTCATAATGGTTGAAGTAGCTAGAAAATTTATGGGGGGGGGCAAGCCTGTGAATGCTCTGTGAGGATCATAAGAAGGCTTAGATTTGGGGTGGCAGAGTAACACGACAGGAAGATGAGATGCTATGGTTAGCAGAGGCCCTACTTCGCCTATGACCAGGGCACTGTTTACATCGTTTCTTCTTTTCCTATTACGAGTGTGGTCCCACAATCACTTCCAAAGGATGGAAACATTAGTCCCCTTTGAGTAAGAGGTTAAAAAGAGGCAGATTCAGATGGGTTCCCAGGAGCATACTCATCCTGCCGCTACAGCTTTTGTCCTGCTTATCGTGGAATGTTCCCACCCCACTCCACCACACTTCTACTTCCTGAAAGAGTCACAAGCCACCCAGCATCCCGATGCTCAATCCAAAAAATTATTTTATGACCGTTACTTCCGCGGTCTCTTCCATTCCTACCCAATGGTTTTAGCAATGATTATGTTTAATCTAGATCTCCATATCTAGTCTGATAGAATTATCATATAGCTTTCTGTGTGTAAGCTTTGTCTGTCTAGTAAAAGTACAAATGCTCTGGAATCAGAAATTATACTTACTCTGCATCCCTCGAGTCATTTTGTGTAGATCTGGGATGTGTATGTAGTTTACCCTTAGAAACACTTGTTTCATCAAATCAACATTAAAATAAATTAAAAAGGCCACTTTTCTCCTACAAGAAATACCATGGAATTGGTGGTGGTCCTACATATTAAAAATTTTGCCACAATAATAATTTTAAGATACTGCAATGAGATACATCATTGCTATTTTTAAATTTTTAACCTTTTTTGAGTTGAGTATCACTTTACTCTTTCAGCTCACTTAAGCCAGGATATTTTTTATCATTTTAGATAAAGGAATGACTATTAAGGTGATTGCTACAAGGTGAATGAAACTAATTTATGCTGATTTTTTACTGATTACTGTGTCATTTGTACACAACAAACCAACTACTTAAAAATTGTACACTTACATTAATAGCTGCTTTGGAAATTTTCTGTCTAGAAACAGCAGTCTGAATTTGTTGTCTGAAATATAACTAATACATAAAATTTTACTCTGTTTAAAGGTTCCTTTATAAGAAAAAGAATGTATAGTGGGGTGAAAATAATGGATATTCTTGTCATTGTCACTTTTGTCTAGTAGGCAATGTTTTTATGTTTTTTGTACTATTTACTAGAAAGACCAAAAAGAGAGTAAGGAAATCTCCATAAGTATCCAGTAATTATTATCTGTATTTCAAACCTAAATTGGAAGCCGGGCATGGTGGCACATGTTTGTAATCCCAGAATTTGTGCGGCTGACACAGGAGTATCCTGGTTCGCAGCCAGCCTCAGCTACTACTTAGTGAGGCCCTCCACAATTCAATGAGACCCTGTTTCAAAATAAAGAATAAAAATAGGCCTGGGGGGTATAGCTTGGAGGTAGAATGCCCCTGGGTTCCATCTCCAGTACAGCAAAAAAAAAAAAAAAACTAGATTGAAGTAGTTAATTTACTGTAGTAGAAAATATCTACTGAGAATACAGTGTTTTCAGGATTTTTAAAAGCATGGCTCCATGGCTCCACTTCAGCACTTTTTGTTTGAATATTTATATTTTTAAATAAAAATAAACTGTGTGCACTATATTTAAGAAATACATTATGAGCTGGGCATGGTGGTGCACTCTTTAATTCCCATGCTTGGGAGGTGGAGACAGGAGGATCACATGGTTCAAAACCTGCCTCGCTGGCTTAAGAGACCCTGTTTCCAAATAAAAGTATAAAATAGGTTTGGGAGCATAGCCTGGAGGTAGAAGGGTTTCCAGGAACCCCCAGTACCACAAAAAAAACCCTCAAAACCAAAAAATAATACATTATGATCTAAAACAATAATGCACCATAAAAGTATATAAAAACAGTAAACACAAAATATTATATTCAAAAGAAGTAATGTTATCAGTGAGTTATGGTTTGCCAGATATTGACCCCTTCCCTATGTTTGATATTTAAAACCAAAAGATACATATTTTTCTAGGATTTAAAGAGTCTACAATTTAACTATGGTGGTAATTTTTACCAGCAAAGAACATCAGCAGTGGGTATATACACATGGTGGAAATTTGCTCAGCCACAAGGAACAACATTATGTCACTTGCAGAAAAATGTATGGAACCTGAGAATATTATACTAAGCAATATTAGTCTGTTTCAAAAAGCAAATAATTGTATGCTTTCTTTCATATCTGGCAGTGGGTAGAACTTGGTAAACAAACGAGAATTCAGATAGAGGAGCAGAGACTCCAATGAAATGATGGAACGAGTTTGTGGAAGGGAAGAGGGGGATAAAGATGTAAAGAGGGTAACAGTTGAAATAATTATATGTAAGTATGTGAAGTTACTAATGCCAATCTCAGTGACATGCAGAGGGAAGGGGAGGGAGGATATGAGATCCAGACGGAAATGTCCCAATTGGTGTGTGCAAGTATATTCCTATCCTTCTATACCTCAGTATAATGTAGATTTACACTGCATCAATAGAAGTTTAAAAAATTCCTAGGACTTGTAAAAGGACTCCTTTCACATTATATCAACCTCTTATGGCACTATCTTGTACTCATCCACATAAATTAAAACAAATCAAGCAAAATGACAAAAGTCTCCCAGTACACACATTAATAGCAATATACTTCAAGAGCTTGGTGTTACCAGTATAAGCCATAGAAAATTACTTGTGAAATATATCAGCTTGTTCTTTCATGTATGAATAATAATACATGTTAATTATTTACATATAATAATATATAATGAATTAAAGTGAGCAATATGTATATAAACTAATGAAACCTCAGATAATTCCTGGAAATATCATATGTTTAATTTTTAAATATCACTTTTATTGATTATTTTGTACTCACTTGCTAAGGATTAACAAATAAAATTTATTTTTATACTCATTTGTTAAGAATTAAACATATCTAAGGATATAAAAAATGAAAAAATCACAAAACTTGTGGTTGAAGCCTTAGGTGTATTTTCTGATAGAAAGTTGTAATTGAAACCACAGAGAAATTACTAATAAAAAGAAATCTGTGCAGTTTTGAGACATGTTGCTATGAAAGTATCATGTTCATCATCTGATGAAGCTGTGAGGCTCAGTGTGATTTATTTTATCATTTAGTAAGTTAGTTATTAGTTTATTGTTACATGGAACTGACTGAAATCACACAGACCACTTAATCCATCTTTCATTTACACCTTTGGAAAAAGGTTGGACAGCTCAATAAACAGTTGAGTTACTGAGATACAAATGATTATCTTCTGACTTCTAGTCTAGTGAATATTTACCACAATATGTTTCATCTCCATTGATTATTTTAATAGCTTGATTATAGATCATGTATTTCTCTACATGTTTATGATATTAAAGTACAAATCTTTTCTAAAAATAAGTACAAGAATAATAAACATAGTACAGTTGTCCAAATGCACACGATACATCTTTACTGGGCAATTACAGCACATTCAAAGCAATCAAGAATATTAGTTCATTTAAAATTTTTTTCAAATGCCATCAAACACTTATGTAGATTTTTTGCTTTTTAAAATTATGTTTACATATCACAAAATAAGTTCATATGATTTGATAATTTTATAGTAACTTGTTCAGGGATTCTGTCTTTGTATAGCATTTTCAGTCTATGATTCTCCACTAGATATTGCCTGCTTTTCAGGACATGGAATAATTCTTGCAATTCTTTCTTAAAGAGTCTTCACCTAACACTGAATCCATTCATATCCTCTGTCTCTTCCCTCCTTCCCTTTCTTCCTTTCTTTCTTCCTCCTTCATTCCTTTCTTTCTTTCTTAACTCAGAAAGCCTGGTCTATGAAACCAAAGTTGTATCTTCACCCCTTTATTAAGAGGCTTTAATTTTAATAGGTTTTATAAGTAAAAAAAATTCTTAAAGCAAAATAAGTTTTACTCTTGCCTATTCTTTCTGTTATCCTGAATCCTGTAGGCCACGCATTTCAAAACTCGACTCTCCTGAAACTGCGTAGCCGCCATCATATCTACTTTGCTTTTGATTCTCCTAAGTCCTTCTTGACCTAAAGTGTTTCGTTTCAGAAGGGCATTTGGTCAAGTGCTGAATTCTTCTCACCTAATCCTGTACTGGACAGATAGATTCATTCCACAGTTGTGCCTTCTTTCCTGTCTCCAGTGATTACTAATGCTGAACACATTATTTTGTAAAATGTCTCAACTTTGGTAATTCTGTAACTGTCAAAGTTAACAAGGCAGGCAGTATTAGACAAATTGCAAACCGGTACAGTTGTTTGTTGGTTTCTTTGTTGACTGGAATTTGCTGCCTTCAGAATCTGGACAGAACTCCAAATAAGGAGAAAAAAAATATGTGTAGACAAAACACTATAGAACAGAAAGGAATAGCTGCCATATTAGATGTGGAGACACAGCATTGGGAGCAGATAAAGGAAGACTGACTAGATGCAGTTGACCCAAATCATGAATTAACCATATTTCCTAGTAAAGTATAAAAACTTAAGTATTTCTTGAGCATTTATTATGCTCAAATCTCTTTTCCAATATTTCTTCTTTATTTCTACAAGTATCCTACAATGGTATTGAAGGGGAAGAACAGGTAGGTAGAGGATGGAGAGAGCCAGACTGATCTGGAAGGACAACTCAATTTTGAGTATTCTGAGGTTGAAGGAACAGAGGGATTGCAAGGTGAATGTAGTTGGCAGTTGAGCACAGAAATACAAATGTAGAAGCTATATAAACATAAATAATACTCAAAACTATGTAGACGGAAGTCATTCGAAATTTTCAGGAGACAAATTTCAACAAATTCTGGAGAACATTATCCCAAAAGATTTCATAGGAAAATGAAACAGAAATGTAAAGGTCATCCCAAAATGTTACACACACACATGCATGCATACATGCGCGTGCACGCATACACACACACACACACATACACACACACACACACACACACACACACACATGTTTTATTTGTGGTACTGGGGATGGATGGAACCGAGGGGCTTTTCTACCTCCTGGCTATACTCCCAGACCTACTTTATATTTTATTTGGGAACAGGGTCTCACTAAGTAGCTGAGGGTCTCACTAAGTAGCTGAGGCTGGCCTCCAACCTGTTTCGATCCTCCTGTCTCAGCCTCCCAAGTGCTGGGATTACCACACCTGACATGTAAATCAAGATCTACATGTCATTTTATTTTGAGACAGGATCTAGCAAATTTTCTGAATCTGGCCTTAAACCTGTGATCCTCCTGTCCCAACTTACCAAGTACTGGGATTACAGGCCTGTACCACATGCCTAGATGAAATGTTTTTTTTTGTTTGTTTGTTTATTTGTTTGGCTTTTTTTTTTTTTTTTTTTTTTTTTTGCAGTACTGGGGATAAAACCCAGCTAGGGCATTCTACCTTTGAGCTAAAACCCCAGCCCTATTTTTTATTCTTGATTTTGAAACCGGGTCTCACTGAGTTGCAAAAGGCCTCACTAAGTAGCTGAGGCTGTCCACGAATTGAGATCCTCCTGTCTCAGCCTCCCGAATGCTGGGATTACAAGTGTGCGCCACTACTCCAGGCTCTATGAAATGCTTTTAAGTAGAAGTTACCCCATGATTCTACCAACACATTTCTACCCAGACACTAATGTCTACACTCAAATGTTTTGCTGTGGAATTTCAGTGTGACTGTCTAGATTTTTCCATATTTCCAAAGTTTCACTTGTTTATCATATGCATTTCAGAGACTTTATACTGAGTTTTCTGTTGTAAATGTCATGTGAAGCACTCTGATAAGATATCTCTTTTAGGAATGAGAAAATTGATTGGCTACCCTCACTTGCTTCCTTCCTCATGTAAGCATTCTACTCTTGACATCAAGAGGGTATGTGTAATCTTCCTGCCTTTTTTATGCTTTTATTGGTGCAGTATAGTCACATCATAATATAGTTCACAATCATAATAAAACACATGATGAACACAGCACTTGGTGAGATTCCCTGGCTCCCTCCGTACTCTTCCTTCTTCATAAGATATTGAGATTGGCATCAGTATCCTCGCATATTTTTAAGGTCACTATCTCACTATATTTTAATCTTACTGCTTGTGATGACTTTTCTAGCCAATAGAATGCAACAGAAATGATGTCTGGATATGTCACTGAATCTGGGTGGTAAAAATTCTTGCAGCATCTGCTTGGGTTTCTTGGAACACTCATTCATTTGTGGGATGCTGCTTCTTGGCACCCAGTCATAATTTTGTGAAAAACCCAAAGGCTGACCTAGCTGAACTCTTAGCAGCAGGCAGCATCAACTGCCAACCCTATGTGTAAGCAATCTTAGATGAGCAGTTCACAAGTCTTCAGATGTCTGAATTCCTAGTCAACATTAGACTTCAATACCAAGATACCTCAAATGAAAATCACTTAGCAGACAGTCAACCTACAGAACCAGGAGAAATAATAATGAATTGTTTCAATACACTTTTTGGGGAGGATGTTTGTTACACAGCAATAGATACCAACAACACTGGTTTATCTTTCTCTGGTTCAGTATATTTTCAGTTCTTTTAATCATCTAAGTGAAAGAATATACTAGAAGTCAAATGATCTTTAAAAAGTAATATCTAGTCATCTAGAATCAGAAAAATATTCTTGATACTCTTAACGAAAATAAATCAACCTTATCTTTTTTGTTTTCCCTATTCCTCAATCAAGATTTGACCTACATAAATTTATAAAATCTTCCCCCACCAAACAAAAAAAGAAAAAAGACTTCAGAGACTTTCAGGTCCCACCTCAAATCACAAGGACTTATCCTCTGCCTTTCCTGATCCAAACCATAGCTCTTTGTACCTTATCTATGTGTATTTCTTGAGAATCATATTTGTCCTGAAATAAAAGTATGAGCTCAAGGCCATACTGTGTCTCACTGACTTTTGCTCATTTTTGTAAAGAATTGTACAGACCCTTAGCCAACTGCATTTTTATTGAAACTGAATGACAGCAAAATATTTCCATTTGCCATTTTTTGTATAGATTCTTAAATTTAATGCTGAATGTTTAAGATGTCACATTTCATTGTTTTAATTTTAAGGCAGTTTGGTACATATTATATAATTGGTGTTAATCTTCTTAAAGATAAGGCTTATCTTTTATCTCCCTGTCCTGAAAATAATATTTACTATACTCCCACATTCATATAGATAATGTGTTATATGTGTTTATCTCTCACCAAGTTGGCAACTCTAAAATATTTTTCCTTCTTAGTTTTGTTCCCCTATTAAATTTTCTCTATGTATTTCCAACCTACTAAACATCTATGTTCAGACATCTAGCCATCACTTCTTAATATCTGAAAGTGAAATAAACCAACTTCCTCAAACACCCAGAAAACAAACCTCCTAGTTTATTCTTTAAGTATCCTATCAAAACCCTACTATTTCCCCAATCTTCAAGGTTTCAGTTCTTCAGAGAATATATGTTATCCCTTCTCCTTATCACCCAGTTGCCTAAATTTATAGATTTTTTATGAGACACATCTTTCATCCATCTTATGCTCACTATTTCTCCAGTTGCCACATTGACCTAGAAATGCATTATCCCAGAATTAGTTTGACAACTTGGTCTATCCTCTCCAATTTATCCTTTTTCTTAAAAAAATATAATTTATCTTCTTTAACAATATTTTCTTTGTAAAAACTTTGTATCACTCCCCATTTCCTGTTGTATAAGTTCTAAATTATTCTGGTTGCTTTTGAAAACTCTACAAAATGAAGTTTCATCCTGTGGACCAGTTCCATGTCTTGCTGTTCCCTAGAATTTACCTCCTTCTTTGAGAAAGGGCCCCTTTTCTATACAGAGGAATTTTCCCATCCACAAGTCTCTTGAATCCCTTCAAATCAAGTTCAGTACCACTCACTCCTACCATGAAACTTTCTGTAATCATATCTGTCAAATTAAATGATATTCAAAAAGGTTTTATGATTAAATCAAGTTCACTACCACTCTCACCATGAAACTTTTTGTAGCTGTATCTGCAAAATTAAATAATATTCCACATGACTTTATGAATAAAAACAAAGATTAATGGTTTCATAATAAATATTTGTGATATATGAGATCAAGTAGAGCAGTAAGTGTGTGTTTAGGAAAAAATTAAAAGTATACCTGACCTATCTTTCCACTGAAGCCTGAAATTCCATCATTAGGGAGCTTGGTGATTAAAGTTAACCTGTGACTAAAATGTAAATATTCTTAGCAAATGGTTAGCCCTACATTTTTTAGTTTGAAACATCTTTTGTACTCTTTGTAAAAAGGATAATTTTGGAGGAGAGGAAAAAACAAAAACAAAAAAAAAACCTCCTGAACAGCTACACAAGTCAAGAAGGGCATCATTGAGGAAGAAAGAAAGAAAGAAAGAAAGAAAGAAAGAAAGAAAGAAAGAAAGAAAGAAAGAAAGAGTGAAAGAAATAAAAAGAAAGAAAAGAAATGGAAAAATTAAGAGAGGCCCAATTTGCTTACTTGGAAATTTTATTTTTTAGAATTAGCTTTGTGCATTATAGATATGATGACTATAAATTATTCAGAATGTTTGATTAAACAATTATTCTCATTCTTTCACAGTGCTAGAGTAGGAATTTCTTCTTAGACAAATAAGAACATTCACCCCATAGTACTTCTTCCTTTTTTTAAATGATAAATTTCAGTCATCATGATACCAGAAAAAAAAAATGGCTCCAGTTTGATGATACAGTCCAGCCCTCTTCCCCACTGTTCTCCTCTCTTTTCCTGAAAACCCAAACTCGAGTTTGGAACCCCTACCATTTTTACTACCAAATAAAAGAGTTATAAAATTAATTAAATTCTATTTTTACAACCAAGATAAAAGGAAGAGGAAAATATGATCTTAATGGTCAACTATGGACATATTTGCAGCTTATGCACATATTTCTTTCTTTGTTTTCTTTTCCTTCGTCATTTCACTGGCTCCTCCTAACTTATTTCTGGGCTGCTTTTCTCAATTTGTGTCCTGAGTCCTGGCTTCACCATCTCACTCCTCACAGTTCTTTACCTATTCTTTATATTCCTGATCTCTGATTTCTCACTTTTTTTCTCTCTAGTCTCTTTATCTAGGAATCTGACACCTAAAATGAGTTTTTGGTAGCCTCAATAGGAAAAATGTAATCCATTCCTGGCAGCAGAAGAAATAAAAAAATTTTAGGTCTCTGTCAGGTTATAGACAGAGTTCTTAAGAGTTACAGGCCTTACACCAGATAATTATAACAATCAGTTGTTAACTCCACCCCCTCTCCCACAATATCAGTCTGTAATTTGGAATAAGTAATGTATCCAAGGGCTTTGAAGTAAAATCCAAGATCAATTGTTTTCATTATAGTTTGGAGAGACAAATTAGAGGAATCATTAACTTGAAAATTGTCACTTACCCTTTGATAACCAGTCCCCTGGAGCTGAAGTTTAGAAGGAAGAGTAAATAATGTTATTTTTTCCAGCCATTTTACACTGTGTTGGATCTAAATATCACCTTGATGCCCTTAAGAGTAAGTTAATAGATTACATCAAGTTAATTATTTTGGCTTTTCATTTATAAGCCCCCCCCCCTCGTGGAGTTTATATGCACAAGTACAACTAGAGAAAGAAAACTGCCTGAATCACGTTCTTTCACACTTGGGAGAGTGTTTTATTTTTCTTCTCTAACCTGAAAATATTACTTCCGTTTCAGAAAACATTTAAAGACTGTCCATTTTGGAGACCACTTCCAACACAGTTTTATTCAAGTACCCTAAAAAAATAAATAAATGGGTCTTTCTAAGACTCTTCCAGGGTCAAGCAAGACAAGACTGTGAATGCAGTGATCACAGCTAACATTCATAGGCAAAAATGTTCTCAGCCTTCTCTTTTTTTCCCTTTCTTCCCAGTTGGCCAGTGTCTAAAAACTCCACAGATTAGTAGTCAAAGCAGCGCCCTAACCCTTGAGCCTGTGGGAATTCAGGAATTCCAACAGGAGCTCCCCAGTCCCAAAGGCCTGCTTCACTCCAAGAAATCCCTCCCTCACCACAAAGGACCCTGGAGAGCCAGGGAGGGGGGTAATGCTTTTGGATGGAGGGAAAAAAAAAAAAAAAGAGTAGCTGGCGTTTGAATAGTACCCTGGGGCTGACCACTAATCTGTAACCCTGTGAATGTAGTCTCCTGGATGCCATTGCTGAACAAAGCTAACCCAGGCCCGGGAGAATGGGCAGTTTCTACTCTCAGGCTTCTCCCTCACTTCCCTCCCAACTTTACTCACACCACCGCGCTTCCTCATGCTGGTTCAGATCGACCCAGTTCTCTCCTCTCCACCCCACCTCGCCACCTTCCCTGGGGACTGTTCCAAACTGCCTCTGCTCCACTCCAAAGAAGCCACTCTGTCCAGAACCTTGAGCGAAGCTAAACTGCACCCAGCGCCACCGCCCAGCGACCTGAGCCAGGTCAGATGCCCCTTATTCCAAGCCGTTTATTTATCCAGGTTTAACTGAGGAAGAATCAGCCTTCAGCTTCCACTTAAAAAAAAAACAAAAAAAAAAAACAAAAAAAAAAACTTTTGCAAATGAGCGCTCAATTTGCACCGGGGCTGGAAACCATCCCCAATCTCTCCTCTCCCCAGCGCGTTCCTCTGCTCTAACCTGTGCAAGCCAGGAAGTTTCATAAAGTTTCCATTTCTTTCGTCCCGTTCCAACTCGCTTCCCAAGCCCCCCATTACCATTGGAGGGGGGCCAGGGATCTCGCTGGAATCCGCTGGCTAGTTAGAATCCTTTCTTTATTCCTCAAATTTCTGCCCCAAGCGCAGCGTCCCGAACCCCCCAGGCGTCCTTAGGCGGAATTATCTTCCTCGCCCGCTGTAAATGAATCTAACACTTTCCCTGGCTTGCAGGTGCCACCTCATCCCTACCGCCGCGCTCCCAGGAAAAGCTCTGGGCGGCCATGGGGGATGTCTCGCCCGCCACGGGACAGAGATCGGTGCACTCCGAGGACCACAACATTCACTTTCTGCGACCCCCGTCCCGAGGCCTTCAGGCGCCTTGTCCGCGCCCCCCACCCCCCGCACACTCACCCATGGCCAAAGGGACGTCCTTCTTCTGCTGGGGTCCCCCGAGGATGCGAGCGACCCGCGCCGCGCAGGGCCAAGTGCTCCACGCCGGGCTCGAGTGCTGGCCAGTGACAGCCTCCTGGCCCCTCCCAGCCCAGGCGGCTGGCCAGGCGCAGACCCCTCCCTCTTTCCACCTGCCCCTTGCGAGGAAATATCTCACTGGGCTCCGCAGTCCGTCCCTCCTCAGATGCCTCTGCCCTGCCCCCTTCCACTCCCAGAGGAGTCAGTTGCAAAGGTCTCTCCACTCAACGCACCAAATCCACAGTCCAAAGACACAGAATATCTCGGCCCGCACGAATAGGCTGTTCTCCAAGAGAATGCTCCCCAAACTGGAGTCTAGGCAGAGTATTCCAGAAGAAATGACACGTTTGATTTTATAGTCCCTAAAACTTTCTCTAGAACCTTTTTTTCTTAATATTGATGTCAATAAAGACAAAGGAACGAGAGAAAAGTCTCCCTTTAATTTATACTTCTTCATCTCTTCTTCCTTCTGTTAAATGTTTTTGTAACCCAACACAGTTTTAAAGTCCCTTCCCCCAACACCACACACACACACACACACACACACACACACACACACGTAGATCACAATATTCAGAATGGCTCAATCCAAGAAGGGGAAGGGGTAGATGTTGCTGAAAAGGGCTTTCCAGTTGCCTGGGTAGAGTTGTGATTTTTGGCAGCACCACCGGTATATATAATGGGGACTCAGTTTCCTAACTTGTAAGATGAAGAGTCTGGAAGCAGTGATCTCTAAAGTCCCTTCAAGCTAAAAAAAAAATTATATAATTCTATGGGTTGCTGACCTAATTCTTTTAGGATTTCTACTGGAGAAGTTATTTCAGTAAATCGGTCCCTGGTGTCTTAAACTTCGTTTCTGTGCCGAGCGCACCCAAAAAGTATACAAATCTATGTCGTTTACAAGTGGAAGAATAAAATGAAAGTGCACACGGTTACGCACCATGAGGAGCATTGCTATCTAATGCAGAAGACAGGGTATGAAAAATAAGAACATATGTACCTGAGTACAAGAAGGCTAAAAGCAGATTCGCCTCACTAAAATGTCCCAGAAACATTTGCACAACTATTTCTCACATAATGGAGGAGAGGTATACTCCTGGCAGGGATCTTGTAAATGCATTTCAGTTAAATGGGAACAGAAAGTCATCCTTGTGGGAGGGGGAAGGAAGTAGTCGATAAAAACTAAAAGTGTTCAGCATCATTCAGAAATGCATCACCACTCGAGATGTCGACAAACATGAATTGTGATTGCAGCAGGGCAGAGCCCTCACACATGATTTCAATAAAGATTAATGACATTCTTCCTTGGCAGGGGGTATACCATGATCATGAAGACTGGTGATGAATTTGGGAGATTCATTTATTGTAAGTTCAGCTTTAGAATCACTCCAAACATTTCACCACCTATTTCCTGACGCCTATTCCAAGGTAGAAGAATTCTAAAAAAGAAAACTATTTTTTCCAGTGCAATTCTATCTTGATGCTGAAATGCAAAACCATAACAATAAGCATAGTCTCACAATGATTGACTGTGTCGGGTAATATTTGAAAGGCCTTGTACTACCGCATGTAACTCTCACCACAAAAGGGAAATAGTGTTATTTCCACTTAACAAATGAGAAAGCTAAGCCACTAGGAAGTTGAACATTTGCTCAAATTTGCACAGGCGATAAAGAAGAAGACAAGATTCACACCCAAGCAGAAATGGTCCAGAGCTGGTGATCTTCATCAGCTCATCAAATTGTCTCTTGGTGTTTGGGTGGATTGCCATTTTCTTGAAAAAAGATCATGGCTTCTTTCAACACTGAATATAACCCATAACAAATTTAAACATTCCCAGTAAACTTTAAGAATTTTGAAATATACTAAATATATAAATCATCACATACTACCATCTAATAATTTCTCTCTGGACCTATCATAAGGGAATGCATCAAAGTTTTGATGTTCAGGTAATCTATTTTACAGTAACTATCTAAATGGGAAGTCATTATCTCACTTGAGATTTACAAAATTACAAAATTTTACATGGTGATTTGATGGACATATATTAATTTACTATCTTGTGAGTATATTATGTTTATGAATCCAATTCTCCAGTATTTCTTTTTTCCCATTCTTATCACTCAATTGTCCATAAAGTCCAAATATTCTGCCTACAAAATATCATTACACTTAAAATTGGAAGACCTAGCCGGGCGTGGTGGCGCATGCTTGTAATCCCCGCGCTTGGGAGGCGGAGACAGGAGGATCACGCAGGTTCGAAGCCAGCCGCGCGCGCTGGCTTAGGAGACCCTGTTTCCAAATAAAAATGTAAAAATAGGTCTGGGAGTGTAGCCCGGAGGTAGAAGGGCTTCCAGGAACCCCAGTACCAGCAAAAAAAAAAAAAAAAAAAAAAAAAAATTGGAAGACCTACCATGGCATGTAACCCTAGTATTTGGAAGGCTGAGACAAGAGAAGCCAGCACGGACAATTTATCAAAATTTGTTAAAAAAAAAAAAAAGTAAAATAGAACCTGGGATGTAGCTCCCCTCTCCCAAATCCCTGGATTCAATCCTCAGTGCTTAAAAAAAAAAAAAAAAAATCCACACTGATTCCTCAACTCCAGCCCCCTTCCCTAGACCAGTTTCCATCAATTCCTGTAAAAAATATGGCTATCACTTTTCTTTCCTTTCTTCTTTCCTTCTTTCTTTCTTCTTTCCTTCCTTCCTTCCTTCTTTTCTTTATTTCTTTTATTTTCTTTCTTATTTTTTTAGAACTTGGAAGTTCTTAACAACCAATGAACTCACAATTGAGGATTTGTCTAAATTTCTGAGATTAAGACAAAACTTCCTTTCCACAAGACATTACAGACTAAAGGGATTTGACCTAAGCAGAGAGCAACTATGATTCATTGAGTATTTTATGTCCCAGCCAGATCTCATTTCAACACTATTCATGATTTGATTCATTGACAGAGAATGTCAAATGAGAAGGAAAGAACACGGAAAGTGAAAAATCAGAACATACAATCATTGAATAACTGTAGGCAAGAGCAGCTCCTAAAGACCAATATAAAAACAAAACATCTCGGGCTACGGAAAGAACCCCGGAAAAGTCTGATGAATAAAGTTTCCAGAAGAAAGATGTCATCAGCTGAATAAAATACAGCAAGGGGAGCAAATTAAAATGAGGACTGACAAATTCACTCTGGGTTGGCAATTAGAAGGTCACTAGTAAAACATGAGCAAAAGCCAGGTGTAGTGGTGCACACCTGTAATCCCAGTACTTTGGAGGCTGAGGCAGAAGGACAGCAGGTTTGAGAGCATCCTTAGCCACCTAGAAAGGCCCTCAAAAACCTAGTAACATTTTGTTTCAAAATGAAAACAATAAAACATAGCCCAGGGTGTATCTTGGAGGCAGAATGTCCCTGCTGTCAATCCCCAGTACTACAAAAATAATAAAATTAAAAATTGCAAGAGTATTGTCCAAGTGTGCGGAACAGAGAAAGTCAATTAAAAATAAGTAATGAAGAAGATGAGGGTGGGAAAAGAGTGGGGATAAACTGTTCAAAGCTCATCAGGGAAAGAAAATACACAGAACGGCGTCCATAAGGTATATAGGCCCAACTTTATTTATTTTACAAAAATGAATGTGAGAATCACGTATCAATGATTATAGAGATGATGCTCTTAGAAATCTACTTTTTATAGTAGAAGGAAGAGTTGTTATCCTGAAAAAGAAGATAGAATAAGCTGGAGAGAAGAAGGAAAACTTCCAACTCATCTGACACAGGTAAAGATGTTGAGAAAGAGTATAAAAGAAAAAAGAATACAAATTTAAAGGAAATACGGAGTTTGGGGACAGAAACAGAGGAAGCAAAGGCCTAAAATCCTCGGTATTCTTTAGGAACTCGGAAAGACAGGTGCTAACAGAGGACAAATTAGGGCTGCGCATCCCTCTAAAAGATGTCATGAAGCCTTCAAAGTTGCTCTAGTGAAAAGAAAAAGGAGCTGACCAGGGTAATAGAAATGTCAAGTTTCACTGAGGTCCCAGCTGAGACTGATGATAAATTTTCTGAGCTAAAAGGTCCAAATAAGTAGACTCAGCTAGATCCATTTTTTAAATGGATTCTTAGCATTCTGTAGAAATGGCTCCATATGGATTCATAGCAGGAGAGAAAAGTGTTTTGTCACATTTTGCTTTCAAGAACTCATTACTCAAAAAAGAGTTAAAGAGGAGAACTCCAAAATGCCTTTTATATATGGGTCATGTTGATCAATGTTTGCCTTATTAAAAAGCCCGTAGGATGCCTCAGTGAGATTTATGTTTTAGTTTGAGAAGCTGTAATAATTTTGGCACTTAAAGAATTTATAGTATCTACAATTAAAATATGAAATTTTGCTTGTCTTTAGACTCTGAACAATGCCATAAACTAGCTGACATTATTAACTACACAAAAAATGTTCCATCACCTAAGACACAATAAAGTACAGTGACAGGTCCAGCCCGTCAGCTGTGGGGTTGAGAAGAAAGGTTGAGTGCCGACGGCCTGAACAGAACCACAGGAGCCGGGAGATGTGTCAAGCAGGATCTCATTTATTTTTCTTCAGGCAACCCAGTTTAAAGCAAAAAACCGCAAGGGGGATTTCCAACAGGAAACTATTCTAACCTATCAAGCTAAAAGTCACCCTTGCATGTGCAAAGCACATAACTTGCAGCCAATCATTGTACAATGCACGAGGGGTTCACGAGCACGGAAGCATTATTTGAGCCAATAAGGCTCAACATTACCAAATTGGGCTAGCAGGGGCAAGGAGAGTAGTTATGCCCTCCGTATCCGTTTGGCGTTACATGTTGCAGATTCATTCATCGGAAGTTCAGGTGGTTGTGCAGACCTGCGCTAGATGCTACATGTAGCTAATTCATCGGAAGTTCTGTCAAGCAGTTTGAGCAGACCCCAGCAGTACAGTGCTAGCATCTATAATGTCGCTTTCACTGGAGTTTCATTTCTTACTTTGTCTGGTTTCATTGTAGAAATTTCTCCTGTCCATGAGCCAGAAATTTGCTTTGTCCATTTCATTTTCAAATGTAGATGTTGTGGTCGGGCCTGGTGGGAGTGGGACACACTAGTAATCCCAGCATTTGGGAGGCTGACATAGGAGGATTACAGTTCTTGAACAGCTTCAGGTATTTAGTGAGGCCCTTTGCAATTCAGTGAGACCCTGTTTCAAAACAAAGAATAAACAATAGGGTTGGGGATGTACCTCGGAGGTAGAATACCCCTGAGTCCCATCCCCAGGACCACACACAAACACCCACAAAAATGTAGATGTTGCAACTGAGGGGCAAGGAAGCAATTTCTTTTTTTTCATACTTAACAGATTTTTCTGTTTTGGTTGTACTGGGAATTGAACCCTGGGTCTCACATATGCTAGGTAAACTGAGCTACAACCACCCCTAGATTTTACATTTTAAAACAGTTTTAGATACATAGCAAAACTGAACAGAAGGAACAGGGATTTTTTTTTTCACTTGCCCTCTACCCTCTTTACTTTTTAGGATATACCACAGTTTACTTATCCTTCACTTACTAAAGGATAACTTGGATGCTTTTATATTTTATCAGTTATAATAAGAAAAGTTGCAATAAGAGTCCATGTATAGGCTTTTGTGTGGACATAAGTTTTTAATTCATTTGAGTAAATACCAAGGAGTATGAGCACTGGTTTACATTTTAAGAGTATGTATGGATTTTAAGAAACTGCCAACTGTTTTCCAGAGTGGCTCTATCATTCTGTATTCCAGTCAGAAATGAGGGAGAGTTGCGGTTTTCCACATCCACTTCAGCACCGTGGATTTCTGCCATTCTCACAGGTGTATAAAAGTATCTCACAATTATTTTAATTTATAATCGAATAATATGCAAATTACACAGATAATTATAAACATACGATGTGGAGCATGTTCTCATACGCTTATTCCACACATTACCATGTCATCTTAGTGAAGTGTCTGTTTGGTTGTGTCATTTATTTTTTTTTCCAGGTTGTTTGCTTTTATATTGTTCAGTTTTAGGAGTTCTCTATTTCAAATAAAGTTATTTATCACATATGTTTTTGCAATTATGTCCTCCCAGTCTGTGGCTTAAGAATCAAGTTTTTACACTTATTTTTATTCAGCATGTTTGAATGATTAAATGTTAATCATGATGATACATGTAAGCCAGATTACATAAAGGCTGCATATGTAAATATTTTTTGCTATAATTGTCACAATTTTTGGGATGCTGAAAATTAGTACTTGCTGGTCTCTTTAAGTACATTTAGTTAATAAATTGTGTGAATATTAAATAATGTATTCAGGAGATCAAGACTTACAGTTTTACATTTTCTGCACTTTGGCAAGATATTAGGATACACTATAAACTGCCTCGTAATACACAGGTTCCAAGTTTTAAAGCATTAAGCTAATGCTACCAGCAGCTTTGTACTGAATTATTCAAGGTAATAACTAAATTCAGATATGTGTTCAATGATCAAACATGAGTCCCAGTAGAGATGTTGGCAATACTTTATTTCTTACACAAGAACATTGGCACCTCTTTATATACATTAATTATAGAACTCCAACATCCAAATGGGGAAAAGAGCTTTCCAACATCTGCATCTTCAAAGACATTTTCTGACAGATGTAAGAGCAGATTGGTATTTTCACTGGAGTTGTCTATGTTTTAACTACAGAGGAATTTGTAGCCTTCTCCTACATTAAACAGCCTTATAAAAAATCATCTCACTGGTCCCGTCCACCAGCCCAACCCTGGGTGGGTGGCAGGCGCTGGCAGGGCACCCTTAGGCGACCCCCTCCCCACCCGGAAGGACCCTGAGGTCCGGGCCACAGGCCCGACCCTGGGCAGATGGGCAGACACTGGCGGGGCACCCTTAGGCGAACCCCTCCCCACCTGGAAGGACCCTTAGGCCCAGGCCGCCAGGCCCCAATTCTGGGCGCGTGGGTGGGCATGGGCGGGGCACCCTTAGGCGACCCCCAACCCACACACTTGGAATGAAAAAAATTTTTTAATAGTTATTGAGTGCCTGATCCCACATCCTCCCCAAACCACACATACTCTCTTCTCTTATTAAAAAAAAAAAGAGGAAAAGAAAAAAGAAAAATATTTGAGAGGATTTAAGATGGCCCCGGCGGCAGCTAGAATATTGGAGATGCAGACAAAATATATACATCTGAACTGGAACTTTTGGAAAAATTCCCCGCGAAGGAGGACTGAGGCTTCTCTACATCTTTAAGAATCCTGGACATCACCTGTAAGGAGAGAGTCTAGCGGAGACGTAGGAGGAAGGCGGTGGCAGCAGCAGTGGCCGAGATGGCAGTGGAGAATTGTCTTTGGGAGAGGCAGACATCTGATCCAACCCACCATGATCCTCTGAAGAAATTACCCCAAAGGTCGAATGCTACTGTTGAGCATGCTTAGGAACACTGGACATTATGCGGTAGGGGAAAAGAGCTTGGGAAAAATTTGAAATGGTGGAGGCAGTCTCATTGGCAGCAGCAAGTACTCTGGGGAGGCAGAAATCTGACATAATACACCTGGAACTTTTGAAGAAATTACCTCAGAGGTAGAATACTACCACCATGCACCTCGGGAACGTGGGATAACCTGCTGGGTGAAGAAGGGGCTCGGATTGGAGCCTGCTGTGAGGCAAGGCAGGTGATGGGGCCTCCAAGGCTGGGATTGGAGCCTGCCGTGGGGTTAGGTCAGTGCCAGAGCCAGCGAGGCCAGGATTGGAGCATGCCGTGAGGCAAGGCCGGTGCTGGGGCCTCCAAGGCCAGGTTCAGAGCCTGCCAAGGATTTAGGCTGGTGTCAGGGCTAGCGAGGCCAGGATCAGAGCCTGCTGTGGACGAGGCTGGTGCTGGGGCCTCCAAGGTGGGGATCAGAGCCAGCTGGTGCATTAGGGCAGTGCTGGAGCCAGCGAGATTGGGATTGAAGCCTGCCACTTGGCAAGGCCGGTGCTGAGGCCTCCGAGGCCGGGATCAGAGCCTGCTTTGAGGCAAGGCCAATGCCGGGGCCTCTGAGGCCTGGATAGGAGCCTGGTTAGACTGGTCCCGGGCCCAGCGATGCCATGATCAGAGCCTGCCTTGAGGTATGGCCAGTGCTGGGGCCTCCAAGGCTGGGATTGGAGCCTGCCGAGGGGTGAGGTTAGTGCCGGAGCCAACGAGGCTAGGTTCAGAGACTGCCGTGAGGCAAGGCCGCTACTGAGGCCTCTGAGGCAGGGATCAGCACCAGCTAAGGGGTTAGGCAGGTGCCGGGGCCAGCAAGGTTGGGACTGGAGCCTGCCATGAGGCAAGACCAGTGCTGGGACCTCCGAGGCTGGGATTGGACTCTGCCAAGGGGTAAGGCCAGTGCCAGGGCCAGGGAGGCCGGGATCGAAACTTCCATGAGGCAAGGTTGGAGCTGGGACTTACAAGACCAGGATAGGAGCCTGTCGAGAGGTTAGGCTGGTTCCAGGGTCAGCAAGGCTGGGATCAGAGCCTGTCGTGAGGCTATGCCAGTAGTGGGGCCTCTGAGGCCTGGAGAGGACCAGCTGAGGGGTTAGTTCGATGCGGGGGCCAGCGAGGCCAGGATCGGGGCCTCCCGTGAGGCAAGTCTGGTGCTGGAACCAGCGCGGTTGGGATAAGAGTTCTCCAGGTGGCCAGGGCACTACTGGGGCCATCAAGAGTGGGATTGGAACTTGCAATGCAGCATGCACAGAGAGATAAGACAGAAAATAAAATCCAGATGCTTCCCCTAATTAGCAAGAACTAGGAGGAAAGGGGTAACAGGAGGAGGTCAAGTAGTAGAAAGGGCCCTGTTGAGAAGCAATTAAGGTGACCAATCAGAGGGGAGGGGATTGGAGAGGATGGAATCTCTTTAAAACTCATGAGGTGCGTAAACAGTTATATCAAAGATAATCACCAATTAAGCATGGGATTGGGGGGGGGGATGAGAGGGGGATTGGATGAGGGCTTATTGGATGATATGTGCTTGTATATCCTCTCAAGTCTTGTGTTCCCAAGGGATGTATGATTGCAATAATAATAATAATAATAATAATAATAATAATAATAATAATAAATAATTTTTTCAGAACACTAAAAAAAAAGAAATCATCCCACCTCAGCCTCTTAGTGAGGCCCTCCACAATTTAGTGAGGCCCTGTTTCAAAATAAAGAATGAAATATAGGGCTGGGAGTGTCATTCAGAGGTAGAATACCCTTGGGTTCAATTTCCAGTACCAAAAAATAAAAAGCATCCCAGAATTAGTGGGATTCATGTTTTTTATTTTTATTTTTTAATTTACAAAACTTGAGATTAAACCCAGAGGTATTATGACTTGGAGGTACACACCCAGCCCTATTTTTTTAATTCATTTTGAAACAAGGTCTCACAAAGATGCTGAGGGCCTCACAAAGTAGCTGAGGCTGGCCACAAACCTGCAATTCTCCTGTCTCAGTCTCCCAAGTACTGGGATTACAAGAGTGTGTCACCATGCCCTGCTGGTTTTTTTTTTCTTTAATTAATTATATTAGTTTCTCCTTGAAGTTTATACAATTGCTTTTAAAATCAAATTTTTATGATTTTTCCCTTCTCGTGCATCTAATATAGAAAGCAGATTTCTAATTGGAAAGCATGCAGGAGCATTAGTAAAAGCTAATGAAAAAAACACAGACATACATATTTTCAAAATTGTTCATTAGGTGGCATCACTGATAGTCTTGCTATCACTGTGTTTTCATGTATTTTGCCCTATAAGTTATAGATTACCATTCATGCACTCACAAATACTTAGAAAGATAAATAATGTAGCTAGAGATCAGTGTGTTGGTGGGCACTTTTAAAATCAGGAATTTTTCTAATATCATAAAATATAAATCTAAAGATCTTGATTTTCACAAAAAGCCAAACTATAGCTCTGAATCCTCTTACACTTTTGGCTACACCAACAGTTCTTAACCCTGGCCATGCTCACCTTAGAACTCTTAAAATTATTCTTAGACTCCAACACAACTCCAACACAACTTTGTGAGTTTCTGGTCATGCGTGGTTTTGTGTGTGTGGATGTGTGTGTGTGTGTGTGTGTGTGTGTGTGTGTGTGCGCGCGTGTTACTGGGGATTCAACCCAGAGGCATTCTACCTCCAAGTTATACCCCCAGCCCTGTCTTATTTGGTTTTGATTTGGAAACAGGGTCTTGCTAGGTTTCTGAGAGTCTCACCAAGCTGCTGAAGCTGTGCTTAAATAGGCATACACCACCACGCCTGGCTCATGACTGTTTTTTGAAAGTTTTCTAGCATAACCAAACTTGAGAAAAACTGATAGACCAACTCCCTTGCTTCTTAGATTGCCTCTCTTTTGAGAGGTTTTCTTTTTTTTTCTTTTTCTTTTTTTTTTTTTTTTTTTGCAGTACTGGGGTTCCTGGAAGCCCTTGTATCTCCGGGCTACATTCCCAGACCTATTTTATATATATTTTTATTTGGAAACAGCATCTTTTAAGCCAGCGAGGCTAGCTCCGAACCAGCGCGATCCTCCTGTCTCTGCCTCCCAAGCGCGGGGATTACAAGCGTGCGCCACCACGCCCGGCGTCTTTTGAGAGTTTTAAAGTTGATTATTTGACTTCGTGTGCATTACTTCCAAAATTTTATGCAGTTAATGTTTATCCAGAGTATTACCAGACTTACTCTCTCAGCCTTTTTCCATTGTTATTTCTGCAAATCTTACAACAAAATATAAGTAAGATATTGGTATTATTCCTAGTACAAATGAAAGGATGGAGATTCAAACATACTGAGTGTTTTCTTTAACTTTATGTAACTACTAAATTTAAGAATTGGCACTAAAAATCTTTATTTCTCGTATCGAACAATGCTGACCCCAATCTAACTTAAAGCTTTTGATGGTGGCTTTATTCCTCTTTTGTGTTTGTTTCTATTATTATCTCTGCTCTGCTTTGCATCCAAAATCTGATCTACATCCATAATTATTCAGCAGTAACACAGCTCCAGTATTTATAGCTGATAATCTTAGACATCTTGATAGGATCAGACCTAGGTTCTCTTTTTATTCTATTGCTTTATTTGCATTCCATTTCTTTTCATGTCCTTGGTGCAATAGACATTTATAATCATTTTAGATTCTCTCTCAAGTTAGTTTCATTTGTGTAACTTAAAAGTAAAACAAAACAAACAAAAAAAGCCCTCTCTACATAATCCTTGCTGCGGTGGTATCTAAAATGTCCATGAAAGGCCCAAGTGTTAGAAAGGTTCCATCCTCAGCTTGGTGCTTTTGGGAGAGGCAGGCGGGGAAACCTTTAAGATGTGGGGCCTAATGGGAGATTTTCAGGTGAATGGGAGAGTGCCCTTGAAGGCGATACTGGGACCTTGGCCCTATCCTCTTCCTCATTTTGGCTCTCTGACCATGAGATGAGTGACTCTTTGCCGTGCCCCTGCCATGAGATGCTTCCTCATCACAGGCCCAAAAGCAATGCATCCAATGAGTCATAGACTGAGATCTCAAAAACTAAGAGCCAAAGTTAACTTTTTGCCTTTGTATAGTGATTCTCTCAGTTATTTGTTATAGTAATGGAAAGCTAAAAATCTCTCACTATAGATTTCAGTATCTTTTGTATTTCATATATCATTTGCATGTTTAAACTAAAAGATATTTTCATATTTCATTTGCTCTGCCCCCAGATTTTGGGGGAAGGAAAAAGGGTTTTCTACCTAATGTCCTCTTACCATAATGACAGTTTCAAGAAGTACCAATAAGCCGGGGGTGGTGGCACATACTTATGTAATCCCAGCATTCGGGAGGCTGAGACCAGAGGATCACAGTTTACGGACAGCCTCAGCTACTTAGTGAAGCCCTCCACAACTCAGTGAGACCATGTTTCAAAATAAAGAATAAAAAATAGTGCAGGGGGTGTAGCTCGAAGGTCAAATGCCTCTGGGTTCCATCCCCAGACCCGCAAACAATAATAATAATAATAATAATAATAATAATAATAATAATAATATAAAAGAAGTACCAATAACTACCACTAAATGCTCCTAATGAGATTTGTTAAATAAATAGTTTCAAATTTAGAAGATCTCTTCGACTTTACTTAGTCAAGAACAAGGCATCTGCCATGTTAACTAAGTGGAGATCTATTCAAAGTGCTATTCTAATACACTGCATATATTGTACCTGATTATAATTCCCTCTTTTCCATGTATTAGTATGTATTGTGAATACTCGTGAATACTTTTTTGCTGAATACTTTGCCTAGATTATTTCTCTTTTCCCCCCAAATAACCCACACTCTTCCCTAGTTACAGATTAAAAAACTTAGACAAAGGAAATAGGAATAACTTACACAAGTTCACAGAGAAAACTGGAAGTCAGATTCCATGGTTCACACTCAGTGAACACACTTACCTTGCTCGGAAGTTCAAAGTCAGATCTTGTCAACCATATCTAGCAATTATGCAAAGTCTTTGGAAGGCTCTAGCTGTCTATGTTTGATCTGCATGGTACATGCACCGGCTCTGGGCTATGACTTGAAAGAAAAGGCAGCACATAGTTTTATATTTGACAATCCCACCAAGACAAAAGGGATTATGAGAGTCAGTGTTCTTTCCTAGAAAGCAGCACTGAGAAGATGTACACTGTGGCTCATTGATAACTATTTAAAAGAAGAATCGCCAAAGGCCAATGCATGTCTCTACATTCATAATTTTAATTAGGACCACAATAAAAGTAAATCTTTTCAAAATCCCTGGATTTGCAGGAAAAAAAATCAAGAAATCTCCTTTGTATTTTCATTGACCTATAAGAGGAATGAGAAAATATGATCATGATTCTTAATTTTATCTTAATTTTATGTCTTAATTATATCTTTATATATCTTAATTTTATAATGCATTGAGTACTATTTCACTTAATGCATTATAAATTTCCACATATACTCCTAATAGAAATAAGTACAACCAACATTTTTCAAAGTCACATAAAATGTTTAAGAGATCACAGGGGTCCTCTAGTTAAAAAAGTAAAAGTGTTAGAAACAGAAGGTAGAGTGATTTATGCAAGAGGAATTGTAGGTTCTGCATATTAAAAAGCTTATTTAACAATACATGCACCAAAGAATACAGTAGAAAGTTAATAAACTTCATTTTAAACAGAGAATGGTGGCACATGCATGTAATTCCAGTACTTGGGGTGCTGAGACAAGATTTCAGCTTTACAGACAGATTCAGCTACTTAGTGAGGCCCTCCACAACTTCCTGAAACCCTGTTTCAAAACAAAGAATAAAAAATAGAGCTGAAGGTATAGCTGAAAAGTAGGATGCCCCTGGGCTCAATCCCCAGTACCACACACGCACACACAAAAGAAACTTCACTTTAAGTTTATTGTAAAAGCCTAGCATGGAAGTGCATGTTTGTAATCCCAGTACTTGGGAGGCTGAGACAAGAGGATCACAAGTTTTCTTGGTCAGCCTCAACTACTTAGTGAAGCCCTCCACAACTTACTGAGACCCTGTTTCAAAATAAAGAATAAAAAATAGGATTGAGGGTATAATAACAGGAAGAACACCCTAGGGTTAAATCCCCAGTACCATTTACACACACAAATACCAAGAGTAAATGAGACATAATTTTCCACCAATAAGACATTTTTTTTTGTAGGTCTGGAAGTGGAACCCAGGGGCATTCGAACTCTGAGCTATACCCCCTGCCCTATTTTTTTATTCTTTATTTTGAAACAGGGTCTTATTGAGTTTCAGAAGACTTCTCTAAGTAGCTGACGCTGCCCGCAAACTGAGATCCTCCTGTCTCAGCCTCCCAAATGCTGGGATTACAAGCGTGTGCAACCAGCTCCAATAAGGCAGTTTTAAATGTTCTTTACTTTAGATACTGTAAGAATAATCCAGGGGGAAAAATTGAAAGTTTCATAAACTTAAACACATTTTTCTATATGAATTATTTCAAGGACATCAGATACACAATAGCTAAAATACAATTTGAATGGTACCCACATTTAATGTAGAACTGGATATTGCTGATCTGTAGCAATACTAATCCCTACTGTGAGCTATAAAATGAGAGGTTAATTGTGTGCTTGTGGCTGCAGAGCCAGCTTCAAAGCTCATTTAAGTTATATCACTTTAGCCATACCTCATACATTTCTTTAATGAAAATAAGCACTTTCAAGTTTCTTCTTTCATTTGCATCTTTGGAGATGCTTGATAATATATCATTACTGCAACATTTGGGTTATGATTCTGTCTTTTGTGTGATAGACCTAAATATGGCTCAAAATTGTTTTGGTTAGTCTAGTTGGGTAGAGCTTACATTTATATGAAAATATTCAAATCTTATGAGGAAGCACCTGCATGGAATGTCAGATTGGTCGTAAATAACAAATATGTTGTATCATAGCGCCTCCTATGTTTCAGGTTCTTTGCATGAACTGAACATAATCCTCTAGTATCCCTATAATGGAAACATTAGTAATATTAATCTACAGTTACAATATAATTAGTATATGTGGAGGAACATTCAAGGGGTTTATTAAATAGCAGAGTGAATCTCAAATATTGAAGTTACTCCATAGATCTGTTCTGTGAATGGGAGTGAGTGTTATTCTTTGCAGAACTCTAAGGATATAGAGCAAATACAGTGGAAGAATGAGTTGCAATGAGATCACCAGAGAGCTCTAGTAATTTTTCTTGATTATGTAGACTGGAAGATACTCCTCTTCCAGATTTGCTCTCTCAGGAGCTAAGCAGTAAAAACAGAGCTAGGCAGTAAGGTCTCTGGGTGAGAGAGGCCATTGGAACCCATGTGATTGTCCACATACAAGTTAAAAATGTCAATGCATTCCACTATTTTGTCCTCTATTGTGTAGCCAAATTTATCTATCTATCTATCTATCTATCTATATATATATATATAGATATATATACAAAAATTTTATCATATATATAAATATGTGTACTTATATACTTACATGTATATAACAAAGTTATCTATACATATACATGTATATTTAATATAAATTATAAATATATATGTGTATTGTGCACATGCATTTGTGTGTGTGATGGGGTTCAATCTAGAGGCATTCTACTACTAAGCTACACCCGCTATTTTTTTTAAACAGGGTCTCACTAGTTTACTGAGGCTGGCTGAAACCTGCAGCCCTCCTTTCTCAGTCTCTCCAGCTCTGGGAGTAGAGCTGTGTACCTACCATAACACCTAGCTCAAATTTATCTTTGTACAAATACAAATCAAATTATGTAATATCCAGGCTTAAAAATCTTCCACCTAAATATTAAAATAAAACCCAAGCACTTCAAACGGTCTATAAGAACTCTCCTAGTTGCAATTGAATGGATTTCATCCACAGAGGAGAGTGAATTAAGCCACAACTCCGAGAAAGCCAAAGCATGATTCTATCTTTCAGTGAGCTGTACTCTCCAGAGCTCACATTATGTCATGAGGGTCTGCATTTCCTCTACTCAGCTTTTGTTTTTCTGTGTTAACCAGCTTTTCATTGCTGTCACCCAAACACCTGACACAAATAACTTAGAGGAGAAAAGTTTCTTTTGATTCCTAGTTTCAGAGATCTCAGTCTATGTTCTGACAGCTCTATTGCTCTGGACTAAGTAGAATGTCAGAGTGGAGGAAAGTTGCTCAGCTCATGACACCTGGGAAACGGAAAGGAAGTGCCAAGAAAAAGAGGAACCCTTCCAGGGAACTTCCAGGGAACCCTTCCAGGGAACCTCCCTACTGTCTTACTACTTTCAACGAGGTCCCAGTTCCTAGTAGTCCATCCACCCATCATTGGTGGATGAGGTCAAGTTTCTTCACAACTCAACCATTGCTGAAAAGTCCCACCTCTGAATGTTTCTGCATTGGAGACAATGCTTTTAACAAGTCAGCTTTTGAGGAGCATTCTAGACCAAAAAATAGCATCTCTACTTTGTTTTATTCAATTTATCCTCTGACCAATTTTCTCTTTATTCTCTCTTGATATCAGAGCCATCTTGGCTTAGATTCTAATGAGAAAAAGAGTGAGAGTCTCTTTCCCTAAATAACCAGAAAAAATAAATTTATTTCACCCACTTGACTTGGATTAGAAGATCATGTTGCATTCCAGAACTCAATGACCAAGGCAACATGGTGAACTGAGTGACTTAAATCCAAATCCCATACTTTATATTTGAGCCAGGAACAGGGCTTTACCCAAAGCACGTGGACTAAGAATAGGAAAAATTATTTTCTGATGGAAAATTACATGATTGCTGAAAAACAGAAAAAACTAACCTGAGTAGCATGAAAAAAAATCTACTTTTCTTATAAAGAGTTTCAAAAGCAATCTTCCAATAAATTCTCCCCTCCCTAGAAATATCTAGTTTCTATTCAATTATGGGGAGTTCATTTCCCCTACCTTTGAAGCAGGCTGACCTTGTGACTTCTTTTACCCAAAAGAATATGGTATAAGTAGCACTCCACCAGGACCAGAAATAGCTACTTTATTCCCTTAGATACTTAAATTAAAAATATTCAGAGTGTCCTGATGAAAAGAGGACCCATTTGGAACTAGACACCACATGGAGAATGAGATATCTGAGGCAATAGGGAGTGGTGGCACATGCTTGTAATCCCAGCATTGGGGAGGCTGAGACAGGAGGATTGCGGTTCGCGGACAGCCTCAGCTACTTAGTGAGGCTCTCTGAACTCAGTGAGACCCTGTTTCAAAATAAAAAATAAAAAGTAGGGCAGGGGATGTAGCTTGGAGGTCAAATGCCCCTGGGTTCCATCCATAGACCTGCCAAAAAAAGCCCCCAAAACAAAAAAAAATTTAAAAACCCCAACCAACCTCATATACAGAAAAACTACTCAATTGATCAATCATGAGAAATAGTAAATCACTGTTATTTTAGGCCACCAAAATTGTAAATGATTGGGTACACATCAGAAAGTAACTAACATATTTCTCTACCTCTGCAAAAATACTTCACAGAGACAAGGAAGTACAGAACCTCTTAAGTGCTAAGAAGAAAAAGAAGAAAACTTAAGAGGTTTAGTGTCATTTATCAACCCATCTTCTTGGAAAAACCTTGGCCTCTGATTCCTAATTGACTTACCACCACCTATAAGATTATTTTCTAATACTGAGACAAGTATAAATAGCTATTTAGTGTAAAACTGACTGGATAAAAGGTGAATAAAAAATTCTATTCTGTCAAATAAGTTATAGAATAGGAAAAAATCATTCAAAAAAAATAAACTTAATTATAATGTGACATACATTGTAAAATTAATTTGACTATTTGAACTGACCACAGCAAATATATAAAGAGCCTTTTTATGGTCATGATTCTTCTTTTGATTCATTGATCTTTAAATCAAGTTAGAATAGATTTGAGATTTGTAATAAATCATTTAATCAGAATAAGATGAATTTTTATCTGTTGACTATAGTCTTGTTGAAAATAACACTGAATAATAAGGATATTTATTATATCATTTTGTGTATAAAAGGCCATATTTATTAAGGCCAATAATATACTTTAAGAGTAAGAAAGCATAGCATTTGCAAACTATGATTTAAAATAGAAAATATTTTAAATATTTGTACTGAAATATTTTTAAGATCTGTCAATTTTGAAAATGTCTTCATGATTAGAATAAAGATTCTATATTCTGTTCCATAAATATATTCAGTCAGTGAAATTTACCTCCTCTAAACATATATCTTTGATAAGAAAACTGGTTCTAGTCAACCAACAGAGAAAGAAGGCAACCCACAGATTGGGGGAAAATACTTGAAAATCTTATATATAAAAAGATATTAGCATCTGAAATATAGATAGTTCTTAAAATTTAACATCAGCAACAACAAATTGATTCTAACTGGGCAATAGACTTGAGTAAAAAAATTCCAAAGAAGATAAAGAAATAGCCAATGAGCACATAAAGATGCTGAACATCGAGGACCCTGGGCCCCCGACCCTGAGTGGGTGGGCAGGCGCTGGCGGGGCGCCCCTAGCGACCCCCTCTCCACCGGGAAGGACCCCGTGGTTCGGGGCCTCTAGGCCCCCGACCCAGGGCGGGTGGGCAGGCGCTGGCGGGATGCCCCTAGGCAACCCTTTTCTCCACCCGGAAGGACCCCGCCCCCCCCACCCTGTGGGGGTGAGTAGGCACTGGTGGGGCGCCCCTAGGCGAACCCCCTCTCCACCTGGAAGGACCCTGTAAAAAAGGAAAAGAAAAAGTAAAAAGGAAAATATCGGAGAGGGGTCAAGGAGGTGGCGGATGCCAGGATACTGAAGATGCAGACAAAACCTATCCAAATCAACTGGAATTATTGGAAAAATTCCCCGCTAAGGAGGACTGCTTCTTCTCTACATTGTTAAGAATCTTGGACGTCACCTGTAAGGAGAAAGACTTTAGCGGAGACCAAGGAGAAAGGTGATGCTGAAAGCGTTTTCCACATTGGCGGTGGAGAACTGTATTCAGGAGAAGCAGAAATCGGAGCCTACCAACCTTATTTATTTATTTTCTTTTTTTTGGAGAAATTATACCAAAGGGTGAATGCTACCATCGCACATGCTTAGGAAGATTGGACAATATTCAGAGTGAAAAGAGAGCTTGGGAAAGATTTGAAATAGTGGAGGCAGTGGCAATGGCAGTGGCCAGTACTTAGGGGAGACCGAGATCTGATATATTACACCTGGAACTTTTAAAGTAATGACCCCAGAGGCAGAATGCTACCACCACCACGCACCCTCGAGAACGTGGGACAAATAGTTGGGCAAAGAGGGTGCTTGGATTAGAGCCTGCCGAGAGGTGAGGCCGGCGACGGACACAGCAAAGCTGGGATCGGAGCCTGCCGTGAGGCAAGGCCAGTGCTGGGGCTTCCAAGACCAGGATTGGAGCCTGCCAAGGTGTTAGGCCAGTGCTGGGGCCAACGGCCGGCATCGGAGCCTTCCGTGAGGCAAGGCCATTATTGAGGCCTCTGAGGCCGGGATCAGAGCCTGCTGAGGGGTAGGCCGGTGCTAGGGCCAGCAAGGCCGGGATCGAAGCCTGCTGCGAGGCAAGGCTAGTGCTGGAGCCTCTGAGGCCGGGATCAGAGCCTGCTGAGGGGTTAGGCCGGTGCCGGGGCCACTGGCCAGCATCGGAGCCTTCTGTGAGGCAAGGCCGCTATTGAGGCCTCTGAGGCCGGGATCAGAGCCTGCCGAGGGGTTAGACCGGTGCTAGGGCCTCCGAGGCCGGGATCGGAGCCTGCCGAGGGGTCAGGCCGGTGCCAGGGCCAGCATGGCCGGGATCGGAGCCTGCCACGAGGCAAGGCTGATGCTGGGGCCTCTGAGGCCGGGATCAGAGCCTGCTGAGGGGTTAGGCCGGTGCCGGGGCCACTGGCCGGCATCCAAGCCTTCCGTGAGGCAAGGCCGCTACTGAGGCCTCTGAGGCCTGGGTTGGAGCCTGCCAAGGGGTTAGGCCGATGCCGGGGCCATCGGCTAACATCGGAGCCTGCCGTGAAGCAAGGCCGGTGCTAGGACCTCCGAGGCCGGGATCGGAGCCAGCTGAGGGGTTAGGCCAGTGTCGGTGCCAGCGAGACCAGAACCGGGGCCTCCCATGAGGCAAGGCTGCTGCTTGAGCCAGCGAGGTCTGATCAGTCCACCAGGTAGCCAGGCCACAACTGGGGCCGTCAAGAGTGGGATCGGTATTTGCAACGTGGCATGCACAGAGAAATATCACAGAAAATTAAAACCAGATGCTTCTCCTAATCAGCAATAACTAGGAGGAAACGGGCACCAGGAAGTGGTCGAGCTATTAAAAGGGCCCTATAGTGAAGCAATTAAGGTGACCAATCAGAGGGTGTGGAATAGGGGAGGATGGAGCCTCTTAAAAAGGCAGGAGGTGCATAAACATATGTATCAAAGTTAATCACCAAACAAGCATGGGATCGAGGGAGGGGGAGGGAATGGGATGGGGGCTGGATGAGGGCTAATTGGATGATGTGTGCTTCTATATCCTCTCAAGTCTTATATTCCAATGTGATGTATGATTACAATGCACCAATAATAATAAATTTTTAAAAAGATGCTGAACATCATAATTAAATTAATGCAAATCAAAACTCCAATGAGATACATCTCAAATTTATTATGATGGCTATTATTTAAAAGTTAACAGAAAGGAAGAATTAGTGAGGATGCGAAGCCATTGCAACTACTGCACACTCTTAGTAGGAATGTAAAACGACACAAGTTCATTGAAAAAGAGTATGGTAATTTCTCCCTTGAATTAAAAACAAAATTGCCCTATGATCCAGCAATCACATTTCTGGGCACATATTCAAAAGAATTGAAAATATAATGTAGAAGAGATGTTGGTAAATCTCTGTCCATAGCAGCAGTATTTGCAATAGCTAAACCATGAAAATAACCCAGGTGTATACTGGATGATAAATGGATAAGCAAAATGTGGTAAATACCAACAATGGAAGCTATTCAGCCTATAGTGGGAAGAAATTCTGGCATACTACAACATAGATAAAACTTGAAGATATGCTAAGTGAAATAGACCAATCATAAAAAACAAAAAATGTGTAATTCTACTTATATGAGATACTTAGTCTAAAAATATGTGGAGAATGCTAAATGGTGATTTCTAGGGGCTGGAGGGAGAGGGACATAGTAAATCATTGTTGAAAGAGTTTCAGTTTTATAAGATTTAAAGATTTCTGAACATGGACAATAGTAATGGTTATATAACATTATAAATATTCTTACTATAACTGAAATGTACAGTGAAAATTTAATTTACTTAAGTGACACTTCTTTTAAACTAATATTTATAATGAAAAAGTAAATTCTTGGTGGTATCATGCAATACTAATCACATGGTGTCATATAGTTTAGAAAAAAAGATAAATTAAAATAAATTCAATTTGTGATTTAAAAAAAAATTTATAGTCACTGTTCTCTGCTCCTAATATTGCATTACTGTCAAAAATGTTGACCCAGACTGGAGAATTTAAGCTTTAGAAAGAAATCTAAAAATGTAAAATCTAAAAAGAAACACTTATCTGTTTTAAGAACATTGAATTCCATATTTAAAAAGTTATACTCTCAAGATATTAAGCATCATTACTTCTAAAATTGTTAAAATAATATGACTAAAGCAAATAGTTACTTATTACATAATAAGTAAATGAACTATAAAATCAGTAGCTTTTTATTAAATGACCTATGCGAATTTTAGAGAACCTTTAGATAAATTTAGTACCAGCTGAAAAGAAAAGAAAACATAAAAATGCACTTAGAAAATAATTAAGCTATTAGGGGATAAAAACAATTATAGAATACATCTTATTTCTAATTAAAACAGAAATATTATGACATAAGATAATAACCATTTGTTAGCCATTATGGTAGTAAATTGATTTCTAAACAATCATTATCAGATGCTAAAACTAGTAGATGAAACTCTCATGAATAACAACATATATCTTCATTTTCTAATTATTTTTCATGGTGAACTTGTTAGTTACAAAGGAAAAACTATAACTTTACATGGAGTCAATGTCAGATACCCCAATTTTGAAATGATCAAAATTGATACTGCTAGTAATCAGACAAACTAACATCATGTACTTCATGATAAGACAAAAGGGGAATACAACTTTCCTTTGTGATATTCTGGCAAAAATGCATGAACCAAATCTAGACATGATGAAGTGAGCCATAAACACAAGTCTAAGATATTCTTCAAAATAACTGACTTATTTGTCTTCAAAATTACTAAGGTTATGCTGGGCGTAGTGGTGCACGCTTGTAATCCCAGCATTTGGGAGGCTGAAACAGGAGGATAATGGTTCTCAGACAGCCTCAGCTACTTAATGAGGCCCTTTGCAACTCAGTGAGACCCTGTTTCCAAATAAAGAATAAACAATAGGGCTGGAGGTGTAGCTTGGAGGTAGAATGCCCCTGTGTTTTATCCCCAGTACCAAAAAAAGAAATTGCTAAGGTTATGAAACAAATCAAGAAACTGTTCCAAATCACAAGAGACCAAAAGATGTACAACTGAGGGCAATGTGTTACTTGGAAATTTATTCTGCTATAATGGACATTATTAACACAATTCACAAAATGTGAACACCTATATTAAGTTACAATATTAATGCTACTTTCCTGATTTGGATAATTCTAATTTGGTTATAAGAGAATGTCTTTGTTTTTTAAGAACTATCTGCTAAAATATGTAGGAAAAAAGGAGCACCAGTTATGGGGTTTAGTTTTAAAAGAGAAAAAAAAATTTGTAAAAAGAAAATTATACTCTGTGTGTATGTGTGCTTCTGTAAAAATATATGAAAAAGAATGCAATAAAGCTAAACAAAGTGTCAAATGTTAACATTGGGAGACATCTTGATAAAAGGTATAGGGAAGTTCTTGAAATATTCTTTCGAATTTTTCATCAGACTGAAGCTATTTCAAAGTAAAAACCTGAAAATAATCTAAGTACTATTTTTTATTTTTTTCAAGCACCCTCATTTGTTATAATAGTCTCATGTGTATTTTTAGTTGAGTCAAAAATTGCATAGCTAAGTTCTATTTAATCAAGAAATTTTAATAAAGAAAATAGTTCTTTTTCTCTGTTCAATATTAAAATTTACAAGTTAGGCATGGTGGCACATGCTTGTAATCTCAGCCTTTGGGAGGCTGAGACAGGAGGATTGTGGTTTGTGGTCAGCCTCAGCTACCTAGTGAGGCCCTTTGCAACTCAGTGAGACCCTGTTTCAAAATAAAGAATAGTATGGCCGGGCATGGTAGCACGTACTTGTAATCCCAGCATTTGGGAGGTGGAGACCAGAGGATCAAGGTTCGCCGACAGCTTCAGCTACTTAACGAGGCCCTTCACTACTCAGTGAGACCTTGTTTCCAAAAACTAAAGAGACTATAAAATAGGGCTGGGGGTGTAAACTCGGAGGTACAATGCCCCTGGGTTCTATCCCCAGTACTACAAAAAAAAAAAAAAAAAAAAAAAGTACATGACAAGCTGAGTGTAGTGGCACACACCTGTAATCCTTGTATTTGGGAGTCTGAGAGTTTGACAGAAGGATTGCAGGTTCTCAGCCAGCCTCAGCATCTTGGTAAGGCTCTTTTTGGCAACCTAGTGAGACCTTGTTTCAAAATAAAAAAATAAAAGAGGCCTGGGAGTATAGCTCAACAGCAGAAAGCCCCTAGGTTCAATCCCAGTACTGCAAGAAAAGAAAAGAAAAAATAAATAAAGTGCATGCCAAATAGTACTCTAAGATGTGTTTGCATATTCTCCATGTCTAAATATTAGTTATTTTTTGATATGGGTAATAGCAAATTCCTATAAGATAGAACAATGGCACTATTCATCTATAAAAAGATAAGCATGTTTTTAAGGCAAAATATGAGTCTGATAATATTCCAGGGCTATTACAAAAGTTTAAATATGTTATTGAACAAATGATAGAAGAATCTTTTATAGTTATAAAATTATTGTTAAACTAGACTTATAAAACCAAAAACAACTATGGTTTTTTTATGAACAAAGCTGCATATAGAGTCAAAAAAGGCTTATTATTTTTCTTAACGAACTTTCAAACTGATTGAAGTAAAAATGTATGAAATGTAACAACAAATTCAGATCAATGTTGTAGACTAGTAAAAGATAACCTCGGGTATGGAGAACTGATATGCTGAGAACTTTGAACTTAGGCACACTTAAAGGGTGCTAGAGACAAAGTCTCTTTCTAACCTTCTTCCGACTTTCTTTCTTTGCTCCCCTTTTTCCTCCAAGGAAGGCTATGTAAACCAAAATTCCTCTTCCCCAAAGCAGGTCATAGAAATAAAACCATTTTCCACCCCAAGTCTGCCATAAAACTAGAAATATTTTTCTAATCTTCCCTTGCCTTTCTATGTAGGATCTGCTGTCCGTAAAGAAACTTTCTAACCTATATTTCCTGATAGTAGATTTGAGTTGGTTAGGAGAGAATAATATACAGAAGGGTCAAGAAAGATTCCAGTGAATAGGTCTTACCGAGTTTTACCTCTCAGTCTCTTATCATTAGATCATACGGATTTTAGCTAAACACATTTCTACACAACTGTCCTTTCTTCGTCACGGCTAACCACAAGAATAAGCAGCTTTCCCTGGGTGTTTGTGTCTTCTTTTCTGAAGTCCCCCATGTCACCTAAAACTTTGAAGAAATAAATCTGATATGCTTAACTATTGTTAACTTACCTTTTGATATAGAAACATTGGCCTAAACCTTATGACAGGGAGGAATGGTATCACATTTCTTGTCTCATATTTGTATATGAACAAAAGTTAGTATAAAATAAATATATACTGCCTAATTTATGTGGCTGTTTTGGAATATGAGGCTTGATGTTTAAGCTGATATTTGAAGTAATTGGTACTGGGTCCATTAAAATGAGTTTTAACGATTGTTGATTAAAATAATTCCTAATGGTATTATTTGATTTAATGACAGATTTAGGACCAATCATGATTGTTATATCTTGCTCTCTGAAATAATTTAGGAGGTTTTGTTCCTGGAATTTTTCTTAACTTGTAATGTCTAACACATTGATTCTTCCAGTCTTGCTCATTTCTGAGTGCTTCAAATGAGCTGGAGTTTGAATTGCTGATAACGTGCAATCAGAATTCTTTAAAGTTAGTGTGTGTGTGTGTGTGTGTGTGTGTGTGTGTGTGTGTGTGTGTGTGTGTTACTAGGGATGGAACCCAGGGGCATTCTACTTCTGAGCTACACCCCAGCCTTATTTTTTTTCTTTATTTTGAAACAGGGTCTCACTGAGTTGCAAAGGGCCTCACTAAGTAGCTGAGGCTGTCCTAAAAACCGGATCCTCCTGTCTCAGCCCCCCGAATACTGGGGATACAAGAGTGCGCTACAACACCTGGCCCCTAAGTTGATTTTTTGATCCAAAATAAAATGTCACTTTTATTGATTATAACACACAATCATGTGTAAAGTTATTTTATGTTTTCTGACTAAACTCTTAGCTATAAATAAATTCTAAATTATTATAAGAGCACAGTGTAAAATGATAAAATGTTGATCCACTGAAAAAGTTAATCTTTATGAATATGAAACTAAATAATTAATACAACTGATTGTAAATAATATAAAGTAAATTTTATCTAAATGGCAAAAAAGATACCCATGTATTATACAGTACAAAACACATTTAGTTAATTTTATCATGACAATTTGACTTAGAATAATTGAAAAACAGAAAATACACATGGATTTCTTACTCACTTAAAAGAAGCTCAACAGAGCCAGGAGTGGTGGCGCGTGCTTATAATCCCGGCATTCAAGAGGCAGAGAACAGAGGATTGTGGTTCACGGACAGCCTCAGCTACTTAGGGAGACTCTTCACAACTCAGTAAGACCCTGTTTCCAAAAATGAAAAGACTAAAAAATAGGACTGAAGGTATAGCTTGGAGGTGCAACCATCACCAGTATTGGGAAAAAAAAAAGCTCAACGGTAAGTGAAAAAATGATAATATCTATGTATTTCAAAGCATACCTGATATATATTCAATTTATAAATATAAGAAGAATATAAGAATCTTGTGGAATTGCAGAGCAGTGATATTTTGCCATGCTGTTATTTTATTCATGGCTAATTGTAAGCTACTGAATAAAAGTTAGTGGCAAATAGAGAATTCAGAGAAGAATGGGAATGATTAAATTAGGGTTTGGAATGTTAAAAGTGGAGATTCCATGTAGGAGGTACCGTGAGGCTCAATTCAGAATGAATTAGCATTTAATCAAATGTCTGAGGTCATGAATTAACCCAATCATGCTCGATATTTTCATGTGCTCAGGGTATTTGCACGCAACTACAACAACAAAAACAGAAGTCTACCTAACATTTATTAAGTTCTTAGGATGTGATATGTGTGTCTTTATAACAGATCAGCTCATTTATTTTTGAAGTATTACTATGAAGCCAGAAGTATATTGGTCACGTTTACATAGCTGGTAAGTTCCTGGGCATACATAAATATTTCTATAATTTGTCCAAATCAACACAGAACTTACTTTCTAATCTCTTGACACTCACCCTCCACCCTCTTTTTCTGTTTGTTATTATTATTTTGGAGGGAAATATCCATCCAGTCAATCTGAAGCTTAACGTAACTTTTTTGACCCTGACCTCCTGCTTTCTTTCAAGTTAATTTATAACTTGTATACATTTACAGACTAGTCAGGAGAAATATTTTAAGCAGTCCATCCTGGTACCTGGGGTATTCTACAATCTCCAGAGCCCACATTATTGCTGGGCTTGCAGGAGCAACACATGTTGTCATTACCACTCTATTTGGTTTGTGAAATTAGGTAACTAGGTCATTTACTTATGAAATGACAATCTGCAATGTGGTTTCAATTAAGTAATCCTTTCTTTGCAAGAATTCAAGCATGGTGTTTAAGATTTGGTATAATTCTTTTTTTTTTTTTTTGTGGTACAGGGGTGGAACCCAGAGGCTTTATACATCCGGGCTATACTCCCAGACCTATTTTTTTAAATTATATTTGGAAACAAGTTCTCACTAAGTTGCTGAGACCCTCACTAAGTAGCTGAGGCTGGCTTTGAACCTGTGCTATCCTCCTGTCTCAGCCTCCCAAGTGCGGGGATTACAAGCGTGAGTCACCACACCCGGCTCTAAGATTTGTTATAATTCTAATTAAAAACTGACATTCATTTATTCAATATATGTGGTTCAACGACTGGAACTACTTAGATGTGCTGTTCTAGTTAGTATGGACATAACAATAGATAATATAAGCAAAGTCCCTACTTTTATATTCTAGTAGTAATAGTGGGAGATCATAGGAGATAGATCGATACATGATAGATAGATAGATAGATAGATAGATAGATAGATGATAGATAGATGATAGATAGATAGATAGATGATAGAGAGATAGAGATATCAAGTATTATTGACCACTCTAAAATGACTAAGGCAGTATAAAAATTATAGAAAGTACCAGGGAAATAGCTGCTATTCAATGAAGTATGATCAAAAAAGGGTCTTTGATATTGAAAAAAAAAAAAAACACATGGAAATCCAGAAGAAAGAAGAAAGGCTGAGGTCTTACTAGAAGAGAAGGCCAGTGCTTAGAGACTCAGTTTTAAGTGCCAATCTTGTTAAGCATTTCACATTAAAGAAGATGCTCCATACTAGCAACTAAGAAAATTGGGTACCATTAACACCAGTGGGTAACATTTTTACATGACGTGGGCCCGCAGCATCATAATATTACATCTACAGCATAATTACATAGATATTTATTTATATGTTTAATGTCAAAGGAGAAACTTTATAGAAACCTATTTCATTTCTGATAGAAAAATTAAAAAAAAAAAAACTTCAAGAAAGATCCAACTAAATCCAGAATCTGCTTTCAAGTAATTGAAGTTGCAAGCATATTCCCACCAGAGGTCAGTCTAACCACAGGAATGAATTGTTAATCTCCAAAACAAACTCATCTTGATTCTTTACAAAATATATTATTAGTGAAAGTGTGACTTAAATCTCTTTATTTCATTCTCATTTTACAAAAGCTTAATTGAAATGCGAGGGTCTTGCAAACACTGTGTGGTTTTGTTATAGTAATTAATTCTTCATAATGTATTCTATTTGTAAGGTGACTAATCTCTCTAATTTGCCTAGGACTGAGAGAATTCCAAGGACCAACAGTTTTTCACTGTTAATAGCATGAAAGTCCTAAATAAACTGAGAGGTGTCGTTCATATTATTAGAAATATCTACCTATCTACATTAGTTTTTAAATTTAGACATCTGGTTCAGAAGGTATGGGAAGATAATATTTTTAAGATTTTTTAAGCTTGATTTTTTTTGTGTGTCTTTTTGACACCAGGGATCAAACCCAGGGTTGCACTTGCTAAGTGAGCACTTTCCATTGAGCTACATCCCAGCCCAGAAGGTAAAATTGTAAGAGCAACTTGGTTATATGGATACAAGTAAACCTTGCATTAGAAACATTGGTTACACAATTTTATTCTTGACTTGGTTTGGTCAAGCACAATTTTATTCTGAAAAAATGGCTATATGATATTATCTTAAGAGTGTGCACAATAATTGAACATAACAACACATTAGTTTTCTTCAAAAATGGTTTTCCTTGGTAACAAATTGTTTATCCTGTAACAACTTATTTATTTATTAAAATAAACACTTTATCTTTTAGAAATGGAAATCAATATTATGGTGTATATATCACTATCCAAAATATAATAATAGTGATTATTTTTTGATTGGCTACTAAATATTAGCACTGTTAGCCAGCTACTTTTACATTATTTCTCATTTAATCTTTAAAATAATTCTATGAAGTAGGTACATTTTTTTCCGCACTTTACCAATTAGGATATTATAGTTCAAAAAAACTAAGTAAGACTAGTTATGGTGGTATGGTGGTGCATTCTTTTTTTTTTTTTTTTTGGTGGTACTGGGGTTCCTGGAAGCCCTTCTACCTCCGGGCTACACTCCCAGACCTATTTTTACATTTTTATTTGGTAACAGGGTCTCCTAAGCCAGCACGCGCGGCTGGCTTCGAACCTGCGTGATCCTCCTGTCTCTGCCTCCCAAGCGCGGGGATTACAAGTGTGCGCCACCACGCCCGGCATGGTGGTGCATTCTTGCAATCTCAGTACTTGGGAGGCTGAGACAGGAGGGTTGCATTTTCAAAGCCAGCCTCAGCAATTTAGTGATGCTATCAGCAAACATACTGAGACCCTGTTTCCAAAGAAAAATAAAATAGCTCGGGGGGTGTAATCTGGAGGGTTTAGAATACCTCTAGTTTCAATTTCAACACACACACACACACACACACACACACACACAGTTAATTTTATTGTAACATACTATTAAAAAGTATGTCAGCACTGAGATATAAATTATCTCTTTAATTGATGTTTGAAGAAAAAGTCGGGTCTAAGACTGTGCTGAGTTAAACTAAACAAGTGTTGGATCATTATATAGATTATTGCCCAGTTAGGACTGACCATTGGTTGAAGTTCCTAAGTATCCCCAAGATATTTATTTCCTAAAGTAGGAAATAAATACAGTGAACTTCTGCCTGGATTCTGTCTTTTAGTGTTACCTACTCCATCCATGGTATCTTACTTTTGGGGGCAGTCATGATTCTCCTTATATCCCACCTTTTATTTTCCTTCTGTGCTCTCTATATCTGAGCTAAGTTGATAATGGCTAGACTCGTTTCATTCTGTATTGCTCAGGATTCTCTAGAGGAAGAGAACCAACAAGATGTGTATATGTACTATTATAAAAGAGGGCTTATCAGATTGGCTTACACTGTCAGAAGCTGGATAGTGCCACAATGGCTATCTGCAGACTGGATAGCTAAAGGGACCAGTAACTGCTCAGTTCAAAAAGCCAGAGCCTCAGAACAACAGGGACCAATGATGCAGCCTCAGTCTGAGACTGACCACCTGGAAGCTCCCTGGAGAAAGACTAGTGAGAGTCCAAGTTGGAGGAGTGAAGGAGCTGGAATCCAATGTCTACAGGCTATGATGGCAGCAATAGCCACGCCCACCCACTCAAGAAGCAGAGGCTTCCTTCTCTTCAGCCTTTTGTTCCATCCTGTATCTCAGCCTATTGGACAGTTCTGTCCACATTCAGAGACGGTCTCTCTTCTCGGTTTACTGTCTTACGTGCCCATCTTCCCTAGACCACAACCTCACAGGTACATCTGGAAGTCTTATAATCCTAGGAATCTTTCAAACCAATGAGGTTAACATCCCAGATTTAGCATTTATTTGACAATTTAACTTTATCTTAATCAATTATGTTGCAACTAGGAGAAGCACCACACACTATGTAGTATATGGGTATATTTCTCCATGAGACTTTAGCCATGTAACTAACCTCTGTAGCTATATAGAGATAATTTTCATATTCTCAGAGAAGAGGTAAAGGAGTTATGCTTCACACCACCATGTGTGTGTCGTGTGTGTGTGTGTGTGTGTGTGTGTGTGTGTGTGTGTGTGTTGCCCAGGAGCATTCTACCTTTGAGCTGCACCTTCAGCCTCTTCTTTTTGTTTAGAAACAGTCTTTCTAGGTTTCTTATAATCTTGCTATGTTTCTGACGCTGTCCTCTAACCTGAGATCTTCTTGTCTCAGCCTCTCAAGAACTAGGATTGCAGACATTTGCTACTACACCCAGGTAGATCTTCCATTTTTAAGCCACAAGACAGTTTAGAAGTGTGAACCTGTTACTTGTATTTTCTCCTCCCCATAGGGTCTGCTTCTCTCCCTGTTCTTCCTGTAGTTCTCCTCCCCACCATCCTGATAAAGATGTGTGGTCTCTGCTGCTCCTCACACTATGAAAACCCTGTTTGACCACTTGTCATTGAGGAATTTATTGCTTATTGATTTTGCTTGTATAGTACCTAATGTTTGAGATCTTTCATTTGGAGTGGGCAGGAATTTAATGGATCATTCTAGGGATCACACAGACGAGTTGGATTGTGAGTGATGATAGAACAAGTCCACACAGGAGGCCAATGGTGTCCAAAGTGTGACTCTGAAACTTCTGGGGTTCCTGATATCATTTCCTCAACATCATGTTTTTCACATAAAAATAATTGAGCATCATTTTCTTCTTTTTTTCTCATTCTTTGCAATGAGGTTCCAGAAGTTTATAATGCAAAACATGAGTGTTGGAACCCAACAGTTATGTTCCATTAAAATATTTATTGAATTTCAAAACTGTTACAAGATTACTTCTCTCATTATTTCTTATTTTAGCAAGTGAAGTTATTTTATTATTTTTATTGGTGTGTTATAATTATACAAAGTATTGAATTTCATTGAGGAAAATTATGTGTATATATAAATATACCACAAATACATTCATTTAATAGAAAATATTATATCTTTTTTACATGAGTAAAATGAGTCTATTAGTGTTTTTAAAAATTAATAAATGAAGCCAGGCATGGTGGTGCATGCTAATAATCCCAGCGTTTGGGAGGCTGAGACAGGAAGATTGAGATTCAAGGACAGCCTCAACTACTTAGTGAGGCTCTTTGCAATTCAGTGAGACCCTAAAAAATAGGACTGGGATATATCTTGGAGGTATAATGCCCCTGGGTTCCATCCTCAATACATGATAATAATAATAATAATAATAATAATAATAATAATAGAAAGATTTAATTTTCCATTTAAATTTTTAATGTTATAAATGTCAATAAATACAGCACACATAAATGCAGGCTGTTTTGGGTCTTCAATAGTTTTTAAGAACATAAAAGGCTCTAAAAGTCAGATGTGTTAGCACACACCTATAAACCCAGTACTTGGGATATGAGATAGGAGAAATCGGAAGCAAGTACACAGCCAGCCTCAGCAACCTAGTGATGCCCTCAGAAACTTAATGAGACTCTGTTTCAAAATAAATAGGACTGAAGGTGTAGCTCAGAAATAAAATGTCCTTTGTTCAGTCCACAGTATACACACACACACACACACACACACACACACACACACACACTATAAGACCAAAAACATAACAACTGTTGCTGTCACAACAATAGTATCAAAGTCATCAAAAAGATGAATCAGAGAAAAACAGAATCAAGAATTAAACTTACAGTCAAACAAAGTATTGATCCAAGCAAAACCTCCAGAAGTAAGACTAGAGCCCAAAGTCAACAACCAAGGCTTGATGGAGCTAGTTGAAAAATCAAACCTCAACTGTCCTGAAAATAAAATAGTCTAGACCCAAGAACTTTGTTATGGTTTATTGGTCAGTTTTCATCAGAAAAACAGAACCAAAGGGAGACAGATAAATATATAGATAGATAATAAATGAAAAGAGATTTATTAGGGGAACTGGCTTTTGTAATTATAGAGGCTAAATGTCATAATAGACATGTCTGTTAGATGGAGAACCAGGGAGGCCCATAGCATGGCTCAGTTCAAGTCCTAAGGCCTCAGAACAGGCAAACTAATGAAAACAACTCTCTCTGAGGCCAAAGGCCTGAGAACCCAAAGCCGGTGTGGTGAACTTGTGTTTGTCTGAAAGTCCAAAGGCTGGAGAATGCCAGGGCAGGATAAGGGTGTTCTAGCTACAAGAGGGAGATCAAACTCACTTTCCTCCATTGTTTTCTGTTCATGCCCCTGTTGATCGGATGGTGCCTGTCCACATCACATGTACACCTTCTTCTTTCAATCCATAAACTCACACCAATCTTCTCTGGAAAAACCCTCACAGACACATCCCAAAATAATGCTTTACCAGTTATCTAGTTATCCCTTAATCCAGTCAGCTAAAATTTACCATCACTCATGAATAATAACCATGGCCTCACTAGCAGGTAGACAGGGAACTATTAAGTTTGGGGAAACAATTTCCATAATTATAAATATAAAATGTCTATGTCCAGGAAAGCTAAAGAGCAATAGTATGTTTATATTTCTATGCAAGGCTTCCAACCATGAAGTAAAGTGAAATAAGTTAATCCAGTTGTGCAATTTTTTTCTTCCAATAGCATGTATACACAGGTACAGGAAAAGAGAAAGTTGTTTGAGGTATTTCTAGGATAAAAAAAAACTGTGGAATTGAAAATCTTCATAAGTGAGCCAAGATAATGATGAGACGTATTTAGGCTGAGTTAAAAGTGAAGTTCAATGGGTTGTATTCTTTTAAGATAGTAACAAAGCAAACACTGCAGCAAATTAGACATCCTGAAAAAAGACAATACTTGAGTCTAGGTATTAGGGAAAGTAAGATAGGAAAACAGGAGCATGCAGGGGGAACACACCAAGTGATGTGTACATGTGGTGTCACTTTAAACCTCACTGTGATGTATATTTACATTGCACTAATAAATGTGTATAAAAGAAAAACAAGAGACGTGATTAAAATATGGTATGATCAGAACAGAGATGTTAGAGGTTGTGCAGGAATAGATTTTGAAAGAAGACAGTCTTTCCTGGATTTCTCCATGTTCCTGTATTGTCAGGATCTTTTGGAATAATGAAAATTGACACATAGCAAAGTTAGAGATTGTCTCCTTTCTCCCAGAGATAATTGCTTATATTTTATGGATAGTAAAGTCTAAAGGTAGCCTTCCTGTCTTCCCCAGAGCCAATTGCTTACATTCCAATATAAAGGAATTCTCATCTTCTGACTCTTGTTATCTATCTGCCCATGGGGAACTGAGGGTATCAGGAACAGATGTTCTGTGAGTAAACAGAAGGTCTGTCCTCAAATCTGGAGGTTTCATGTTTCCGTTTACACATGCATACATACACAAATGTGTGCACATACATATATATACACACATATGTATATGTACATACACATATATGTGTGCATATATGTGTAAGTAAACCATGGCCAAGGCAGCTTTTTTTAATCGTGCAGATAGGGTAAAAAGACTATTCACAGTTCCAGATTTAACATAGATGATCCCACGATTTCTGGAATGAAGCTGAGTGTGGCAGGGCAAAATTATTGTGGGTGAAGACATGAGCCAATTGGCCCGACTGCAAGTCATATTGGCACGTCCACGTCACTGATTGCAGAAGCAGGGCTAGAGAGGGGGACCTCGTGCCGAAGCTAAAGTGTTTAACAACATAGGAGTCAGAGGAAGACTGACACATGAAAGCCAGATTGCCATAGAAATTAAGGGTAAAACGTGAAAAGAGCTGTCATTTTATTTCACGTCATTTTCTCCTCTGACAGAAGATGTGTTCCAGAGGCAGCAGATATTGATATATGAATCTCTGCTTCCACAGCACTAAGACTCTCATAATGAGAAAGGGGAGAGGGAAGGAAAGGAGAAACTTTGGAAAAGGAAGACATTCTGTGGTGTAGCTACTGTGCGGGCTACCAGTGGGGCTGATACGAATTGAATGGTGTGTGGGGGTGATAGTGGAGAACTTTTAACTTTTTAAATGACATAAAATAAATTGGACTTGTACTTTTGTTTCTGTAAAACCTAGAAAGATTAAAGTAAATCATGTGTATTTCCTTTACTCTTAAGTGTTTTTACACTACATTGAATCGTGTAGAAAATAATGCAATTTTGATGTGACAGTAATTTTCTCTATCAAGACATCCCTGAATTTCCAAATCCCCCTCCATTTCTGAAACTCCACGTAGGGATTTTATTAAAGCATTTCCCACGTTGTGTTAGATTTGGTTTTAGTTGTTTATATTAGATTGAGAGATTCTGAAACCCAGACAATTAGTCTTTCTGAGTTTATTATCTTAGAACCAATCACAGGCTGATAACAGTCACTAGTCAAGAGGTTTCTGGAAGAAAAAAGAATGAATAAATTACAATGGCAATATAAAGTCAGTACAGATGATAACCAGCGCATTTTGCTTGACCTCTACACAAGAAGCAAGAGGTTACTCTATACCATTTCCCACTATTATAATGATGTAATTTTAGAAAGCTTGCTCTTTTACTTTAAAGTTTCTACAAATTATTCTGGGGAGAACCTGGATGTAGACCTGGGCCAGTTTAATGAGGTGTTTTTTTTTTTAAGCAACACAGAAAATTTATTTTATTCATTTTCTTATTTTGTTTGATAAAAAAAATAGCCAGTTGGGCATGATGGCTCACCTTTGTAATCCGAGCATTTGGGAGGCTTAGAAAGGAGGATTATGGTTCACTGACAGCCTCAGTTACTTAGTGAGGCCCTTTGCAATTCAATGAGACCCTGTTTGAAAATAAAGAATAAAAAATAGGGCTGGGGATGTAGTTCGGAGGTAGAATGCCCCTGGTTTCTATCCCCAGTATCTCAAAAAAAAAAAAAAAAAATTAGCCAATGACTAAGGGGATGGACACTCCTGTCAACTTATGGAATTTTTGTATGTCAACAATGTAAATCCATTAATCAAGCATATAAGAGAAAACTGGAAATTTTCTATTAGCTACTAGTTAAAAGCACCTGTATAATATCCTTCTGATTTTGCCTTTCCTTTTTTCATCAACAAAATAGATAGAAGTTTCTATTGTCGAGACTGTAGAAGCGATCTTTCCATAATTTATGATATACAACACCACACCCTGTCCAAAAACAAAAATGTTAGTGAGTTCCAAATATTGCTATTCATCCCAAAGTCTTTGTTCTTCCAAATGTGAGCTAAGACTAAACTTTGTGATACAGAAAGAAGTTTTCTACAGTTAGAAGAAAAGTCAAACGGCAATAGCTAAAACTTCAGAACCACACAAAGCCAAGGGTATATCATTCTTAAAAGTTACACAGAGTCATAAAATTGCAAAAGATGTGGGATGGCATTCTAACCAAAGAAACCTGCATACATACTTTGCTTTTTTTTTTTTACCCAATAATATATCATGCTCAATATGACTTGCCTACAACTTTGAACACTTGGCAGGAAGAAATGGCTTTCCTGAGAGGTTTCAAGATTAGGCAGGCCTACAGTAATGGTCTTGCATTGTCTTATTGTAAATGCAGAAAACAGTTTTCTTAACTTTTACTTGAGTTTCACTTTATTTCTTTCTCATCCTTTGGCTTCAGCTTCTTACCATGATGCTTGTTGCCAAGGCCCCCAGCAATGTTTCACTAAGATGAATCACTTAGGTAAGACTGACTTTACATTGTGCCAAGACCAGGCTGATATTAATCTGCCTCTTTGTGCAAAAGTGATGAGGCTGAGCCAACAGCTGATTCTACCAATGTGTTAACATCCTTTGTATGGATTGCTGTATTGTGTTCTGTCCTGAGATGAGGGTATTGTTTTACCCATGTGGTATGTGATTGCAAAGCAACCAGGGCCCATAGTTCTAATAGGGGTATTAATTACCCGCATATTAGGATTTGTTCTTTTCTGAATTCTTCTTCCTTGAGTGCAACAGACACTCAAATTATTTAGAATTTCATTATTGCAGTAATTCCTCCTTACTGACATTGGGTAATATTAGGCCAAGGCCATGGGTTTGAACTTTCCTTCCTTGAACTATTTCTTTTTTTTTTTTTTTTTTTTTTTTTTGGTGGTACTGGGGTTTCTGGAAGCCCTTCTACCTCCGGGCTACACTCCCAGACCCATTTTTACATTTTTATTTGGAAACAGGGTCTCCTAAGCCAGCGCACATGGCTGGCTTCGAACCTGCGCGATCCTCCTGTCTCTGCCTCCCAAGCACGGGGATTACAAGCGTGCGCCACCACGCCCAGCTTGAACTATTTCTTAATAAATTATTTAAGCCGGGTGTGGTGGTGCACACTTGTAATCCCCGCACTTGAGAGGCTGAGAGAGGAGGATCGCACAGGTTCGAAGCCAGCCTCAGCTACTTGGTGAGTGAGGCTCTCAGCAACTTAGTGAGACCCTGTTTCCAAATAAAATATAAAATAGGTCTGGAAGTATAGCCCGGAGGTAGAAAGCCTCGGGGTTCCACCCCCCCCATACCACCAAAAATAAATAAATAAATACATAAATAAATACATAAATACATAAATAAATACATAAATAAATTCTTTATACACTTTTCTTAAAGTCAACTTATTTATGAACCCAAAGATAAATAAAAAGGTAATATGCAGCTTTGTAGATGAGAAGCATGTACATTCAAAAGACTGGTTACTTATCTAGGATCACACAAACTATGACAAAGACCACTGGGTTCTAATTTGTGTAAAAAAGCAAGAATAATGAAGTTTACAGTGAAATATTCTCTCTTGATGTTTAAATTTTGTCTTACTGATAAACAAATCCTATAAACTTTGAGCTAAACACAACACATTCATTGGTCAGAAACGGCCTGAGAAATTTGCAATCTGTTTATACAATGTTAATTGTGATTTATCTCAGAGGTGTGTGCGTGTATCTCCCAATATGCATGTTGTGTGTTTAGGTTTATTTTCTGTGACTCATTTGACAATTAGAAGAAAGGAGTCTGGCACCAATCAGCAGTATGAGAAGATTCTGAAGGTAAGGGACCTGGGTTGCTTATTTCTGTTGTTATCTTTATGATGAACTTGGAAGGCCAGACGTCCACTCTACCACACTGATCCTACCACTGCAGTCCTTGTTCTCTCTGGTCTTATACCTCAGATATTTGTTATTTAAGAATGACTAATTTAAGGCAATGTCCTACTAGCAAAAGAAAGATGGATTCTGAGATAAAAAAAAAAATAACCTGCACAGGTAACAGGTGTGGGTAGAGACTACTGGCAGTATTTGAAAGAAGGAGGTAATTGTATGGAGTAGCAATGGCTACCAAGGAAAAGTATCAAGACTAGGAACCTCAGGGTACTCATCAAGCAAAATCCTGACCCTGCAAAATGTTTAATGTGAGTTCTTGTGTGTTTCCTCTTGGGATGGTAGTGAAAGGCATATTTAGCAAGCAGCTTGAAGTTGCTTCCCTCCTGAATTGTAGTTACTTTGCTGTAAAAGGTCCTTAAGAAAGTTTGACATACCCTTCAGCATTTGGAGGGGGGTATGTGTGAGGAGAATGGGAAAGAAAGGCTAAATGAACTACAGCTGCTCTATTTGTAGCCTCCTACTTGCTGCTTCCAGAGAGGGAGCACCATCCCAACAGGGGAAACAGGATGGCCTCCAGAGTAGAGCAGCCAACGATGAGAGAGGTCTGACAGGTGTACACGGTACCAGGCAAAAGATCCCTGGAAGGGAGGAAGGCAGTGTGTGGTTATCATGGGTTTGCCTCCCAATAAGGTGGAATCACAGCTGTGATCATTGCTATTTCCTTTCAGGGTTGCCACAGCAACCAATGTTAATTGACTGCTGATCTGAGTATAATTTTTTTGAACAAGTAAACAGCATCAAATGAAGGGGCTAGAGATCAATCCTGGACCGATGGAACCCTGAGGTTCCTCCAGATCCACCAAACAGAATAGAAATCAGCTGCTACATGAACTCTACTAAGGAGGCAACAGTGTCATCTAGTGGCAACTCAACATTGTCTCTTTAAAATCATAGGAAAGTTAGGAATATTCTAAGATCTTTACGATATTTCAGATAATATGGGAAACTTCGTTTTCTAAACTCCATACCTTAACCAAGCAAAGAATCACCATGATATTTTTCTCATTAAGAGTTATGAAGGCTGGGTGTGGTGGTGCATGCTTGTAATCCCAGCATTTGGGAGGGTGAGACAGGAGGACTGCGGTTCATGGACAGCCTCAGCTACGTAGTGAGGCCCTTTGCAACTCAGTGAGACTCTGTTTCAAAATAAAGAATAAAAAATTAAAGCTGGAGATGGAGAGTAGCTCAGAGGTAGAATGGCTCTGGGTTCTATCCCCAGTACTGCAAAAAAAAAAAAAAAAAGAAGAAGAAAAAAAAAGAAAGAAAGAAAGAATAATTACAATATACTCCTCTCTGTTCCCTCTTCCCCTATGAAATCTCAGGTAGAGACCTCTTTAAGATTGACAATAAACTTTTTTTTTTGGGGGGGCATTCTGCCTCCAAGCTACACCCTCAGCCCTATTTTTTATTCTTTATTTTGAAACAGGGCCCTACTGAGTTGCAGAAGGCCTAAGTAGCCGAGGCTGTCGGTGAACCACAATCCTTCTGTCTCAGCCTCCCAAATGCTGGAATTACAAGCATGCATCACCACACTCAACTCAACAATAAACATTTTGAAATAGAAGTGGTGCATAAATTGCCTAAAATCCTCTTACTCTCTTAATAATTAGTACATAAATCTAGTTCCGAGAATGGAAATATGCTGTTTAAAACCAAACTCCAAATGCCATTTAAATCATTTTATATCCTGAGGTTATCTTTTTCCCCAAGTAAACCTGCATGTGATGTTTATTAGGAGTAAATAAATATAATTATATTTAAAGTCTACATATTTGCTACCTCAATATATGCTCTGTATTAAAATTTAGCTCTCCCAAATCCACCCCTTCCGTTGAAAGCCAGTCGAATTCTATGCACCCACTACAACACCCACTTCTAACGGGCTGATTCTAGTCTGTCCATCGTCTGAGCTGCTTTCCATTTCTTAAATCCTAGGTAATGATAGATATAAAAATTTTGTTCTGTCTGGTAAAGATTTCATTGATTCTTCCCCTCTCTCCCAAAGACAGATTTTGCCTCCATTTTAAATTCAAATCAATATTCTTTTTCATGCCAGATACATTAGGGAGGTTTTAGGTTTTCTTTGAACTGTTAATAATATTTGCCCAATTCTCTCATATATGCATGAATTGCTTATAACTGGGGAAATGGCATATTGATTGGACAAGTAATGACTCAAAACATATTAATATTTTTTGAACTAGAGGAAAAGTTCCTGTGTATAGCAAAAAAAAACCAATTATATCCAAATGTCCTAGCAATTAAAGGAGTTGGAGAAATAGATACAAATTAATCCCTAAAGGATACTGTCTCATGATCACCCACATGCTTAAACTTAAAAATAAAATATTATTTAATGCACAATGTTGAATAATTAAATATAATCATCTTAAGTATTATATAAAGTTAAAATTTTAACATTCATTTAAAAAAGTGATTTATGTGAGTGGTCGTTATTGATATTTACTGAATGGCTTACTTATTTACTTATTGACTTAGACAAACACTGTCCTTTTGAGAAAAAGCATAAATGTCAATTTTAACTTTTTTTTCTTAGCACCCAGGTTTATTTTATCTCCGCGTTACACCCCAGCCCCTTCAAAGAAATGATTTTTAATTTTGAGACAGGGTATCTCTAAATTATCCAGGCTGGCTTTGAACCTTTGAACTTCCGGTCTCAACCTCCTAAGTACTAGGATTACAGGTATGCACTGATGTGCTGGACTTTTCAATTTTAATTTCTTCAGATGAGAATTTGGATCAGTTGGTTATTTCTCTTTCATCTCTTAAATGAACAAAAATAACAAAAAAAGCAGTGGTAGGGTTAGAGTGGTATGGTAACTAGATAGTGTGGACAAACATAATGAAAAAAAGGACGTTTATTATAATTTTTTCTTAGTTTACCTGTTGTTTTCTTAGAAAATTTTAGGCCAGAAAATGCATTAATTTATTAATTTTTTATTAATGTATATTTCATATTCATGCATATGTATATTTATGTATATATTCAAAGACCTTTCTTTCCTCTTTTTATGGGGGGAACAAGATTTCCATGAACTGGGAAAACAGCACAAAGGAAATCCTCTGAGGACTGGTTTTATAACTGCTCTCAACGAGCATGGCCTAAGGGAATTTGGCAATGTTCTAAACGCAACTTTATGAAGATGGCTAGTTTTTGTTCACTCTTGTTTATAATCTGATGCTTGTAAAAGCAGGTGAAAAATTAACTGCCCTTCAACTCAGTGTCAAAGATTTAACTTTGAATTAAAAATAAATATCCATTTACAAGAAATAAACTTATTTTAGGTACCCAAAATCTTCTGAAATATTTTGAACAGATTGCTTCACGGGAGACTCCCATTCATAGCAACAGCATCTTGCCTTGTTTTCATAGCAAAATAGCCTCAGGCATATTTTCTAAAATAGGAAATCTGAACCTTTACCTCAGTTTAGTCCTTGGCTATACTGTGTCAGTATATAGCAGTTTTTCAATTATAAGGCTTTAATGAATTTTATTTAAATACCCACTTACAGAACTGGGCGTGGTGGCACATGCTTGTAGACCCAGAATTTGAGAGGCTGAGACTGGAGGATTGCAGTTTGAGGACAGCTACTTAGTGAGGCACTCTGCTACTCAGTGAGACCCGGTTTCAAAATAAAAAAATAAAAAATAGGGCAGGGGGTATAGCTCGAAGGTTGAATGCCCCTGGATTCCATCCCCAGACCTGCAAAAAATAAAAATAAAAAATAAATACCTAGTTACACACACACACACACACACACACACACACACACACACACACACATTGAATATTGGAGAGTTTAGATTTAGAAAATTATAATATCTCAGATAAAAGTTGCCTGTATTTTATACAAATATGTATGTATGTATAAATATTTATATATGCATGAGATATAATAAACTGAAAAAATATTATCAGTTAAGATGAACATGGTCAAATTAATGGTGTAAGATCAGATGGCTGGGCAAGAGAATTTATTAATTTTACTGCTTTTTTATTAACTTTCAATATTCAATATGCATATAGGATTTTCTAGGTTTTATCTATTATTTTTAAAGAAGTACATTCACCATTTTCCCTTACTATTATCAGCTAATTGTATATTTCTGGTACATTTTAATATAAATTGTGGAGAATTAGTTATTTGCCAAGTCATAAAATAATTATCAACATAAAAAGTGTATATACTGTGAAGTACAGTTTCATCACAAACATGATGGGGGTGAACTACCAGCACAAAGTTGAACCTATTTGTGTTTCATTCTCACCATAGCTTAAGATGAGTAGCACATTTTCAAGGCCATGAAGACAGCCAGACACAGAGATAGTAGATAGATACATAAATGATTTTAGAAACATCAAGACTTATAATGCATTCATCTGTCACATTTTTTAGACAAATTTAAGTACTTCCTTGTGATATGCTAATAAATATTTACCAGGCTGTTCTCTGAAAAACCAATGCATGCATATAAATACATTTATTAAATAAGTTTATTATAAATTTCATTAACAGAAGTGTTATGACAATTTATATATAATACAATATGCGCTATTCTTTATTTTATATTCTATATAGCTAATTAATTTTCTCAAAATGCTTTCATTAATTTTTGCCAAACTCTTGTAGACAACTTACACTTGTAATTAAAAATGAGTACATGACTGACATTAATGTTGACTGATATTTTTGTTTATGTCATTGGTAAAAGAAAAGTGAAACAATCAAGGGAGGTGTAGAAATATCACTTGTTCACTTGAGCAATTTTACCGAACATAGTAATAGATTCGGGATATTAGAAGAGTAGTTTCCCGATTTTTTGTGCCATTTAAAGTGTAATATTTGTAGACAAAACACATTTGAAGTTGAATTGCATTAATAGTTTCCTTACTGTTTTCCTAAATTTATACCAGAGATTGAGAGATTATAGCCCATAGTCAAACCCAGCTTGACTCCTATTATCTCTGAGCTAAATCCCCAGTCCTATTTTATTTTTTCATTTTGAAACAGGGTCTTGCTAAGTTGCTGAGGTTGGCATATTTGATACTTAAAAAAGATGAAAGAGTACTAAAATTATATTTTATAACAAAAATATTAATTTTAAGTATTTAATGCATATATATACATATATTAATAGGCAAGATAGTGGATATAGATTACAGGTCTATTAACAATTTCAATTATGTTTTTACACATAGTAAAATTTTAAGTATAGAACTTCATATTTAATGTACATCAATTTTATAAGATCCTTTCACCCTTGTTTCTGTTTTCTTTTTCCTTGTTTCTATTAAAAAAATAGGTGGAAAGGGCATTTCAGCAAGGTGAATCTACAGTTCTTTTGTTCAAGTTTTCCTAAGATTTAATCTTAAGTTTTTTGTTGGCTTTTATTTAAAATAGCCAAGAAAAATGTACTTGTCGCATTAAATTGCATGGAACACCTTTTTGAAGCCATTGCTCATCCAGAACAGGCCTGGCCTTGAAGATGAATTGACTAGAATCATGTGGTTTCCCTAATCACTCTGCTTTTAAGTTCAATCATGAAGAACTCCATGTACTCAGAGTGTTAAGAACTAATGATTGCTCTGAAACTGTCAGCCTGAGTGACTGACATTTTTCTCCCCTGGTAATAGAAGGGCAATGCATTAATTTGTTTTAAAAAATGAAGATTTTCCTTTAGAAATTCGGTTATATTGTTTCTCTAAATCTAACTGTAGTTGGCAATTGATTGAATCTCTCCTTCGAAACTAATGAACCAATTCATGGTAAAGGGCTAAGAGCACTGAACTGGAAGGCTGGGATCATGATATCAATACTGCTGTTAATGTAATCAGAGATCATGTCTGTTTCTACACACACACACACACACACACACACACACACACACACACAGTGCAATTCTATAACTTTCCAGACCTTAATACCTTCTTTATCTTTAAATTTAGAGTACATATTCAACATATTAAAATGTCTTTTTAGTTCTTATGTTTTTTTTTTGTTTTGTTTTGTTTTGTAGTACTGGGTATTGAACCCAGGAACATTCTGTCTCCAAGATACACCCTAGCTCTCTTTTATTTTTTATTTTTTGTTTGGAAACTGAGTCTTACTAGGTTGCTAAGAGTTTTGATATGTTGCTGAAGCTGTCCTTGAACTTGAGATCCTCCTGTCTCAGTCTTCTAAGTACTGGTATTGCAGGTGTGCACCACCATACCTGGTTAGTTTTATATGTTAGCTGGAGACTTTTTCCTCTTCGTGTGCATTATAAACTCTTCAGCTCTATACCGACAATATATCAGTTATAAGTGTTTCCTCCTGGTCAGTCATGCTTTTCATCTTTCTGCAGTCTCAGGTATCTCCAACAATTCCAAGGTATTTTTTCTCAAGAAAAATCCCTGATTTTACTCAACTTCAGTGTCTTTCTTTGGCATTGAGGATAAAGCCTAATGTAAATATGGAATTCTGTATCTTCCCAATCTGTATTTCCTTTTTGAAGTACTAAGGATGGAATCCAGGAGCATTCTACCTCCAAGATACACCCCCAACCCTATTTTTTATTCTTTATTTTGAAACAGGGTCTCACTGAATTGCAAAGGGCCTCATTAAGTAGCTGAGGCTGTCCATGAACCGTAGTTCTCCTGTCTCAGCCTCCCAAATGCTGGGATTACAAGCCTGGCCACTGTGCCTGGCTGGATTTCTTTCTTTCTTTCTTTCTTTCTTTCTTTCTTTCTTTCTTTCTTTCTTTCTTTCTTTTTTGGTCTTTTAACCTTTTACCAATTTCTGCTCTCCATTCTTGTCTTTGGATACCACCCTCACCTCCTCCATGGAAGGCAACCATGTCAAAATTAGTTATTTCAACCTTTTACTTTCTCCACTGCTTTCAGGAACACTGCTTTTGCTGCACGTTCTGTTCTTTCCCCTTTTGTATCAAGTAAAATCCCATTTCTTTATTTATTTCCTATTCAAATAACACTATTATAGAAAGTTCCCCCGAATATCCAGAGAGAAAAATTTCTCCTTTCTTCTCCATATTAAATCATCTCATACTACTCTCATGCAATCTATTTTAGAAATTAACAGGTTGACTTATATTTAGTTGTCATTTTTTTCCAGTAGATTATATGCTACTTTATTCAGTCACCAATCAAACCTTTATTGAAGACCCATTTTTCATTAGGCTCTTTGTCAGATATAGGGAACATAGTCGGAAGAACTAATCTTTAAACGAGTTCAATGTCTATATAGAGTCAACTTTAAATAATTTTTAACTTACAAACTAAGATAAATGTGGTGATAGGATGTAGTCTGAAGAAAATAGAGTGGAAAAAAGAAAAAGACAAGTTCATGCACAGGAGGGTAGGGATTATATCCAGGGAATGTCCCTGGTTGGGGTACACCATTAATTTAAACCTTTTAGCTAGGCATGGTAGCACATTCTGTAATCCCAATATTTGGGAGGCTGAGACTGGATAATGGAAAATTTCGGGCCAACATCAGGCACTTAGACTTTTAGCAACTTAGGAAGACTCTGTTTAAAGCTAAAATAAATAAATAAATAAATAAATAAATAAATAAATAAATAAATAAAAAGGGCCTGGAGTTGTAGTTTGTAGGTAGAATGTCCCTGGGTTTATTCCCCAGTACCAAAAACAAAACAAAACAATTCAGAGCCTGGCATATAATAAAAACTCAATGAATGTTGTTAAACACGTATTTTGAGTATATAAAGGCCTATTTTCTCTAGTGTGTTGGAAAAAATCCATAGGTAGTGAAGAGATTTCAGAGGTATAATAAAGCTCACACGAGTGAGAGTATCAGGCCTTTCTTTGCACAGATATTCCACAGGGAAAATTAGTTTTGCACACTGTGAGAGCAGATATATCAACTCCATCCACCTTGACTAACAGAAACAATCTCATGCACAGAAGACTCCCACAAAGCTACTACAGGCTTGTAGAACCATCAGAAGTGCAGGAGACAGCCTTCCTTACACACATCAGGAGATGGAGATTCAGCTTCTTCCTCCTGGCTTCCCCCCAGGAGGTCAGGTGATTGATTTATTTGTTGCACGTTTGACTCATTTTCCTAGAAAGTTCAGACTCGGCAGGTAATGTTAGGTGGTGAGATCGCTGATGGCTCCTTCATCCTACACTTTTCAACCTCACTGCAGACCTTCTGCCCCATGCCGCCTTCTAGGTCCAGACCACCACGGTCTGCGCATCCCGCTGGTTGCTAGGTAACCACCTCACCCGCAGCCTGGTCTCCAGGGGGTCACGAGCTGCTTCTGCCTCCCTTCCAGTCGTTCCAATCAGCAACCAGGGTGCGCGTCACGTGGGACTCTGGGGCGGGGCCTGGGGCGGTTCCCGCCACCCGGGCGCCTGGGTCGAGTTGGCCGCCCCAGCCTCCCCGCCTCTCGGGACCCGCTGGCCAGCCGCCCCGCCCCTGGGAGCCGGTGCCCGCGCTCCTGCGGTCCAGCTTCAGCACCGTCCGCTGTCCGCAGCTGCAGCTGCCTCCAGGTAAGGAGACCGGAGGCCACGGGGTGAGCGCCGGCCGCGCGGGGCTGGAGAGGGGACTTTGATTTGCCCTGGCGTGGTGGTCGGGGCCTCGGTGGTCCCCGCGATCGCAGGCTGGCGCTGGGCGCGTCTCCTAGGGCTTTGCACACGGAGGCGCGTAAGGGCTAATCCCCCGAGCTTTAGATCCACACACCTGATTATCACAAGGAGCAGCGAGAAGCCATCATTCATGTAGTTCATGTAAACCAGGACTGTGTCGAGACACACTGATTTACTTTTGTTTTTAAGGCTCTTAAGCATATGTATGTCTAGAGCATGGATTGTTATTCTCACCGGTGTGCACACTGTCAGACACTTCTCTGTATGGATGATTCCTTACCCCTTGGAAGATGGTCGTAATATTAGGGTTATAACCCAGAGGTCTGATTAATAAGGAAATGGGTTCCACAAAGAGGCAGAGGTATTATGTATGAAGTAAATCATAAAAACACAATCTTCTCTTTTCTCACCCCACAGACTTTTGTGGATGCAAATAAATATTAAAAAGAACCAAAGATTTACGTTGACAAGATTTTTTACACTATTAACCAAAAGCAATTGGTTGGAATGAAATTTAGTGAAAAGTTTAATCATCAGTTAAAAATAAGCCACTCTTATTCTATAGGATTTGGACACAGTTACTACGTTTTAAACTTTCAGAAATATCCTTCAAAGAAAACTAACCAAAAACCAAACATAAGTTCATTATGTAAAAGGTGCAAAATAGTCCGGCGTGGTGGCACAGGTTTGTAATCCCAGCGTTTGGGAGGCTGAGACAGGAGGATCGCACAGGTTGAAGCCAGCCTCAGCTATTTAGTGAGGCTCCCAGCAACTTAGTGAGACCCTATTTACAGATAAAGTATAAAATAGGTCTGGGAGTGTAGCCCAGAGGTAGAAAAGCCCCTGGATTCCACCCCCAGTACTACAAAAAAATTTTTTTTAAAAAAGATAAAAAAAGGTGCAAAATAGAGTTGATTAAAAACAGAACATGAAATTATAAATTGTAATTTTTAGCACTGAAATAGCATTTCTGGGTAATGATAAACAGAACATTGGTGAAAATGAGTTTATGAAGGTTTATCAACTTTAACTTAACAGGGATTTAAACATTCGGTGCATTTGTAGATTTATGAATTGTCTTATCATTATTCTGCATTAAGGGAGTTGATGCTGGGCTTCTGGCATTTATAACCTATATGGAAAAAGCATTCTCTTAGATACTTTGAAATTCTGCCCTCAGTGGCCTGTGTATGCAAGAAAATGGAAATAGTTATATCTTACCTATTTGAAGGCAAAACTCTGAAACAATCTGTTTAGCAATCTATCCTGTTCTATCATCTGAAATTCAGTATAGTAATTATGTGCTTATGAAAAGTTAATTCAGTAGAATTTGGGGAAACGTGCTTTAGTGGTTTACTTAGAGATATATATATTACAAATAGTAGTCTCAGTTTACTGAATCAAGAGTTCCAGGGAAGTTTTCAAAGGCCAGACAGAAATCATATATGTGTACTTGAAAGTTTTTAATTTCCTTCTTTTAATTTCCTTCAAATTCTGACAAATTTGAAGGATTTGCATTTCTTCCAGAATTCATTTGAGATCTCATATGTGAAAAAAGGTTAACAGTATATCAGATGACTAAATGACAAGCTTAATTAGCCTTTCATGGTAATGGTGCCTATTATATGGAAGAATCACTGCTACCTTTTACAACTGCTGAGTTTCATTTAGCAGATTGGAATGTTACAGTGAAGCCATGTAGCTTCCATTGTGCCTTCAGGGACAAAGATTTCAGTGAGTGTTTTAATTCATAGACAGTATGTGAGGAGATTGGAAAGAGTTTCTTATAACTCAGCCTCTTTTTTAATCAAAAACTTATAAATTGAGACTTGGTTGGCACTTTTCAACAAGACCGTGCTTTGTTCTGTATAACACGGTGATGATTCCCTCATGGTTGATGACATTATGCCTTGGAGATTTGTGAGCAAGAAAGTAGATCTGGATACCTGTAGAGAATTTTAGGTATTCCCCAAAGAATCTAGTGTGTAGGGAAACAAAATCTAGAGGGAAACTTGTTCTCAGTTGAGTTTACTTAAAGAGTTCATGAAGGATTTGTAACTTTGATAATCAATTGGTGGGGAAATACTATAAAATGATCAGCTTTGACCTCTGCCTTTATGTTTATTTTTACATATACTTTTGTCCTTGTACTTTGAAAGAAAAATCCCATCATGATTGATTAGAAAGACTTATTCATGTAGTGAAGCATGCCTTATCACAATAGACTGTAGAGTTCTGAATATTTTCATTTGGTCTCAGTGATAGACAAATATAATAGAAGATAAATTCAAATTTTTCAAGTAGGCTAAACTTTGAAAAAACACCAACCTGAATTAGGAGCTACGGCTGGTACTTGCCAGCCAGATATAATTTAATCAACCACTTGAGTGAAATAATTTTGTGTATAATGATACAGGTCTTACTTTTATTATTTCATATCTACTTGCAAAGTATAGTTTATTAGACTAATTATGCCTTAAGGTTCTAGAATTTTACATCTACCTTAATACATATAACAGATAAACAGACATTAATATAAATCTTAGACAGTAAAAAATATAAGAGGTAATTCATTGATGTTATTTTGTATTATCAGGTTATTTGATAACTGTCACGTTCAGGGAGGTATTGACAAAAGATACATCAAATAAATTCCCATCTGTCAGTGAGGATGTTATAACATCCAATACTTGTTTATAGATTCAAATGCTCCGAGATGGGAAATTCACAGTATCTTAAACAATTTTTCTTATGCCTAGGTTTGTTTTCTTCTTCCAAAATCATTTAAAATTATGATTATGTATTAGTATTCCAGGAAATCTCACTTACAATGATTATATACAATAAGCCCAATTTCATATCACACAAATAACAAACTTACTTTCAAGTTGCAAAGTAGCAAATAATTCTCATTATAGAGAGCACTTGTGTTTAATGTGTGATAAAATAATTTTCATTCATTAATGGAAAGAGCTCCATGTGTAGTCATGAAAATTAAATAGTTGCTTAATAAACAGCAACTAATATTTAATGAAGCTTAGTTTTTAAGATATATATTTTAGTAACTCTTTTAAGTGCTAGGGAGCATCTTTCTTAAAACCGCATGACAACACGTTTGAAGGAACATTTTAGAAAAGAAGCTAGAAGGGTTCTTCTATAATAAATAAAATCAATTAATCTATAATGACATCAGTTAATCTCATTATTTTTCACATGAGAACCAAACACATAAAGACTGTTTCTTAAAATTAGGAATAGGAAAGTTAAACTAGAAACTCGGGCTTTGACACTTAGTATTATGCTACCCTTCTCAACAGTTACAAAATATATCACCAACATTATTTTCTTATTTTTTATAATTCTTCAAGTGACTGATTCAAAAGTTTGAATAACTAAGGTTTAAATCACTTTGGTATTCTTAAAATAATAATTAAACATAACAAATAATATGCTTATATTTGGTCTCATCATTTAGAAATGTTTACTTAAAATATTTGTTCAAAAGTACCTTACCACAATCTATATAACGTATTTACTTGCTTATCAATGCAATTTAAATTCTGCTGCAAGGTCTTTTGTAATTTGAGATTTGGTTACCTTAGAAATTCTTTATCTCAGTGCACCCTATGATAGCTGTCACTCCTGCAGTTAAATGTTAATAATATTAGGATTAAATTGCTTTTTTAAATCATACCTGAAGCCTAGATTGTGGGTATCTTTAGGTAAAATTTTAAATTTGAATATGTTTATTTTCTAGGATTTCTCCCTCCTTGGTACTAGATGCATCTATTGCACTGTTATTTTACCTGTATCTTAGTTGAGCAGCATCAGCATCTCCTGGTTCTCTTGTTAGGAAAACCTGGCTACTCTATTACCATACCCTTTGTGAGGGGGGACCCTGGAATCTGTTTTAGCAATTCTTATGCAAAGTAGGGTTTGAGAAGTACTGATGAAAGGTGCCTTATACCATTGGACTTGGTCACCTCTTGAGCTTTGAAGCTTTGCTTGGGCATACCATGCACTACTGATTAACTCCTTCCTAAAAATATTACAGTAGATATATTTTATTAGCATTTTTATTTCATTAGTAAATTTCAGAACATAATGTCATACCTTCATAGTAATATTAGTTCATGTTTAGAGAGAATTGTATGTTGGCTAAAAAATAAATTTTAGCAAGTAGATTATGAAATAGATTAAGCACTGCACTAGTATTTTAGGACTTATTTCATAATTCTGTCAATATACTGGATACATATACAGAACAACCTTTTGAGTTTAGTGCCTTTAAATAGGCTATTCGTAAAATGTTTGAACTCATAAGCTCCCATTGGATTTTCCGTGTTGGTTTGTTTATTTTAACCAATTGACTCGCCAAAATGATTATTTAAAAGTCTTTGCCCAGAACATGAAAATATGAGTATAAGTTACTTTTTTGACAAATGAGAATCTTGATGTTTATAGATAGAGAATTACAAATGGTCACTTTGATATAAAAACTCATATACAAAAGCCATTTACCAACTGAATTAATTATAGGGGAACAGGTCTCTTCAGGTTTACAGGGACATTTTATGGCATAGCTCCTAAGCCTTCCTTCATGAAGAATGGTATTACTTATAAAAATAAGCCTACAAACTATTCATTATACCCTATTAAGGAAATAGCCCTATATATGTTGTGATAAATATTTACTTTCGTAATGTTTCCTTAGTGGCATATTCACTTGTAGTTTCTTAGGTTATGAATGGAAATCTGTGGTTTCCTTCTCTTCTACTTTTCTATGGATGATTTTCTCAAAATGGTCACACAGAAGTTTTTATGAATAAGCCTGTTTAAGTAAAAGTAGATTACTTCAGTCAAATCAAACATCATTTCCACATTACAGCACTGAAGACTCTAATCTTCCAAGGCCCTAGATAAATCTATAATCATAGTTCAAATCCATGTAATTTTCATTTTGGTGGTTAAAATATAGGAATGTATAAAATAAATATATGTAGGTGGATGGTGAATATAACTATATTCACATTCCTACCACTTTAAATCACTATCTTGCTTTTCTGATACTCAGTATGTGATTTTTACTTATATCTCCTGGTTTTGCTGACCACCATGGACTTTATACTGGTATAAGGAGTCATCTTGTGTGAGCCCAAACTAAAACTTCCATAATAACCTAACACTTTCTGTGTGCTTCCTAATCCAGGATTTTAATGTAGGCTAATACTGTATTAGTTGTGACCTCTTTTATCATTTAAGCTTTTAAGACATCATGATTTGACATATATTGAGAATGCTTAGATAAAATGTCCTGCCAGCAAAAGTAAAAAGGTAAACTGAGAGATGAATCTTTGTTAGTAGAAGATGCTAGAGGTAGTTTTTTTTCCCCCTAAATTATCTACTGTTATGTAACCAAGTCAGTAGTTCTCAAACTTCTCTGGCATATCTGGAGGCAATATTGACAAGCCCCATCCCAGTATTCTGATTTGTTAAATTTAGAATCTAATCCAGAAATCTGCATTTGTGGCAATTTTTTGAATTATGTTACAGAATGTATGAAAAACACGCACACATTGAAATGAACTAATTCAGACACTCAAAATGTCTTACTTTTAGCCAGGTGTGTTGGTGCACAATTGTAATCTCAGTATTTGGGAGACTGAGACAGGAGGATCACAGGTTTGCAGCCAGCCTCAACTCTACTTAGGCTCTCAGCAACTTAGTGAGACTGTTTCAAAATCAAGAATAAAAAATAGGGCTGGGTATGTAGCTCAGAGGTAGAATGCCCCGGGTTCAATCCTTAGTACACACACACACACACACACACACACACACACACACACACAAACACACACACTCCTATTTATGCTTAATAATTTGTGGCTTTACATATCACAGTGAAAGTCATGATCCTATAGAATTAAAGATACCAGAAAGATACAGGAAGATTTTAAGTTAGTAAACCAATGGTTGATAAAAAAAATAAATACTTGCAGTATCTTATATTTTCAAGTGTTTTTTCAAACAATAATCACATACTGATTATGTAATTAGAAATATACTTTGTATAGCTTGACCATATATTAACATTTAAAACACTGATTTTATTGATATATTTAAAAATTTCTATAATAAAGGTGATATATTTCTATTACAGAATACTTTCAAAATTTAGAAGAGTATAAAGATGTGCTTAACAAAACATTCTTAAATCTCTACATTCCAACATATATCTGATCTTTTAATGCACAGTTTTAGGCACTTTTATTGATTATTTTTTGTACCAGGGATGTAACCCAGGGGCACTGTACCTCTGAGCTATACCCCAGCCCTAGTTTTTAGTCTTTTTAAAAAAAATTTTTAATTTTTTAAATTTATTTTTATTGATGCATAGTATTTATACGTCATAATGAGGTAAAAAACTTGTGTAGGCATAAATGCACACATCACCCAGCCAGCCCCCACCCAGTCCCCAGCTCACTCCCTCCCCAACCCTCCCTCCCATGCTTGGTTTAGTGGTTGACTTTGATAAGTACATCATGCGCTTTAAAGTGTTTCCCTCTTCCCACCTCCCATCCCCACAGTTAGGTTGTCTTATTTGCTCCTCTATAGGATCTCTTTTTTCACCTGGAGTTACTCCTATGACTCCATTCACCCTAGCTTTCACATATTAGGGAAAGCATCCGATTCCTTACTTTTTGTGACTGACTAATTTCACTTAGTATAATGTCCTCAAGATCCATCCATTTCCCTGAAAATACCACAATTGTATTTTTTTTTATGGCTGAGTAAAATTCCATTGTGTACATATCCCACAGTTTTGTAATCCATTCATCTGTTGATGGACATCTTGGCTGGTTCCACAATTTGGCTATGGTGAATTGTGCAGCTATTAACATAGATACACAAGCATTAGTTTGATAATTTGGTTTCTTTTCCTTTGGGTAGATATCCAGAAGTGGTACTGCTGGATCAAATGGTAGATTTATTCCCATTCTTTTGAGGATTCTCCATACTGTTTTCCAAAGTGGTTGCACTAATTTGCAATCCCGCCAACAATGTCTTAGAGTTCCCTCTTCTCCACATCCTCGCCAGCATTTGTTATTTTTCATGTTTTGAATGATGGCCATTCTAGTTGGAGTTAGGTAAAATCTCAGGGTAGCTTTGATTTGCTTCTCTCTGATTGCCAATGATACTGAGCATTTTTTCGTGAATTTATTGGCCATTTGAATTTCTTCTTTTGTGAGGTGTCTATTTAGTTCATTTGCCCATTTTGTTATTGGATGATTTGCTTTTTTAGTGTTGAGTTTGAGTTCTTTACATATTCTATATATTAGTCCTCTATTGGAGGGGTGGGTGGCAAAAATCTTCTCCCATTCTGTTGGCTCTCGATTGAGGTTCATGACAGTTTCCTTTGCTGAACAGAAGCTCTTCAGTTTTATGCAATACCACGCATTGATTTGTCTTTTGGTTTGGTGTACCTTTGGAGTCTTGTTGAGAAAGTTTTTATCTGTGCCTATGTGTTGCAGTGTTGGACCTATCCCCTCTTTGAGGAGTCTTAAGCTCTCTGATCGAATTTCCAAGTCTTTGATTCATCTTGAATTGACTCTTGTACAGGTTGAGAAAGTGGGATTAATTTCCAGTTTTCTGCATATGGTTAACCAGTTTTGCCAACACCATTTGTTGAAGAGGCTATCTTTTTTCCAGTGCATGTTTTTGGCCCTTTTGTCAAAAATCAATTGGCTGAAAGTGTGTGGACTTGTCTCTGGGTCTTCTATTCTGCTCCATTGGTCTATGTATCTGTTTTTGTGCCAGTACCATGCTGTTTTTATTACAATGGCTATGTAGTATAGTTTAAAATCTGGCATTGTGATTCCTCCTGCATGGCTTTTGTTGCTGAGAACTACTTTGGCTATTCTGGGCCTTTTGTTTTTCCAAATAAATTTAAGGACTGATTTTTCTATGTCTGTAAGACATGATCTTGATAGTTTAATGGGCATTGTGTTGAATCTGTAGATCACTTTTGGAAGTATGGCCATTTGATAATATTTATTCTGCCTATCCATGAACATGGAAGATCTTTCCATCTTCTAAGATCTTCTTTGATTTCTTTTTTCAATGTTTTATAATTTTCTTTGTAGAAATCTTTTTCCTCCTTGGTTAAGTTTATTCCTAAGTATTTTATATTTTGTGGGTGATCTTGAGTGGAAGTGTTTTCTGAATTTCTTTTTCAGTGGGTTTATGGTTGGTGTACAGAAAAGCTTTTGATTTTTCAAGATTGATTTTGTATCCAGACACTTTGCTGAATTTGTTGATCAGTTCTATAAGCCTTTTGATTTGAGTTTATTGGGTTTTCTAAATATAGTACCCTGTCTTCTGCAAATAGTGAAAGTTTGAGTTCTTCTTTCCCTATTTGTACTCCTTTGGTTTCCTTCTTTTGCCTTATTGCTCTGGCTAGAGTATCAAGTACTATATCAAAGAGAAATGGTGATAATAGACATCCTTGTCTTGTTCCTGTTTTTAGGGGGAATTCTTGAAGTTTTTCCCCATTTAGTATGATGTTGGCAGTGGGCTTATTGTAGATTGCCTTTATGATGTTGAGCTATGTTCCTTCTATTCCAATTCTCTGCAGTGCTTTTATCATAAATGGATGTTGGATTTTATCAAATGCTTTTTCAGCATCTATTGAAATGATCATGTAATTTTTGTCTTTGGTTCTGTTTATATGATGAATTACATGGATTGATTTTCATATGTTGAACCAGCCTTGCATCCCTGGGATGAACCCTACCTGGTCGTGATAAATGATTTTATGTGTTTTTGAATGTGTGTTGCTAGTATTTTGTTTAGCAGTTTTGCATCCAAATTCATCAAAGATATAGACCTGTAGTTCTCCTTCTTTGAACTCTCTTTGTTTGGTTTTGGTATTAATGTGATGTTGGCGTCATAGAATGTATTTCTGAGAATTCTGTTTTTTTCTATTTCATGAAATATATTGAGGGGTATTGGTATTAGCTCTTCTATAAAGGTTTTATAAAATTCACTTGGGAAACCATCTGGTCCTGTGCTTTTCTTTGATGGTAGGCTCTATTGCTGTTTCAGTCTCTTTGATTGTTATTGGTTAGTTTAAGTGTTCTATATCTTCTTGACTCAGCTTAGGAAGGTTGTATTTATCTAGGAAGTTGTCAATTTCCTCCAGATTTTTCATTTTGTTGGAGTATAGTTTTTCAAAGTAGTTTCTGATAATCCTCTGGGTTTCCACACTGTCAGTAGTAATATCTCCTTTTTCATCTCTTATCTTCATAATTTGGGTTGATTCTCTCTTTTTAGTTAGTTAGGTTGGCTAGTGGTTTGTCGATCTTGTTAATTTTTTTGAGAAACCAGCTTTTGGTTTTGTTGATTTTCTGTGTTTTTTTTTTAATTCTCTACTTCGTTAATTTCTGCTCTGATTTTAATAATTTCCTGTTTTCTACTGGCTTTGGGATTAGATTGTTCCTGTTTTTCAAGGCTTTCAGGTGTGTCATTAGGTTATTTATTTGATAATTTTCTGTTTTTCTTATGTGAGCACTCAATGCTATAAATTTTCCTCTTAATAACTGCCTTCAAAGTGTCCCAGAGGTTTTGATATGTTGTATCTTTCTTTATTTTCATACTCTTGAAGAGTATGAAAGAGCTCCATCCTCTACAGGAAATGTGTAAAGGAAGTGCATCCAAAGCAAAAGCATTTCGAATCTTCAAGGCACTTAGTCTGAAAGTGTAGAACAGTTTATGTTTGGGAACTACAATGAAAGCAGGGGACCGGTAAGTAAATTATTCCATTTGTCTGCACAAAACATGATGAGAAGTTTTATTTAAAAAGTGGAATTAGGAGCCAGGTGTGGTGGCGCACGCTTGTAATCCCAGCATTTGGGAGGCTGAGACAGGAGGATCGTGGTTCACAGACAACCTCAGGTACTTAGGCAGTTCGCAACTTAGTGAGACCCTGTTTCAAAATAAAGAATAAAAAATTGGGTGGGGGGTGTAGCTTGGAGGTCAAATGCCTTTGGGTTCCATCCCCAGACCCGCAAAAAATAAATAAAATAAATAAATAAATAAATAAATAAATAAAAAGTGGAATTAGGGATGGAGATAAGGGCCTTTTGATGAAGCATTTTAAATGTAATTTGAAACGGCTTGCTGATCATATGTAATAGGAAGGAAAGACAACATTAATGAGCAGCAGATGGCTTAATGTCTTCATTTCAATTTACTATCTATAGTATTCTCATGGTCATTGGAATGGAACATCCAAGAGGAAGAATCTTGGGTGGTGATAAAAAAGGAAACCTTACTTGAAATAGATTTTAAGTTCTAAACATGCTAATACCAAGATGCACAGGTGAAAGTTTGAGGTATCCAGGATTAGTAGGTATTGGAACTGAAGCTTAGGAGCGTGGCTTGGATAGAAGGTTAAGTGTATTGGTAGAGGAACTGGGATCATTGAAACAGAGACAAAGTAGTCAGGAGATTTAGGCCTGTTGCATACAGGTTAAAGAAAAAGGGAAAAAGTAAACCAAAAACATATGCAGGACTTCTACCAAGAAGTGCAAGTCCAGCTAGGATAAGCCAGACGAGAGACAGCTAAGAGGTGGAGACAGTTCCAGAGGCTTGGATAAGGCAGGAGATTCGAACTGAGCAGACAGACAGGTGGAGAGCCCTCCGGGAGAACTAAGAACAGGGAAAATAGCACTGCCCTGATTCAAGGCAGACATCAATGTAGTGAAATTAAGCAAGGGACTTGCCAGTCCTGGAACTTCTTGTGGAAGCAAGGACTTCAAGAAGGTATTATTGAAAATATTTCTATGATATAAGAAATCACAGTTCAGATAGGCTATTCTCAATTTGCTATAGCAATACTTATATTTCATAGTAGCGTGTCTTTTTATGCCAGAGTAAACTCTGCCTTGCTTTTGGGTGTGAAGGAGGAAACAATCTAATTATTTCCTCTTCTTTTTCCTCTTCTTCTGTCTCCCTGTTTTCTTCTATCCCTTTGCTCTTCTCTCCCTTTTTCTCTTCCCCCTTTTTTTGCTCTTTTACTTTTTCCTTTTATTCTTTCCTGTTTTGTTTCTTCCTCTCTTCCTTCCTCCTACCCTCCCTCCCTTTCTTCCTTCCTTTCTTTGATTTTTGTACAAATGTAAAGGTTTGATGAGTTTCATTGAGAAAAGGTCACTTGGATCCTTTTACATATTTGGTTAAACATCTAAGTCTTATAGAGGATATTTTGCAGTCCAGTTATTCTCTGATATAGCAAGAAGTATATATATTTTTATCATGGCTAGTAAATAATTTATTGCAGAATGAGTAAAAAATAAAATTCATGTGATTTTTATCACCTGTTGAATGTACTAGCACTCTAAACTTTTTGAAAGAGGTGATTAGCAATCAGCAAACTATAAAAAGATTTGACTCTCAAGTACTGAGCTGTAAGCAAACAGTAACGTAAGATTGACATTGTCATTTGTACACTTTTTAATTTGGAAGTTTTATATATCTAGCTTTATGTCCAGCTCGAAGTGGAAATTTGAACTTTTTTTTTTTTTTTTTTTTTTTACTTTCTAATACGTTGTTAGGATTTCTTAAAAAAATAAAACTTCTATCTTTTGAAATCATTTGCCTATTTCATACAAAAGTTAAACCTAAGATATTTTTAGAATGCAAACTGAAAGTCTAATAGAATACCTGATGTAGCATTCTCTGAAATTATACAACATAATTATTTATCTTAATATAGTATTATATTTTCTGAATTAGCATCCATCTGACAGGGTAATTATTTCTGAGGTATTACAGCCCTTTAAGCTGAAATATTTATGCAGTATTTAGTTTCTTGTACTGACCTCATTTCACAAGAGAGATTGTGGTCAAGCTTGTCTGGTTGAAACACATTATTGTTACTTTAGGTGCTGACTATTCTGATGCCGAGTTTCCATTTGCCTTGATTAAAGTAGAATCATTCTATGGCTTGGATGACTTACGTTTCACATTGGTTTGAGCAAGATGATTGGTTTGAAGGACTACAAAGAGTAAGATACATTTATGTTGTAACTATGACTTTCTGTGGTTGTTTTCCGCTTTGATTCTTATGCAGCTATATTTTGTTTCACTTATACTGAAGATACTTTTGCATTACCGAATTCTGATAGTAGATAAGATAGTTTTTTGATATGTTTCAAGCAGAAATAAGTATACTTTATTAAAATAGTTATAATCATATATTAAAGAAAAACGTATTTTTTCTATCCTGCTTTCAGATAAATTTTAGTCATATTTTCATCTTGTCTTTAGGCTTTAAATATAAAATATCATTTTGTAAATGAGATTAATGTATGAAAATAGCAATAACCTGAAGAAAGTAATTTAATATAAAACCATTTAATGAAATAGAAGTTAAATGTATTTTAGTACTATATATTAGAATAATATTATAAAAGGAAATGCACAAAATTTCTAAGAATGAGTGCCATATTGTATACGATAAATTTTAGGCAATTAATTATGGTTCCAAAGGAATTGCAATATCATGGAAAATTTTGCATGGTAATTTTTATCCTGATCATTATTTCAATAATAAAAAGTTATTTAAAATATAGCATGCTAAAATGGACAGCTTTGTTAAAATGGGCTTAGCTTAGAAATATAGGGTTTCTTTTTATTTTACATTTCTAATGGAGAGTTTAGCATTATTTAAATGACGACTGTGTGGATTTTTATTTTCACTAATTTATTTCAACAAAAAAGCCAGCCTATCTCTGTGCAGTTTGATCACATTTTTCTCATCTTTGTTGGACGGCATAGGCTCTTAAGATACGCAGAATTTTATTTTTATTGTTTTTCATGTCTCCATTCTAATCATGTCAGTCCTGTATTTCTCATTATTTTTCTTCTTTTTAATTATAAATTCTCAGCAGTGTGTATAGCTTCTTGAGTGTTTTCTAGATACTTTTTCCCCCCTTGTGTAACATGCCTGTAAACATCTTTGGAGCCAATTGATAGCTAACTTTAGATATTAATACTCATATTTGTGAAACCTAAAACATTTCTCAGAAAAGTGGTGGAAATTATTAAATAGCTTTTCATCCTGAATTCCAACTTTATCTATAGTGATGGAAAAATTTAACTTATGAGTTTAATAGTCTAATTCTAAGACACATACATAGCAACACACACACACACACACACACACACACACACACATCCCTAGAGTACTGGTATCCTTTGTAATGTGTTATTATATTTTACATGTAATAAAAGTGTATTTCTGATTTTTTTTTTTTTTGTGTGTGTGTGGTATTAGAGATGGAACCCAGGGGCATTCTACCTCTGACCTACACCCCCAGCCCTATTTTTTATTCTTTATTTTTTATTTTTTTTATTTTTTATTTATTTATTTTTTTGAACTGGGGATTGAACCCAGAGCGCCACACCTGCAAAGCAGGCGCTTTGCCACTGAGCTACATCCCAGCCCTATTCTTTATTTTTTGAAACAGCATCTCACTGAGTTGCAGAAGGCCTCACCAAGTAACTGAGATTGTCTACTAACCATGATTCTGATGTTTTTAAAATGTTTTTTTTTTCCTTAAGTGGTTCCCATAGGATAACACAGGGTGATAGTCTAATCAGGGGGGTAAGGGAGAACTGATTTTAATAAAAATCCTTTTTACTAAAATATGTGTTTTTATAAAGTACCTTTGAAGCAGTTCAGGAAGATTATGAAAATTCAAAAATATTTCCTTTTTTGCCCTTTAATTTTACTATGGGTCTTTGTAAATTAATTTATGGTTTTGAGACATAGTAAAAGAGGAACTGTTCTTAAATATAAAAAGATTGTCCTTAAAATTACCATGTCATCATTCAGAGTTTGGACTCCTTCTTGTTCAAGTTTTGATCAGTTCTTTTTTTTTTTTGGTGGTACACTCCCAGACCTATTTTCACATTTTTATTTGGAAACAGGGTCTCCTAAGCCAGTGGGCGCGGCTGGCTTCGAACCTGCGCGATCCTCCTGTCTCTGCCTCCCAAGCCCAAGCACGGGGATTACAAGCGTGCGCCACCATGCCCGGCGGCTTGATCAGTTCTTAAACAGATGAGAGTAAAAGATCCTATTCTAAACACAATTGACGTGTGACTGTTGGCTTCATTTTAAGCCAAAAATTGAAATTATTTTTAAGTTATGTGGAGATACAAATATATCCTAAGTAATTATTTATCATATGAGATTTCTTGAGTTATTTTTTAAAATATTCACAGGAAGGGAAGTTGGATTTTTTAGTTAAAAATTCTGTTAGTAATACACTGTGATCTTCCCGTCTCAGCCTCACAAATGCTGGGATGACAAGTGTGTGCCACCATGCCTGGCTTCCATAAACTTAATTTTGATTTACTTTTGAAATTTGGATTGATGATATCATAACTCTATTATCTATATTTGAAAAAAAATTTTTTTGGCGGTACTGGGGATGGAACCCTTCTGCCTCCAGGCTACACTCCCAGAGCTATTTTATATTTTATTTGGAAACAGGGTCTCTTAAACCCACAAGCCTGGCTTTGAACCTGCGCGATCCTCCTGTCTCCACCTCCCAAGCGAGGGGATTACAAGTGTATGCCACCATGCCTGGCTATATTTGAAATTTTATGGTGATCACCCGTATTATAATTATTTGTATATTCAAAAGTAAGCTTTATTACCTGTACAATGCTAATGAGGACATACTTTTATTTATTTGTTTGTTTGTTTATTTATTTATTTGTGGGTCTGGGAATGGAACCCAGGGGCATTTGACCTTGGAGCTACACCCCCTGCCCTATTTTTTTGTTCTTTATTTTGAAACCGGGTCTCACTGAGCTGCAGAGGGCCTCACTAAGTAGCTGAGGCTGTCCGCGAACCGTGATCCTCCAGGTCTCAGCCTCCGGAATGCTGGGATTACAAGCGTGCGCCACCACGCATGGCTATGAAGACATACTTTTATCATGACTTCACTTACTGTGCAAAGTATCTTTCAACATATATTCCCTATTAAACATAACAGTAAACCGTGTAATTGGTGCATGTGTGTGGTAGTGTATTTCATGTGGTATGACTGAAACCAAAAACAGAATTAGGTTAGAAAATTAAAAATAATATCCTGCAAAGGCCACAGCTGCCAGGTGACTGTCACTGTCAGTTGCATGTGTGATGACACAGTTCTCTGGCTTTCTTCCAGAATTCATTATAAATTTGTATTATTCAGTGAGCTGCAGTGTTTAGTTCCTCATTGGTAAAGAGTACACGTTACTTTGGGGCCAAAAGAGTTATTTCCTGAAGCAACAACTATTTGGAATAGACATGAAAATTCTTAAGTGAGTCACATAAAAATAAAACATTCTGAAGAGAGGATAATGAAAGGTTTAAAATACATATTAAATGTATTACCTATTACAATTAAATATGCCTATTTACTATTTTACATGACATAGTTTATAGGATTTACATTTAAATTTACAAGTATATATTTTGAAATATACACTTAATTGAATGTTTTCTATTTTTAAGAATATAGAAATATTAATTGTGCAACCATTCATGCTAATAACAAAGGAAAACCCATGGACATTTAATCTCCATGGCAACCATAGATACCACTTAATAAACTGGTATATATAAATATACCACTATATATAATATATATATTATATTATATATAAACATATATATGTCATAATCCTATTGAAAAAATAAGAAGTTTCAAATACTAACAGTTGTTTGAATACATAATACAGATTTTTAACATAATGGTATTTATATGTTTAGTGATATGTTTTTAGATTACATTCAGAATCATAGCTTTAAAAAATAAAATGCCAAGCTGGGCATGGTGGCGCATGCTTGTAATCTCAGTACTTGGGAGGCAGAGACAGGAGGATCCAGGTTCATGGCCAGCCTCAGCTACTTAGTGAGGCCTTCCACAACTTAGTGAGACCCTGTTTCAAAATAAAAATAAAAAGTGAGGCTTGTGTGTAGCTCAGATGCAGAATGTCCCTGGGTTCAATCCCCAGCACCACAAAAGTGAAAGGCTAGAATGGATATTTAAGAATGCACTGTACTTTCCACTCAATTATGCTATAAACCTAAAACTACTCTAAAATAGTTTATTAATTTTTAAAATATGAAAGTTAGCAGAAGGTGAAAATTTTAAAATGACTGCATTTTATATGTTTCAAGTTTTTCTTAGTTATGTTTCTTTTTTTCTTTCTTTCTTTTTTCTTTCAGTACTGGCAGTGAAACCCAGGGGCATTCTACCTCTGAGCTACAGCCCAAGCCCTATTTTTATTCTTTATTTTGAAACAGGGTCTCACTGAGTTGCAAAAGGTATCACTAAAGAGCTGAGGCTGGCTGCAAACCACAATCCTTCAGTCTCAGCCTCTCAAATGCTGGAATTACAAGCTTGTATCACCACACCCGGCTTTTTAAAAATTTTTTTATTGGTGCATTGTAATCATACATCTTAATGGGGTACAAGATGCTAGAGGTATACATGTTGTTTCTTTTCCAAATATAAACTCAACATTTTGTTAAGTAATTTTTAGTTACCCAGAAATGTCATAATTAGTAATCATGGATAAATAATATATAAAAGGTTATTTAACTACTTTGAGGCTGAAATTGTATATATATGTATATATATTATATATTTACATATATTATTCAAAAAGATATTGTAACATTAATTGAAAAAGGTATATATATTATGTTTTATATATAAAGGTATATATATTATGTATATGCAGATATATATAATACACAGAGATATTAATTTATCCTGAATGCTAGTACCTGAAGAAATATAGTGTCTTTAGAGGAGGAATAAAGAATATTTCTGTAGAAGTTTTTGAATACTAGTAAGCATTAAAGATTGATAGCACTGTTTCTTTATCACAGAAATTATTCACTTCAAATGATTTGTTTACTTTTTTGTATATCTTTAACAAGTTCTGTCTAGGTAGGTGCTTTATTAGGCTAAAACTATAAAATGTTGAAGAAGAAGAGGATAAAAAAGCAGAGAAAGTAGATCATTTCCAGAAGCAAAATATGAAGTGGAAAAGATAAAAGTAATTTTGTAAATTAATACATATTACTAGTCCATTGGGTAAAATATAACAGATGAGCATTTAGTAATTGCTGGACATTAAAAAAAACTGGGGGTATAATCAGTATAGGATTCCAGATAATACTGAAAATGAAGCAAATAATAAAAAGAGACACCAAGCTATTCTCCCAGATCAACACCATGCATCATTATTTCAGGATAAGCTTTCTTTAAATTTCTAGGTAGCAGATTAGGAAGATAAGAGGGTATCTAAATTAAATTGGAGGACTCCAGGGAATACACTCTACAAGCAAGCCCCTGAGACATTCCTACTACCAATCACATATGTGTGTATGTGTATGTTTTATATAAGTGATACTTCTATATGCTTTCGTTTTGACATTAACATTATGCTCTTATAAAGCTTTTGAGCAGAATAAACAATGTTGACTAAATATTGAATAAGTTAGGTAAAACTGATTTTATAATATAACCTAGTTTTCCATTTAATTATCTAAAACTATTTTAAGGTTATAATTGCTTTATATAGTATTTTCCTTACTTGAAAATCAGGTATGAAATTCACACTAATTGATATTTAAATGGAATTAATTTATAGTGCAAGTGGAAGATTGTCTTTCATTTTAGACACTTCTATATTTTTAGAATAGTATTAGATAAAATACCTAGTGATGTTCTGGATTCCACTTTTTTGTGGTACTGGGGATACTTTGGGATACCCAGGGGCATTCAACCTTCAAGATACACCCTCAGTCCTATTTTTTAAATCATTTTATTATTTTGAAACAGGGTCTCACTTAGTTGCAGAGGGCCTCACTAAGTTGCTGAGGCTGCCCTTGAACCACGATCCTCCGGACTCAGCCTCCTGGATGCTGGGATTACAGGCGTGTGCCACCACACCTGGCTTTGGATTCTACTTTAAAAAAATGTCTTGGCCAATAATTTACTGTATTAATGTTTATTCAAATATAAATTAATTACCAGCTTTTTGCTTTCTGCTTTTAATGATGAGTAATGTTGTTAAACACCTTGTATAGATATAATTATTTTCACTAGGTTTTGTGAGGATAGTCAGTGTAAGCACCATGTTCGGCTAGGTACCGTGGCACACACCTGTAATCCCAGTATTTGGGTGGGGGTTGGCAAACTGAGACAGAAGAATCACAGGTTCAAGACCAGCCTCAGCAACTTAGCAAGACTCAAGCAAACTAACGAGACCCTGTTTCTAAACAAAAATAAAAAAGGCTGGAGGTGTGGCTCAAACAAAGTATACCCCTGGGTTCAATCCCCAGTACCACAAAATAAAACCCATAAAAACCAAACACTCCACGAAGTTCTATGACATGACACAGTCCACACAGCATCGGTCTATAGTGTTTTAAATTTCAATTGGCTGCTTTAATGATTTAACAGTATGTAAAAATCGTATAGTTCACAGAAATATCTGGATATTTTAGTTTTTCTGTGAAGTTATATCCATCTAGTGGCATGGGGTAGCCATCTTCAGTGGTACGGAAACCTTTTAGATAGGATATTCACTTGATTTTCACTATAGTTTTCATCAGTCCTTAAGGGTTCACCAACATAGTCATTCCTCATTTTATGATCTCATGATCTCTGAATTACTTGCCTTGATGTTTATATGCATTTGACGGTTTCAACTCCTTTTATCTGAAAAGGTAATGGGAAATCAATAGAATTAGTAAAAAAAAAAATTTAGGGCATGAAGGTAAAGATTGGGATATATATACATACATACATACATACATACATACATACACACACACACACACACACACACACACACACATATATATATATATATACATATATATATATATATATATATATATAAAGAAATTTAGCCAATAATGAAAATCACTGACATTTTTTTCAAATTTTCTTTTCAAGCCAAATATGTCCCAGGTAAGGCAAGTGGGATTGTTGGCTGCTGGATGTCAACCCTGGAACAAAGATGTATGTGCTGCCAATGGAGACAGGTTTGCATATTGTGCTACTCTGGCTATCTATATTTATCAGGTAAAATAATACTAACTTATTGATTTTTAATTTTAACAGGTAAAATATTATTTATTCATATTTATTTTAAGTCCCTGTCACATGAAAGCTTAATGGTATAACTGAATTGATGTTTCTAATTTCAAATATTTTGCTTTCATACTATATTGGCTTTGTTATATTAAAGTATTCTAGCAGTAATTTATGGTTTATTTCAATGTAACAGTATAGTCTCATAATACTGATGTAAAACTTAATAGGAATCCATTAATAAATTAATTTCTGCAAATAGTTCAATATTCTATAGTGTGGTTAGAAAACTATAATTTGTAATGGCAAAGTCAGTGAGAGTTATTGATGTACAACAAAGGTTCTTTGTACATTTTCTATATTTATAGATTCTTTAATTTCTAACATATAGAGAAGGTTTTTCTATTAGCTACATGGGTACATTTACAATATCTATCACAGGTAGCTTAAATTGCTAAATAACATAACAGCCTATTCATTTCTTTTTTATTTTTTATTGGTGCATTGTAGTCATATCTCTTAATGGAGTACAAGATGGTAGAGGCCTACATGCACACATCACTCATTTAGCCCTTCCTCAATTCCCACCATATTCCCTGCCCCTCCCTCCTTCTCATGTTTGGCTTAGTGGTTGACTTAGATATGTTTGTGAATGTACATCACCTACATTAGGGAATTTCCCTCTTCCCCCTCACATTCCCCTCATTTAGGTTGGCTTACTTGCACATCTATAGTTTCTCCTCCTTTGTCTAGGGTTCCTCCTATGACCCATTTTCTCCCTAGGTTCTGCATGTTAGGGAGCGCATCCGATTTCTTATTTTTTGTGACTGACTAACCTCACTTATCATAATGTTCTCCAAAGAGATGCAAATCAAAACTACCCTAAGATTTTACTTAACTCCAACTAGAATGACAATCATTAAAAACACAAACAACAATAAATGCTGATGAGAATGTGGAGAAGCGAGAACTCTAATACATTGTTGGTTGGATTGCAAATTAGTGCAACCACTTTGGAAAGCAGTATGGAGGTTCCTCAGGAGAATGGGAACAAACTTACCATTTGATCCAGCGATAGACTTCTGGGTATCTACTACCCAAAAGAAAGCAAACCAAACCACCAAACTAATGCATGTGTATCTATGTTCATAGCTGCATAATTCACAGTTGCCAAATAATGGAACCAGCCAAGATGTTCATCAACAGATGAACTGATTATAAAACTGTGGGATATGTATATAGTGGAATTTTATTCAGCAATAAAGAATAATACAATTACATCATATACAGGGAAATGGATGGAACTGGAGAACATAGCCTAATTATTTCTAAATATTTATTTCTAAATACATATAATTATGTATTTATATTTTGTACTTTTATCAGTACACCATGGTCTCACATCATAGTGTAGTTCAGAATGATTATGATGCACATGCACACAGCACTTGGTGGGCTTTTTCCCAGCTCCGTCTCCACTTCCTACACCATCCCCAAATAGGATAGTGAGATTGATATCGGTTTTCCACGTGTATACATAATGTCAGTGGAAATGTCCCATTAATTAATTCTCCCTCTCTTCGCTCTGTCCTCTTCCCCTCGACCACTCCTTAGCTCCACTGGACTTTCTCCTCCATTATCTGAAGTCTCTCTGGTATCCCGATTACTCCCTAGCTTCCACATATGAGAGAAAACATATGACGTTTCACTTTGTGTGACTAGCTAATCTCACTTCACATAATATTCTCTAGGTTCACCCATTTTCCTATAAATGACATAATTTTATTCTTCTTTACTGCTTAATAGAATTCCATTGTATCTATATATATCACAGGTTTTAACCCATTTATCATATGAATAAATAGAGGCCCTAAGTAAGAACTAAAAAGAGTCTTTGAGCTAAATAATTATGTATTTAAGTGGGCCAGCTTAAAATTATTATTGTTCTAGTGCTAATCAGATGAGAATACCAATAGTACTGGATCGTTTTTTCCTTCATCAAAATTGTCTAAGAATAATGGAAGGAGAAAAAATTAATATAAGAGAAAACCTTAGGAAAATAATTAGATCATTAGTCAAAATTTGATATAAATGTTGTTTATGGCATCATTGTTGGGATAACAAAACTTAGAACTTATATAATACCAAACAATAGCATAATGGTTTGGTCTTTCAGCATCAATTAAATTTCTTTGTAGACCAAGTATTACTTAACAACAGAGATACAGTGGTGAACTAACCAGGTAAAATCTTCTTGTGCTACTTATGTTCTTAGGGTGGCAGGGAGAGATCATAAAATGAATAACAGAGATAACCATGAGGTAGACTTTAGGGAGAGTTGTGAATTTTGATAGCATAGCATGGTTGAGAAGAGGTGATTTTGAACTAAAAATTGAACAAGTGAATACATAGCCTTGAGCAAATCAGTGGGGAAAACAGTAGAGATCAAGGGAACAGCAAGCATAGGCTTTAACAGGGAAATTGTTTTTCCCTGTTGGAGAAACAAGAAGTTCAGAACAAGCAAGGAGCAACCTGATAACAAATTAGTTTTGGCAAGATAGCAGAGGTTTGATCCATGTATATTACTAAAGGATGTCCTGAAGGATTTCACTGCAAGTACTTAAAGATAGGTTGGTATAACATTTAATATAAAGGTTTTAAAAACTTTCAGTGAGGCCAGGAATGATGGCACATGTTTGTTTGTACTCCCAGCATTCGGGAGGCAAAGACCAGAGGATCATGGTTGGGGATCAGCCTCAGCTACTTTAGCGAGACCCTTTGCAACTCAGTGAGACCTTGTTTCAAAAGTAAAGAATAAAACATAGGGCTGGGGTTGTATCTCAGAGGTAGAATGCCCCTGGTTTCCACCCTCAGTACTGTAAAATAAATAAATAAATAAATAAATAAATAAATAAATAAATAAATAAATAAATAAATAAAATAGGGCTGGTGGTATAGCTCGGACGGAAGTACATTGCCCCTGGGTTCCATCCTCAGCACTACATACACACACACACACAAAAAAAAAACCCTTCAGTGACACTGTGAAAAGTTCATTACAACAACCTAACATGTACAAGATAAACTAAGACATGATAAAATAATGGAAAAATTAATTAATCCACTAATGAATGAAGGCACATTCACAAAGGAAACAGGAAAAAATAAGCTATCCATTTCATCCACTTATATATAAAAACACAACCTAATCTCCCATCTGAAAAGCAATGTTATAGAAAATGGCCGACAATAATACTGCTGTGGAAGAACATCTCAATAACATAAGAATGAGAAGTTGGTTTATTTAACCTAAATCTTTTTGATTCAAATATAAGTAAAAAATTGTAGAAAAAAGTTACAGTATAAATTTATTAAAAAATGTAGCAAATCTCTGAAATACTATGCATATTTAAATTTAAAATATTTATTTTTGCTAATCTTAATTGATCTGTATTTATATCAATTCATTTTCTTAATGGTTTCTTTCAGCCAATTGACTATACTTGAATGTAGTTGACTGTAGAATATGGCTTGGAATGTGTTCATAACTTTATGATTAGGTGAACTAATTTTTCATGTGTGTAGCTTTTTTCTTACATAGCATGATAATCAAGAATGTATTATCTAAAAAGGAACACTAAAACTTCTTATTTATATATTTTGTTTTAGTTGGATCATCGTTATAATGAATTCAAACTTCATGCAATTATGTCTGAACATAAGAAAAGAATCACCGCTATCTCTTGGTGTCCACATAACCCTGATCTGTTTGCAAGTGGTAGTATTGATAACTTAGTGATCATTTGGAATGTTGCAGAACAGAGAGTCATTGCTAAACTCGACAGTGCAAAAGGTATGTTTATCACCGAGACTTAGTTTATATTTTATTTCAACAATCACAACTAGTTTTAGTAGTTCAGTTTTTAAGTTTGTGATTTCAAACTAACCTATATAAGAAATGCATCATGACTCCTATACAGATATGTATAAAAGCATTTTTATGAAATAATTATACCTAGAAGATATGCTTAACTAAAACATCAATACAAAATAATTTCATTAATATTGAAATGTGCAGATTTCAAAATAAATATAAAAATAATTATTTAAAATTTACTTTTAATGAAATGAGTAAAAGGCTTTGCCTCATCATTGGTCTATACCTCTGTTTAATATACAAAGATAATATTATGCATATACTTAATATAATGTTCACTTGGTTTTCTACTTTTATGTGTAATTTGTTCATTGGAGAAAGTCCTAGTATACAAATAGATCTTTGTAAATTTGAATATTTATTATCCTATTTCTATTTAGCATTGGAAACTCCTACTTTAATCTTACTCCATATTGATAATACAATTAATTGTTTTTCTGTGTTCAGTGTAACAATAACTCACTCTTTGAGCTCCAATTATAGACTAGGCTTTTAAGCTATTACTGGATATATTTTCCATATTAGTAGCTTCTTTAAATTTTTTTAGATTTTTTTTATTGGTGCATTGTAGTCATACATTTTTTTTTCTTTTTTGTGGTACTGGAGCTGGAACCCAGGGGCATTCTACCTCAGAGCTACACTCCTAGCCCTATTTTTTTTTTTTTTGTCTTTTTATTTTTGAAAGAGGGTCTCACTGAGTTGTGAATGGCCTCGCTAAGTAGCTGAGGCTGTCCACTAACCACGATCCTCTGGCCTCAGCCTCCCAAATGCTGGGATTATAAACACGCACCACCACACTCGGTTTGTAGCCATACATCTTAATGGGTTAAAATTAATGAATCTAACAATTTTCTATCTTAGATGGAAAATTGAAACAGGACAATTTCACCAACTTTATTTCAATCAAAATTTCTTTATAATATTCTTCTAAATATATAGCAACATTATTGGGAATTCATAGGCAATCATATTTTTCATAATAATAATGTCTTTTGGAACCTATAGATATATTTAAGTTACTTACAATATAGCTTTTTCTTTGTCTTTTCCATGTCTTTGGATCATTAAGAATGCTGAACTTGCCAGGTGTGATGGCACACGCTTGTAATCCCCCACTTGGGAGGCAGTGACAGGAGGATTCCACAGGTTCGAAGCTAGCTTTGTTGGCTTAAGAGACCCTGTTTCCAAATAAAAATATAAAAAATATAAAAAATAGGTCTGGGAGTGTAACCTGAAGGTAGAAGGGTTTCCAGGAATCCTAGTATCACCAAAAAAAAAAAAAAATGCTGAACTTATCAATAAAATACACACATTTTCTTATTCAACTATCATTTAAAAAATACTGGCCAAATGAGGTAAATTTTCAGATATAAAAATGCAAATTTCAGAGCCAGGCATGGTGGAGCACTCTTGTAATCTCAGCATCTGGGAGGCTAAGACTGGAGGACTGCAATTCACGAACAGTCTCAGCTACTTAGTGAGACCCTTCACAACTTAGTGAGACCCTGTTTCAAAATAAGAATAAAAAATAGGCTAAGGGATGTAGCTCAGAGGTTGAATGCCCCTGGGTTCCATCCCCAGACCCACCCACACACAAATATAAATTTTATTCCCAAGTTGATGTGCCCTATTTTTTATTTTCACTTGTAACAACCAGAATGTTATTTTATATAACCAGAATGTTATATAAAAGATATTTTAAAAGATATTTTATTAAGTGAGATGCCATTATTTTAATTCATAATTTTTCTTCAGATTTTTATTATATCAATGAAAATACCAGATTACTTTGGTACCAAACTTTGTGGTATACAGACAGTGATTGATAGCCTCAATTGAGGTCTTTTTAATATCTCCCCATGTTTTCTAATTTTTTGTTTCCCCACCAATCACAAATCCTACAGATTATTCCAGTCATTTTAATATTAATCAGCAATGCACTTTTTGGTGGTACTGGGGATGGAACCCAGGGGCCTTATACCTCTGGACTACACTCCCAGATCCATTTTATTATATTTTATTTGGAAACAGGGTCTCTTAAGCTAGCTGTGGCTGGCTTCAAACCTGCATGATCCTCCTGTCTCTGAACAATGCATTCTTATAATATATTAAATTCAACTTTATGTGAGGTTAATTTTCAATGACACAAAGTAAAATTTTTCTAAAACTTTTTTCAGATTTTATTTGAAATAAACTAAAAGTTCTAACCACATCTTGTAACCATTTATAACTGCTTAATGAACATATTTTTAAATATGCAAAACTACAGATTAGACAACATATATTGTCATCTATGTTAGCCAATGATTTATCATCAAACACCATGTATATCACATTTCTTCATGATATTTTTAATTCATCAGCTATAAACTGTTGCCATAAACTTAATTTACTGCAAATTTCAGCACTGTGTCTTTATTCATATCATTTTTTCTTCCTGGGAAATACTGCTCATACTATATATTTAAACACAACCTCTCTTTCTAGGTATAATAGGTAACAAATTTCTTTTTAGAAAAGTAGCTCAGATGTTCTCAAACTTCATTTGAAGAAATTTGTTAAAAATAGGCTTCTGGGTCCTATTGCCACATGATCTGATACATTATTCAATTTGATGATCCACATACAATCAATTTATCTGTGTTAGAAGATTCTATAATCTCTCTCTTGAGTCCTTAACTTCCCAGACATCGATTTTATGAATGATTTTTGTTGGGGGAAAGGATAATGGGGAGTGAATTTAGGAGTACCCTACCTTTGAGCTAGACTCTTGTTTCTTTTGAAACAGGGATTTGCTAAATTTTTGAGGGTCTTGCTAAGTTGCTGAGGATGGCATTGAACCTGTGATCCTTCTGTCTTGGCTGGGATTATAGGCATGTACCACTCTGCCTAGCTTATAAAATTTATTTGCTCATAACAGTAGCAGAAACATTAACGATTAACTTTTGTGTTTCATAAAGTAGTTTAAAAGGTACTCATATACATCATTATATTTTCTTAAGATGCACGTGAAATAGCCAGCTGTTTTGTTATTTATATTTTATAGATGAATAAACAGAGTAGTTTAGAGGTAAAGCTAGGAATTGAATCTAAACTTTTCATAGTTGCATAAATCTTTTCATGAATTTAATATATCTTTCATCAATTGATACTGAAGATCCTTTATCCCATACTACTTTGTATGCCTACAATGCCTAGAAAAGGTCTTATATACAAATACAATAAGTATTCATTACTTTAATATATAGTTTATTGAAATAAAGAAATAAAAATTTTTCTTACTTCATGAGGCATGTGATCATTTACTAAAATACTATTAAGCATTTAAACACAATGAGGTGTATTCTTTTCATCATGAAAGTTCCCTACATATATCTCCTGTATTATTTGGGATTATTTTATAAATCTAGTTCCAAAGTAAGAGAGTAGTATATTTTAAAGGAATAAACACTTTCTTGTATTTTAATTTGCTTTAGAAATGTACAATGCAAATGGTATTTAGTGACACAATTTTAAACCACATCTTTCTGTTAAGTATCTATGTTTAATTCATTTCAGGGAAGCCTAACTGTCTTAGCTGGTGCTGGAATGAAGATGATGCTGTAGCATTTGTTTCCCACAGAGGCCCACTGTTCATTTGGACCATCTCAGGACCAGATAGTGGAGTGACTGTTCACAAAGAAGCTCATAGCTTCTTGTCTGATATCTGTATATTCAGATGGCATACCAAAAAAAGGGGAAAAGTTGTATTTGGTCATATTGATGGAAGTCTATCAGTTTTTCAGCCAGGTAAGAATTCATTTAATCTAGTCTCTTAAGTTATATTTTTCTTAGCAGATATTCTTTCTAACTTACAATATGTATATTAGTCTGCCTTTTGGGACTACAACACATACCTGAGGTAAATAAGCTTAAAAAGAAGAAAGGTTTACTTTGGCTCAGTTTTGGAGGTTTAAGCATGTGACCAATTGGCTCTATTGCTTTGGGTCTGTGGCAACACAGTACATGTTAGCAGGGACATGTAGTGGATCAGTCCTACTCAGCACATGCCTGAATAGGAAAGCAAAAAAGAGGAAGATGAAAGGGCTGGCTTCCCACACACAACCACATTGGAAGCAGGTCCTCAGTGACTCAGTACATCCAATAAAATATGTTCTAAAGGTTCCACCACCTCCAATAGCACCATGAGCCAGGGACCAAACTTTTAACACATAGGTCTTTGGGGAACATTCCAGATCAAAGTATAGCAATACATAAAGTCAAAAGCAACAACGTTTTAATATTAAAGTAATAGATGTGAAAATATTATCCACTATTGAGCCAACTACACATACTAATTTGAGGTAACTTTTATTTATATGTATTTCAATACATTTAACTAAGCTGTGTAGATCTTATTTTGAATTTTCCCAAATAAATCATTTGTCCTATGTTTGTGCTTTTCGTGTCAATTACTTATGTCTACTTATTTACTAAAGAAATAACCTAAATGAAAAGTAATATACAGTGAGAAAATATGATGGCTTTTTAAAACTACTCAAAAATATTTTCTCACCTGCTTATAAGGAGACAATTTTGATGCCATAGCTCTTTAACAAAAGCTTTAAACATGGCAAAAAAAGGGACAATAACAATTTGAACCTCTAGTTAATTAATTTGGCTGAGTTAAAAGGTAGGATAGATTAATCTATTCTGATTTTTTCAAATTTCAGAAATAGCAAAAAAAAAAAAAAGTACAATTCAAAAAACAAAAGAGTACCTGACTTGGTCTTTCCTCTAAGTAACTATTGTTAACTTTTGGGAAACATGTTTTTAGTGATCTGGTGTCTCTTTTAGTATATGGGACTTAGGCTGGCTAGAAAGTTAGGTACGAGTGTTTTTACAAGAACAGAATAATAATTGCATTTAAAAACATATTACATTCAAATTATCTGAACTTAATAAAAGAAATAAGAAATGAAATTTGAAAAGAAGAGATTGTGAATTGTTAAATCTTTCTTTACAAAATAATTGTTCTTATTAACTTAAAAAAGGATTATATACAACATTGATACATTGAGGGCATTATATTTTAAATACATTTTAAACAGTACCCATTACTTGCCTTTTAAATAAAGGTAAAAATAGATACACAGATACTTCTTTACCACTTCACCACTCTGCTCTTTGTATCTGGGCTTAGTTCTTTGTGGGTTATGCTAATTTAACATGGGGATAGTTCATCCCCTTGTTGAAGATTATTATAAAAAGAGATCAATGACTCTTGCTATATTTATTTATTTATTGTATTTTTGTTATTAGTTTTTTTTTTACTTTTAGTATATCATATTGGAAATGGCATACATTCAGACTGTGCTTGGTGTCCTCTCCCACCCCCCATTTCCCCTTTCCCTTCCTCCCAATGATGAGTGTCCAGGTTGACCATGCTACATTCATACTTTTACACATATTCAAATATAGTTTCTCCATTAATCAACCTCTGCCTTCTTTCTCTCCTATCCTTCCATTTTGGCTTTGCTGAGGTTTCCCATCCATTATCTGGAGTCCCTCTTTCATCCCCAATACACTCTAGTTTGGGCATATTAGAGAAAATATATGTCCCTTCTCTTTCTGTGCTTGGATGATCTCACTTAACATAATGTTATCCGGTTTCAACCCTTTTGGAAAGATACCCAGTAATGGTATAGCCAAATCATGTGGTGGACTGAGGCAGGAGGATCATGGGATTGTAGACAGCCTCAGTTACTTACTGAGGCTCTCTGCAACTTAGTGAGACCGTTTCAAAAATAAACAATAAAATATATGACTGGGATTGTAGCTCAGAGGTCCAATGCCCCTGGAATCCATCCCTAGTACCGCAATATATATATATTTAACATATTTATATAAATATAACATCTTGGTAAATTTAATTCCATTCCAAAAGTGATACAATTTCAATTCACTTTACAAATATCTGATATATCAAGAAAACTGATATATCAAATATATGATATGTAAAAGAAAACTAATATTTTTCTGTTTTTATCTTACCCCACTGGAACATTCTAAGCACCTAATCAACTAACACATTTAATCTTTTAAAAACCTCTTTGAGGCAAGTGTTATCTCCTCTATTATGAAAGTAAAAAAACTTGGGTTCAGATTATGAATCTTGGAAGCAGAATTTGAAATAGGCAGCTAGCTTCAAATCCATCACTTCTTGATAGTCTTCATTTTGAAAAACACCTATTCCTGTGCTATTTTAACTAAGTGAATTTTGTTATTGACAAAATCAAGTGCAATACTTACATATACCTTTTTCTTATAATTTTATAGTAAAAATAGAAATATTTAAGGCACTAGAGATTACCAAAACAAAGCCATTGAGTTTGACCTGACCTTTTTTTTTTTTTTTTTTTTTTTTTTTTTTTTTTTTTGCGATACTGGAGATGGAACCCAGGGGCATTCAACCTTCAAGCTACACCTCCAGTGCTATTTTTTATTTTGAAACAGGGTCTCACTGAGTTGCAAAGAGCCTCACTAAGTAGCTGAGGCTGTCCTCAAACCGCGATCTTCCTGTCTCAGCCTCCCAAATGCTGGGGCCACAGTGTGCGCCACCATGCTTGGCAAGTTTGACTTTCATCAAGAAAACAAATTGCTTCCCTTGCATTCACATGATAATGATCCTTCCTGCAAAAAAACAACAGATTGGTATTCTCAAAACTCTTAGAGATTGGTGCTATACACCAATAAAATTATTATGATTTAAATACTAATTTTAGTCAGGTGTGCTGGTGCATCCCTGTAATACCATTTGAGAGGCTGATTCAGAAGGACCACAGGTTTACAGCCAGCTTTAGCAACTTAGTGATGCCCTTAGCAACTTGGCGAGACCCTGTTTCAAAATAAAAAATAAAACAGCTGGGGATGCAACTTAAAAGTAGAATGTCCCTGGGTTCAATCCCCAGTACCACAGTATAAATAAACAATTAATTAACCTTTTGTGACTTTTTGGAAAATTTTTTTTGTATCATAATAGGTAACAAAAATCAGAAACATGTTCTGAGACCTGAATCTCTTGAAGGAACAGATGAAGAGGATCCAATTACTGCCCTGGAATGGGACCCACTATCTACTGATTATCTTCTTGTGGCTAATTTGCATTATGGAATTCGCCTAGTAGATTCTGAATCACTTTTTTGCATAACCACATTCAACTTGCCCAGTGCAGCAGCTTCTGTACAGTGTTTAGCCTGGGTTCCCAGCGCTCCTGGCATGTTTGTAACTGGAGGTATACTCACGCCTCTTCTCCTGAGTTTTAAGTATCCTTTCATTGAGCTAGGGAAACTATAGTTTTCTGGTTAATTTTGTGTAAAATGTATTAGTATCTCAAATGCCTAGTTTACTTTAATTTATATAGTACATCTTTAAGATGATTAAAAAAATAAAAATAAGGCCCAGTGTTCTGAACTTCCAGAAATACATTGTAATATAGTATGTCTGCATATATATGTTTGTCTGTGCATGTATGAAAGACAAGAACAGTTTAATTTTGGTTATGGCAGTAAACTTACTGACCAGAATGACATTTTGCCAGGATAGGAGCCCTATCTACCTCATTAATAATCATGACTGCCCTTATCCAGATATGCCTACATAGACCCAAATATTTTGAACCTGGTTTGAAAATGAAAGTAGAACTTATTACCATGGGTGGAAAAAATGCTCCTTCATGGTTTTCTAATCATTAGGGAAATAGCAAAGGTAAGTAGTTATGAAGAATGAGACAATGGGGGTTGTTAAGGATGCTAATTAGGAATTAAGTGACTCCTTTTACCATTTGCCTAGGTTGAGAGAGAGGCCTCTGAAGAAGCATTTTCACCTACTATATAAGTACTTCCTACATTGATTAATGCAAAATAATAATGATTCTATGTCCTTTCAATATTTTAAAGGAATTCTTTACATCTTGAGTGTTTAATATACACATGGAAATAGATTATTTGTTTCTGTATATTAATTGCATTTAATTTTACAGAACTTAATAATAGGCATCACAGCTTTTAAATATATTTATTATCATCATTATTAATGAAATATAGTCCACATATCATAACATCCACCATTTTTAAAAGATACTATTGGCCCTGCATGGTGGTGCATGCTTGTAATCCCAGCATTTGGGAGGTTGAAACCAGAGGATGATCAATGTTCATGGACAGTCTCAGCTACTTTGGCCCTTTACAACTCAATGATACCCTGTTTCAAAAATAAAAAGACTGAAAAATAGGGCTGGGGGTATAGCTCAAAGGTACAGTGCCTGTGGGTTCCATTCCCAGTACTGAAAAAAAAAAGTAAAAAATGATACTATTGGGTGGTTTGCAGTATAGTCACAAATTTGTACAGCCATCTCCACTAATTCCAGAATATTTCATGATTCCCCAACCAACTCTACCTATGAACAGTAAAGTTTCATTCCTCCTTCACAGTCCCTGGAACATGTGCACACATATAATCTGGTAACATACTTTCTATACTTGTGGGTTTGTGTAATCTATTTTCTATATCTATATGGATTTGCCTACTCTAGACTAATTTCATATAAATGGAATCATTCCATATATATCCTATTGTGTCTTGCTTATTTGACTCACATAACTCTGTCAAGGTTCATCTTGCATTTATCAGTACTTCTTTCTATGGCTGAGTAGTATCCCATTATGTGAATATGCCATTAATCATTCACAGACATTGATATTGTTTCTACTTTTATTCTATTTTGAAAAATATTGTCATAAACAATTATGTACATATTTTTGTATGGACATATGTTTATAATTACGTTGAGTATAAACCTAGAAGTGGAATTGCTGGGTCATGTGGTAATTCAGTGATTGGCTGCCTGATGAACTGCCAGATTGTTCTCCAAAGCAGCTATTAAGTGGGGTTTTTGGAAAAAGTAAGACTTTCTAATGGTCTTCAGCTATATCTAACAGTCCTTATTCAGTTAAAAGTGGACAGTGGAACAGTTTAAAATGTTTGAAGAGAGCCAGGCATGGTGGCGCACACTTGTAATCCCCACGCTTGGGAGGCAGAGACAGGAGGATCACGCAGGTTCGAAGACAGTGCTGTTGGCTTAAGAGACCCTGTTTCCAAAAATAAAAAAGTATAAAATAGGTCTGGGAGTGTAGCCCGTGGGAGTGTAGCCGGAAGGTAGAAGGGCTTCCAGGAACTCCAATACTACCAAAAAATAAAAAATAAAAAATAATGTTTGAAGAGTGAAAGAATTATTTAATGTTAAAAATGGAGAGTTTTTGTAGCTGACAGTGTCATACAAGTGTATATAAATGAAGTGGTTTTACAATCTAATTATTATACCATTCTTGGGGTAGAGGGAAATCTTCCAAAGCAGGCTTATAATAAAAAAGAAAAAGTGCCCCAGATTTAAAAATTAAAAAGCATTTTAGTAGTTTCTTTGGTTGTAACATTATATATACATCGCCATTCAAAATATATAAATTATTGCTAAAATTTTCTAAGCTGAAGTCTTTTTATTATTTTTATGTGAGAATTAGTTTTGAACAAAATTTGTTAACGTGCTTGTTTGATCATCTGACTAGATTCTCAGGTGGGTGTTTTGCGGATTTGGAATGTTTCAAGAACAACACCTATTGATAATTTTAAATTAAAGAAAACAGGATTTCACTGCTTACATGTGCTTAATTCTCCTCCAAGGAAAAAATGTAAGTAAATGTCAAAATATTAATATTTAAAATATATTTATATCAACTAAAATGACATATAGTGATGTAAATATATTAAATACCGTATGCACTTTGAGAAGCAAATCTTAGATATAGCCTTAATTATGTGTGTGTGTATATAAAATGTGTGTGTGCAACACATGTTTTAAAGGGACCACCAAATTCACAAAATGACTAATATTACTAAATTGAAATTATTAGAAGCCAACTTGTATTTATAAAATGCTGTTAAATTAGACTATTCAGATCACCTTAAATTGTTTCTGTGAATAAGATGAAAACAATGATAATGGTGAAAATAAGTTAGTAATATCAAAAGTGATGGGTCTAAACAAAACTGATCTGGCCAAAAGAATTTATTTCAAACATGGCTCACTTATCATCTGTACAGATTATGACAAAGTTCAAAATGTAATGTTCACATTAGAAGATCTAGAATTCATATTTCATCTTTACATACAAGTTGTTGCTGAATTTGTAGTTAAAATTATGGGCATTCTATATCTTCTTCATTTTTGTTGTGTATTTTTACTGATTGTCATTCATTGCTCCTGGAAACAAGAAAAAAAAATAACAAAACATACTTATGCTATAAATAAAAATCACTGGAACTTGGAGGAAGTTTAATATTTGATTTTTATTGAAGGTAAGGGAAATTAATTTCCTGTTAGGTCTATCACCATCACTCTGCATGGTTGGTAGTGTTTCTGTTTTGTTTGGATCATAAAAAAATTAGATAAGGAATTTAGTGATTGAAAAATCTAGAGTAATTCCTCTTTACTTGAGTCGGTGTATGTTTATAATATGCTACTCAAGCATACATATGATTATAATATCGTAAATAATTAGCAGTGGTTAGTCAAATTTCTACATTTTTATATATAATTTAGCAGGCAGTGGTAAGTAGTAGAAAAATGCCTCTATTTTACCTTCAGCCTTTTAACAAATTTAAGCCTTTCATTTATGTCCTAATACTTTTAGGACCTGGATATTTTGATATCTAGAAATATTAAGAGAAATGGAATAATATGCAGGAGGCTCTCTTATTGTTTTGTAGTCTACTTTTGTTAGTTTTAGTTTCTTTGTTTATAGATTATGAACTTCTCTATTTTGGAATGATTGAGACATCACAGATTCTCTTTTCTTTAATACTTGTTCATAGAGCAGAAGTCTATATCTATTAGTCAATTAGAAAATATAAAGACGCACATACCAATCTTGTTAATTTTGAGTATTTCTTCTTTTTTTTTTTTGCGGGTCTGGGGGTGGAACCTAGGGGCATTCAACCTCGGAGCTACACCCCCTGCCCTATTTTTTATTCTTTATTTTGAGACAGGGTCTCACTGAGTTGCAGAGGGCCTCACTAAGTAGTAGCTGAGGCTGTTCATGAACCATGATGCTCTTGTCTCAGCCTCCCAAATGCTGAGATTACAAGTGTGCACCACCACACCCAGATGAGTATTTCATTTTAGATAACCTATGTTTTCCCCTCAATTTTTCTTTTTTCTTTCTTTCTTTCTTTTTTTTTTTTTTTTTTTGCAGTACTGGAGATGGATCCCTGGGGCATTCTACCTCCAAGCTATACCCACAGCCCTGTATTTTATTATTTATTTTGAAACAAGGTCTTGCTGAGTTGCAAAGGGCTTCACTAAGTAGCTGAGGCTGTCAGGGAACTGTGATCCTCCTGTCTCAGCCTCCTAAATGCTGGGATTACAAGTGTGTGCCACCATGCTTGGCTCTCCCCTTAATTTTTAAATATAATAGTTTAGAAGAATAATTATGAAAATGAAGTTTTTAGTTTGATTTGGAGAAAGACAATAATACATGAATGTCTGACAATTGAATTTACTTTTTACTGATTTTTTTTGTACCAGAGTTTTTGAGGATTTTGCACAGTGAGAAATGGCATAATTGCTATACTTGAGGCTGTATATACAGTAAAACCTAGGGGTTTTTAAATGTTTGGGGAAATTCTTATGGGAAAAAAAGATGTAGAAGAACCTCTAACAAGGTTAATGCTCATGCTGAGGTCTTTTGAGAATTCAGTGTGTACATTTTGGTATCTAATTTAGTAGTTAGTGGTAAGCTTTAGCTTACACAAAAATAAAATGGTTTAAAAGAAAAAAATAAAAGGTAGATAATATCACTGAATTCTAAAAAGTATGAGTTACAGATTGATGCATTAAAGTTAAGACCAGTCATCTGCTCATAATGTCAACTAAATAAATTATTAGAAAAAGCAGCCATGCATTATATTAGCTTTTAACCCAGCTATCCAATATTTCATCAAACTGGTTACTTCCAAATTCTTTTATTTGTTGTTCATTATAGTTGGACTCCCTCTCACTCTCCAATTCAGAGAAATGAATATTATCCATAATGAATCAGGAAGACTTTATCTTGGTAATAAAAGAATGTACTGGGAAATATTTATCCATATTTTAACATGTAATTAATAATAGATTGGTCTAACAATTACAGTGGCATCATTATTTTGCATGATGTTTGTAAGAAAATATTCACCATCTAAAGAAAAACTTCTTGAAAGGAGAGAAAATATGGATTAAATAACATACAATAATTAACTAAAAAGAAGATGTTTATATAATTGAAAGAGAAATGAAAGTCTACGAACAATAAAAAATAAGAAAGAAGAAAGAAAAGTTGAGATAGAAATGTATGTCAGACTGTAATTCATGATTTGGGTGCTAAATTGGATTATAACAAATCTCAAAAATAATTGTGTTCATTGGCTTGAAACTAGTAGCAAAGAATTATTCTCTTTTAAAGAGAAAAATCCCATACATATTTGCAATTTATGTGAGTAAGTGTGGAATAAGCTATCATGTCAGTATTTTGAAGAGAGAGTACATTAAAAACAAGCAGGCTGTGCTATAATTTATGGGGAGGTAAAAAACACAAATATTCACAACAGACTGTGATTTCTCACTCACTAATTTTAATTCATTTTACTCCATCTGTACATCTCTATACCTCTTGAAATTAAGTCCAATTTTATGCTTGTATTTCCATATTGTCTGGCTATGCTGAAGAAGTGTTTCAGTGTGGCAGAAACCATGATCATTTATATAGATTCTGGATTTGAAAACAAAACAAAGCGAATAAGTATCTATAAACTAAACCAATGGCTTTGTTCCACTGGGAAGCCATTGACATAAATCCTCTGTCTCCCTTCTATTTTAGTTTCAATTCAGTCTCCAACCAAAAATCATTATACATCTTCAACAAGTGAAGCAGTTCCACCCCCAAGTTTGACACAGAATCAAGCATTTTCTCTTCCTCCGGGTCATGCCGTGTGCTGTTTCTTGGATGGTGGTGTTGGACTTTATGATATGGGGGCCAAGAAGTGGGATTTTCTTAGGGACTTGGTATGTTGGCAGTAATTTCTTCTATTAAACACAACACTTACTTGGCATAAATTTGTGTTGTTCACCTTTACTCTATACTAATATAAATGAAATTATTGTTATAAGTAATGATATATGAAGATCTAGTTGGTTGAAACATGTTTAAATATAGAGTAATAAAACTATTAAGATTATGTAAATGTTAGAAATTAAATTTTTTGAAAACATTAATGTCTACTTACCTCATGTTGTATGTAGTGGTCAAGTATACTTCAAAAGCCAGGGGTGCAGCTCAGGGTAGAGTGCTTGTCCTGGGTGAAGCACCTGTTCTAATTCCTGTTTTCACTCGAAAAAGAGAAAAAGCATATAGGGGTACATTATTGAAGGCAATATAGGGAATAGAATTCTTTTAGGATTAGAAAGACAACCTTTTGTCATTTATTCCAAAGCATATTGCTCCAATGTTGTCCGTGAACAGAGTAAGGTTGGATCAGCGGGTTTCTAAGCCTTATTTCTATTGTCGCATCATTATAATTTGCAAATTCTGTTCTTACCATCATTAAGCCTTTACATAAGATACAGTACAACTTCTTATGGTTCATTTTGTATCCATACTACTTTATATAGTACCTAGAACACAGGAAGACTTTAATAATTATATTTAATGATGACATGCAATAATGCACTTTGTTTATAAGTAATGTTTGTCAAAGTTATCCTCTTTAATTCTCCATAGTGTAGAGTTTATAAAAATACTCCTATTTCCCACAGGTTTGAATTAGATAAAGCTAGACACTTAGCAAACTTAATTGTTAATTTCTTTCCTATGATTTCACGTAGAAAAGGAATCTAGACTTTGTGTCTGTTTTTTGGCTGTACTGGGGATGAAACCCAGGGGCATTCTACCACCAAGCTACACCCCTAGACCTATTTTTTAATTCTTTATTTTGAAACAGCATCTCACTGAATTGTAAAGGGCCTCACAAAAAGGCTGAGGCTGTTTGCAAACTGTGATCCTCCTGTCTCAGCCTCCCAAATGCTGGGATTACAAGCGTAATCCACCTCACCTGGCTAGGTTTTCTTTTAAAAAAGAGAGGGAATGAATCGATAAGGTTGAGTCATTTTGAGACTGCTCGTTTAATTTTGCCCTGAAAAAACACTGAACAATAATAGTACAGATATTTCTGAAACAATGTATAGCTTGATTATAAAAATATTTCTTTTGTAGATATTTATTAGAAAATTATTTGATTTTATTTCCATTTATCCTTTTTCATGTAAACTCTTTCCTAATGTTGTAAACTTTTTTCTGTATTTAAAATTGCCATTCAAACAAATTTATGATAAAGAAGGGAAAAATAGAAGAACACAGTTAATTTTATAAAAAGTTGTTTTAGGCTTGGCATGGTGGCACACACTTGTAACCCCAGTACTTGAAAGGCTAAGAAAGGAGGATTATAGGTCCAAGGACAGCCTTAGCAACTTAGGGAGATCCTGTTTAAAAAAAAAAAAAAGAAAATGGCTGGAGGTAGAATGTCTTATGGGTTCAATCCCCAGTACTAAAAATAATTGTTTTAATAGAAGAGAAATCATGCAACTTTAACTCAGTTTTTTATTAAGTGTATAGCTTCACAATAAAATGTTTTAGTCATAATATATGTTAAATTTATAAATCTAATAAATACTAAAAAGTACTACAAAGTCACTTAATTATACATTATTTCACTAGCTTTACTCATTTAAAAAAAATCTGCCAGTCAGAAGAGGTAGTCATTTTTTTCCCTTATACTTTATCCTGTCTTAAACACAACTCCAAATTTGAAATACTAGAGGTATTAGTAGAAGAAACATTTCCCTCTTCATATATACATATATATGAAGCTCCAAAGATTTCAGATTACATAGAGTAAGAATTCTTATTACTATACATTCTGAAAGAGATGCTACCATATGAAGGTTTGCCTGTTAAAATTAAGAAAAATGGGTCGGGCGTGGTGGCGCACGCTTGTAATCCCCGCACTTGGGAGGCAGAGACAGGAGGATTGCGCAGGTTCGAAGCCAGCCGCACGTGCTGGCTTAGGAGACCCTGTTTCCAAATAAAAATGTAAAAATAGGTCTGGGAGTGTAGCCCGGAGGTAGAAGGGCTTCCAGGAACCCCAGTACCACAAAAAAAAAAAAACAAATTTAAGAAAAATGAAGCCTCTCATGGTGGCTTACGCTTGCAATCACAGCATTAAGGAGGTTGAGACAGGAGGATCACAGTTCATGGCCAACCCTGCTACTTAGTGAGGCCCTTTGCAACTTAATGAGACCCTGTTTCAAAATAAATAAATAAAAGAATAGGACTGGGAGTGTAGCTGGGAGGTCGAATGGAACCTGGGTTCCATTCCCAGTACTGAAAAAAATTTTTTTAAAAAGGCTATATTTTACTCTTCTTCCCTGTTTCCTTCTTGGTAAGAAGAAAGCAGAATTACAATTTGGTTCTTGATATGTGGATTTTCAACGTTACAATTTGAAGGTATAGCAGTGAAATACAATTTAAAAGAACACATACATGCTACTACTGCCTTAAGTATGTTCTTAATGTGAGAAATAACCATCTGAAATAACGCCCACCAGTGAACCCATGGTTGTAACCATCTTCCTTTTTTCCTTTTTTTCTAACTTTTGGAGTTTTCCTCCTCTACATTCACCTAAAAGAGAGACTTTAGAGCACCTTTGCATTTCCCCAAGAATTTCCGTTTCTGCTGTTAGTGGAAATACAGAAAGTTTGAAGGCTTTCATTGTCTATCTTACTACAGCAGTTGAGGAATAGAAAGCCCTGTTCTCATATCTCAACTCCATCTCTAGATCTAACTCATTATAGTTTCTGCCGCTTGCATTTCAATTTCCATTCTTCAGTATTTGGAAGAAGACAAAATACAATTCTGACTTTATTTTTTAGCCTCTTTATTTTTGAAAAAAGGTCTCACTGAGTTGCGAAGAGCCTCACCAAGTAGCTGAGAACTGCGATCCTCCAGTCTCAGCCTCCCGAATGTTGGGATTTCAAGTGTGTACTGCCACACCCAGCCTAATTCTGGCTTTTTAAATTGGATTTGAACAGATGTTCCCATGGACACATTAGTTATTAAGTGCTACTGTACAGGTATATGTTTACATGCATATACCACTTCATAGTCTTATGAAGTGTTTAGTCTTATGAAGGGTGTTTAGAATCCAAATTCCAAAGAATATATGTGCTAGAAATTTTTGAAACAAAACTCATAAAATTTTGAGGCAATGCCTGATTCTTCCTATTTCTGCCCAAATTGTGAGGACCTTTTGGAATATATATATATCATTAGTATTAAAAAGGAATATTTGTATTAACAGAAATTTAGTTTTGCTATCACATTGTTCTTTTACTCTACTGCCAGAATGGCATGTAGTATTGATAAGTAATCGCTTTATACATGTCTAGCTTATTATTCTGTTTATTAAAAATTCAGAATACTTTGTATTGAATTAAAATTGATGAATGAGGCTTTTGAACAATTTGAATTTAGTTGCTGAATTGAAGAACTGTGGTTGAATAACATGTAGGTCTGCACAAAATATAATTTGACTAATGCCACAAATGGCAAATTCCACAGCTGACTTATGTAACAGATCACAGTCAAATGGTAGGTTCCCTAAAAAGAGTGTATAAACTTATCTTCAGGCTATGCATATGGGATATATAGGAAATAGCAATGACATTCATGTTTAGACTAAAGTCTCATCACAAAGACGTTTCACTATACAAAATGGAAATATTCCAAAATTCAAAAAAATATCTGAAGTTTGTAACACTAACCATCCCAAGCATTTCAGATAAGGGATATGCAACCTGTAGCAATAACAGTAGCATTGATTCCAATTTTGTGTGTTTCTGTTTGTATATTTTTGCATTAATACTTAGAAAATCATACTACCTGTATCAATCTGATCATGTATTATGGTCTGTGGATTAATGGTGTCTATTTTTCTCAGTAGTTATGACCTTTTTATACTGCATGCTTAGGGACATGTGGAAACTATCTTTGACTGCAAATTCAAACCTGATGATCCAAATCTTTTAGCAACAGCTTCATTTGATGGCACTATAAAAGTTTGGGATATAAACACACTAACAGCAGTCTATACTTCCCCGGGTAATGAAGGGGTTATTTATTCCCTCTCATGGGCTCCAGGTAAGAAGTTATTTTATTAAAACCAGGAATGCAATTAAGTGGCTTTGCTAAATTTTATTTTCATTTGAATTATCTTCTTCCTCCAGATATCATCTTGTTCCAAATGATCATAGAGGCAAATTAATACCAACATTTGGTTGCTTTAGTTTTAGAATAGACTACCTGCAGAGGTACTTTAATTCTTGAGCCTTTTAATATAACATAGTCATATAGAAAAGCCACAGTAAATCTGAATAATCTTTACTCATCCGATTTTTAGCTGTATTTGTAGAGCTATGTCTTGAAATGTATAAGACATTTGCATGATAAAAGTTTCTCAGAAATTTTTCATGTGATCCAAATTTATGAAAATAATAATATATTTTCTAAAAATTATGATGACTTCCCCAGATACATGTCATAAATATCAGTGATTAAATTTTTAATTATAACAATATATATATATAATCTCCAACCTTTGTAATATTGAAGAACTTTTATGCCATAAAATTGTTTCTTCTCAACCTCAGAAAGATGTAATGTAGACACCTCTATCCATAAATGAGAGATATCCTACAAAACCTTTGACACTTTCTCCCAAATACTTTTCTATAAAAATAATTTTATACATATAAGTGGATTTCACTTTATAGATTATTTATTATGCTTAATTATTTATCCTAATAGTAACTCATTGATTTAATAACCAGTGTTAACCAGGATACAGCTTATCTTTATTTTTTAACTTATTTCTTCAAGCATGGGAATTCTTAATTTTGAATTTTAGAGCCTTCAAGATGTTTAGATTTCATTAGAGTCTGTAAATTTCTTGGGATCTTATGAATTATTTTTAGTTTATAACATTTATGCCTGTATCTGTCAAGAACATAATCAGATTTCCAGAGTGGTCCATGACACACAAATGGTTAAGGTCCGGTCTTTTCTATATCTTATATCTACAGTGAAGAGAAGTCTGGAAACAAAATGATCTTACCTACAACTCTTGATGGCAGTGTTGGCTCTTTTAAGCCTGTGCTCATAATTATCGTAGTGTGCATGACCACAGCAGGTTTTCCTAGCCTGCAGTATGGGAATTGGAGCAGCCAGTAGAGTAACATAACACTATGTGTGCTATTAGTTGAACATTTTTTAAAGAATCACATTTGTGGCAATTATTTAATATGTAATATCTACCACATTTCTTCCCAAGGTGGTTTAAATTGTATTGCTGGGGCAACTGCCCAGAATGGAGCTTTTATTTGGGATGTTCAAAAGGGGAAGATGATACAACGATTTAATGAGGTGAGATGCATTTATTGCTACTGAGTATCATGATGTCTTACACTGTACAACGTTCTGTTAATGTTATTTCTTAACAGTTAATAACCTGGTAGTTTGTTAATCTTTTATTTAGAAGAAAATCAAAGTAATTGCTCATATGCTGAAATCATTCTGATAATTGTAGATGAGTCTAAGATTCAAAAAAATTCAAAAAAATGAATTGCAGATTCCAAAAATTTTATATCATCCTCCAAAAAATCTAAGCAAATAATAAGTAATGAGAGGAAGACTAAACTCAGAAGATTCAAGTTACAATTCTAGTTCTATTAGTTGTACCTCTTGACAGAAAGAGAATCATTTTGTTGCCTTGAACCTATTTTTCACCTATAAAATGATGAAATTGGATTCATCACCTTTTAAACTTCCTTTCAGTTGTCAAATTCTGTTACTGTATTGCAAGTCCAAAAGCTGGCCCTCTTCCTATATGTGATGCCACAAATTGCACTTATACTTAGGCTTAAATTATCATGCCATATTTTACCAAGTCTCATTAATATTTGTGTTATATGATATATTTATAGTAATGTACAATTTGATGCAACAGAAATATGATAAATGTCTTTATATTGAAATTTCATTTTTATAAACAGCAACTGTTGAATTGTATTAAATATATAATTTCTCTGAAAGTTATTTATATAATTGAGGCTTAAAAACCATTTTACATGAAAAAAAGCCTCATTACCTATTCTGAAAATTAGAATTTGGAACCTTAAAGCAAGATACAGACTTTGAATTATATATGTCTTTGAAAGAAGGATGGCGATCTCCCTCCAGTTTCCACATATAGGAGAAAATATACATCTCATGTTTTGAGGTGCTTAAACTTGCTTTTTATAATATTCTTCAGTTCATCCATTTTTCCACATATAATATGAGTAAAATTCTTTATGGATGAATACAATTGTATTGTGGATATGTCTATGTATGTATCTATACACAAACACCTAGGCTGGTTCCATATTTGGCTATTGCAAATTGTGCTGCTATGAATATGGATATATAATACTTTTATTTCAGTTACTTTGAGGATATGCCCAGGAGCACTATTACTGTATCATATGGTAGTTATATTGCCAATTCTCTGAGAAACCTCCATACTGATCACCATAGAAGTTTGTAGTCTCATCAACAGTATGCTTTAGTTACTATTTCCCCACATTTGCTCTAGCATTTATTATTTGTCTTCTTGATGATTGCCATTTTAACTGGAGTTAGATGAAATCTTAGTGTAGTTTTAATTTGCATTTTCCTGATTGCTAAACATGTTGAACTTTTTTTTTGTGTGTGGGTCTGGGGATGAAAGCCAGGGGCATTTGACCACTGAGCTACACCCCTTGCCCTATTTTTTATTCTTTTTATTTTGAAACCAGGTCTCACTGAGTTGCAGAGGGCCTCACTAAGTAGCTGAGGCTGTCCGCGAACCGTGATCCTCCAGTTCTCAGCCTCCCTAATGCTGGGATTACAAGCGTGCACCACTACGCCCTGCATGTTGAACTTTTAAAAATATATTTGTTTGCCATTTGTATTTCTTCTTTTGAAAGAATCTATTCAATTTGATTGCCTAAGGAGGATTACGGCAGGGAGGAGAGGGGATATAGTCATAAAGAATGTAACAATTGAAATAATGCTACAAATGTTCACAAAATTACTAATTCCAATTTCAAAGACATGAACAAGAAGGGTGAGGAAGGAAGGAGGGACCCTGTAGGAAGGAAACCAAGAGTGGTATGCATGTATTTTTCTGTCATTCTATATCCCAATATGATATAAAATTACAGTGCACTAATGCACACTTGTCATTCCAGTTCTTGGGAGGCTGAGACAGGAGGATTGCAAGTTCAAGGCCAGCCTCAGCTACTTAGTGAGGCCCTCTGCAACTTAGTGAGACCCTGTTTCAAAAGAATAAAAAATAGGTCTGGGGTGTAGCTCAGAGAAAGAATCCCCGTGGATTCAACTCTTTGTTTTGTGTCAAACAAAAAGCAATAGAGCCACCACATTTATGTCTTAAAACAATGGATTTAAGTATGAAAGTGTTACACATTTGCATTAGCTTTTCATATACAGTGACCAAATACCTGACAAGAACAGTTTAGAGGACCAAAGATTTATGTGGGCTCAAGGTATGAGATGTTCAGTCAATGGTTGGCTGGCTTCAAGACAGAAACATGGCTACCGGGTGTAGTGGAGGAAAGCTACGCAGGAAGGCCAGGAAGCAGGGTGCGGTGAGGGGCTACAAAGGGATAGTTAACACCCAGTAAGTCCTTTTAAGTTAGTTGCTGATTCAGTTATTTCACCTCTGCACAGTTTTGCTTTGCTAATGCATGAGCTTTTCTGGGAGACATTCCGTATCCAATTCGTAACAGCATTCTTAAAGTATGTATTGAAGTTTTTGCTATTGACAAGAATACGTCTGCTGGTATTATGAAAAATAAGATCATAACAGAAAAGAAATACTAAGAAGTAAATAAATAAGAGAAAAAAGGGGTGAATTATTTTTTATTGATAGGTATTTTGCATTTTTTGAAGCATGGAAAAAATGGAATATTCTGCGTTTCCTGGAGTCATAAAGATTCCAAAAGAATAGCAACCTGCAGTGGTGACGGTTTCTGGTAAGTACTCTGTATGATATTATGAAATTACCCTGTTTATAAAAGGTGGTTTATCCCTAGTACTGCAAAAAAAGATGGTTTATCATTCAAAGTGTATATCAATGATATCTCATTTTTACAGCTATACCAACTATCATAGATATTATTTATCATTTAATTTACTTAATAAACAACAGTTTGTTTCTTTAAGAATATAAAATAAACCAGTCATTGTCTTCTAAATGAAAATACCATGTGAATTATAGCAAAAAGGCTGAATTCCCTCAAGGAAATTTTAAGGGCTCATCACATTTTGGAAGGAAAAATATTTCACAGGTGTTTCAAGAGATATCAAATGCCATAGCAAATTTTTCACAGATTTTAGGTTATTTTATTTATGAAAGGATAAAATGTCTTTGAAAGCAGGAATATGATAATCCAAGTGGCATTTTTTTTTCCCCAAAAGAGCAAACCGAGCTGGGCATGGTGGTGCTTGCTTGTAATTCCAGTGCTTGAGAGGCTGAGACAGGAGGATTACAGGTTCACCTTCAGCCTCAGCAACCTCATGAGGTCCTCTGCAACTTAGTAAAACTCTGTTTCAAAATAAATTGTAGAGCTGGGTGTATCTTGGATGTAAAATGGACCTGAGTTCAATCTCCAATAACACAAAAAATAACAACAACAAAAAAGCAAACTTCCCTGACATTTTGTTTTAAAAAGTATGTGTTTTCTTAATTTGTTATTTCCCGGGAAAAGGTGGGTTTCCAAGTACAATAATATAAGGGAAAATTGCCCTGGTTTAAAATTGGACAGTGCTACCCTTTGGCTATCAATCGTCAAACTTGGAACTTGGCAGGACTAAAAAGACACTCTTGATTGTTGAGAACACAGAAGTTTGTCTTCTGTTAGATTGCTCTATACTAAATTCGATTTTCCCATTCTCATTTTTTTTTTTTTTTTTTTTGCAGTTCTGGGGATTAAACCCAGAGGATTCTACCTCTGAGCTATACCAATCCTATTGTGTGTGTGTGGGGGGGGTACTGGAGATGGAACCCTTCTACCTCCGGGCTACACACACACACACACACATACATACATATATATATATATATATATATATATATATATATATTTTTTTTTTTAACAGGGTCTCTTAAGCCAGCAAGGCTGGCTTCGAACCTGCCTGATCCTCCTGTCTCGGCCTCCCAAGTGCGGGGATTACAAGGGTGCGCCACCACACCCAGCTACCAACCCCATTTTTTATACTTTATTTTGAAGCTGGATCACACTAAGTTGCAGAGGGCTTCACTAAGTATTTGAGGCTACCCTTGAACTTAGAATCCTGCTTTCTTAGCCTCACAAATACTGAGATCACAAGCATGCACCACCACACCCAGCATCCCATTCTCGATTTTAACTTAAAAGAGTAGATATCGAAACCAAAGATCCTTTATGAGGAAATTAATATTTTATAAATAGATTAATGATGTTTCTTTCCTGAAAAAGAACTATTTGCAAATTGGTAGATACCTAACAACAAAAGATATGCCTAAGAACTTTTAATTAAGTGAAACATAGTTAACTTTACCATTTATTTTCAGGACATTATTTACTTGATAAATACTATGTTCAGTGATTAAGCATTTGTAAGCATCAGTTACCACCACTCACAAGGAACCTCAAAACTTTTAGTGGGTCTAATGGCATTTAAAAGTATATTTTAAATAACTTTTGAAACCTTACTACTTTTTTCCCCCCCTAATGAAATCAATAGCCCTTCCATTGTGGCTAAAATAGATTAGAGTAAGATAGCTGTTTCTTTATTTTTGCAGTTAAATAATAAGGACCCTTCGTTGATAATGGGAGTTGGGGTTTCTCTGAATATCTGTTACTGCCATAAAAATGGTATAAATCATAAGCCCTGGTTACAGCAGCACATATAGCCAACTTTGTAAATGAATAAACACTATAAAATTTAAACCACCTAATTTTGAAAATCTAATGCATATGTTAGATGATTGCATTAAAAGGTATTAAATATATTTTTCTAAACTAAAAAACTGTAAGAAAATATTTCTAAAGCAATATTTATCACTTTTAATTTGATTTAAATGAATTCCTATGGTTAATATTACATGATGCAAATACACTTGTAGTTGGTAATATCACTTTACACAGTACTTTGAAGTATTTATGATTTGCAAAAAGGGCTTCTATCTTGAATACTCATTCTTGAAAGTGACAATTCTGATTTTATGCCCTTGAATAATGTATTTAGACTATCATTTTCCTATTAACACCTTATAATTAATTTCAGTATTATTCGAACAATTGATGGTAAAGTACTGCACAAATATAAACATCCAGCTGCAGTGTTCGGTTGTGATTGGAGCCAAAACAACAAGTAAGACTTTTTTTCTGAAATAAGTAATAATTATATTTTAGATATTTTAAATACCCATACATTGTATGCTATTTTCATAGGTAAATCTTGCCACTCTTTTTAGATATTTGTCTTACCTAACAAATGAGAAGCTTTGTGTTTATTTATTTTAATTATTTTTATTTTAAGAAGTTTTTGTATAATTTAGAAATACTGATTTCATGCTGTCAAGACAACTTTAAGGTACTTTGGAAAAATCATATTTCTAACTAAGAAAAAAATGGAAAAAAGTACATTCTATGTGTGACCTTTACCATTGAAATGCAGTCTCTTCCCTAATTTGTTTTAGGCATCTATGTAGTGCTATTGTTCCACCATGACTTTCCATAGGGTCCCACCTCAGACTTAGGCTTCTGCACTGAATTATTTCCTTAAATATGGAATTTAGTGGGTAATTTTGAAAGGGAAACCTTGCTTGTGAGTTGAGATTTAAAATAAGTCCAAGTATAATTTCAAAAACATTGGACCTTTAACTCACTGCATTTCCAATAATTTTGTGTTTCAATATTTTCTTTGATAGAATATAAATTATATTTAAATAAATTATATTTAAAAATCCAAACTTTAGGTTTTTCAAAAACAGCATGAATTTTCTTATGTTTTTCCATACTACACATGAAAAGTATATAGATGAATATTGAAATCTTATTATATTTGTGTTTTTAATCAAACCATATGTTATACAAAATGTTATGTATTTCTTCCAGTAAATACAGAAACACATTGTTGGTTTGTTGGGTTATATTCAAATGAGCTAATGACTAGTACATCCCAAGGTCTAAAAATTGCTAAAAACAAAAACTACCAAATCCCAAATCCTTGTCACTTGCTTTTATACATATCATTTCTCAATTTTCATTTCCAATCAGCTACCAATACCTGTCATATGCTCCACCTAAATATTCTTTATTTAAACATCTCCTTGCCACCAAACCAATAATATTTTCACTTTTATGTTTGTTTTAGGGGTCCCTCAAAAGCCTTCTAAAAAAATCCAAGAATTTACACTTTTTATAACCACTTTCTCTCTTCCCATCTGCGTTCTCTGTGTTGTTATCAGAGTCAACATTTAAGGCACAGATTTTTTTTTTTTTTGGTGGTATTGGGGTTCCTGGAAACCCTTCTACCTCCGGGCTACATTCCCAGACACCTATTATTTATTTATTTATTTATTTATTTGGAGACAGGTATCTCTTAAGCCAGTGAGTCTGGCTTCGAACCTGCGCGATCCTCCTGTCTCTGCCTCCCAAGCGCGGGATTACAAGCGTGCGCCACCACGCCTGGCTAAGGCACAGATCTTAACATAGCATTTGACTGTTTAAATTCTTTAATAGTTTCCCATGGGTTGTAGGATAAAATATAAACAGCAGATCCTGTAAAAAAGACTCTGTATAAAATAGTTTCTGTCTACTTTATTATTCTCATTCTGTGCCACAATCACCATCTCCTTGCATCTGAATCTGTTTCCCTTTATCTAGGATTCTACTCCCTACCTCACACCACACACCCACCTAAATTGAACATAGAAAACTGCTACCCATTCCTTAACTCCCAGCTCAAAAACTACTTAAACAGAAAAGCTATCTCTAATCTCAGTATTAGGTAAATTTCCCCAATAATGAGTATTTAGAGCACTTATTATAATAAAATTAAAGTTTAAACTCTATAACTGTTGCATATTAACTGTCTCACCTTCTAAAGGCCCATAAGATCCCCAACTACATTGTCTATGTTTATTTTATTTTATTTTATTTTATTTTATTTTATTTTTTTCGGGTGTGGGGATGGAACCCAGGGGCATTCAAACTCTGAGCTACACCCCCTGCCCTATTTTTATTCTTTAATTTGAAACCGGGTCTCACTAAGTTGCTGATGGTCTCACTAAGTAGCTGAGGCTGTCCGCGAACCACTATCCTCTGGTCTCAGCCTCCTGAATGCTGGGATCACAAGAGTACTCCACCACATCCGGCTTGCATTGTCCATGCCCAGCTTGCATTGTCTATGTTTAGCAAGATATTCTTAGCAAAACACTGAGTGCTAAACCTCATTCTCCCTTGAAACACATAGATGTTCAGTAAATATGTTAATTATGCAAATTAATATAATTAGCTTGAATTAATGGAAGCATTATCTGAATAACAGAAAAATTCACTAGAACAGTTCTATTTTCATTGTTTTAAAGGGTTAATAAAGTATTTGAAAATTTGAAATGAGATTTAAATGCATTATGATTAGTTTCTTAATAAAGCTTTATTGAAAAGTTGACAATAGAAGTATGTTAACTGTTATGCTTACCACCAAACATGACTCATGAATTTTTAAAAGGTTTTTTTCAAGAACCTTTGAAAATATTCTTATTGTATTCATATTATGCTTTGTATCTTGGAAGCAAAATAAAATGCACTGACCTTATCAAAGTTCACTAATAAGGTATTTTGAAATTATAAGCCAAATATCTTTATCTATCCTTCAGATATTTTATGTTTATGTATCTGCATCCACATATATATAAAAATATTCTTGTGGGTAGATGTAAATATATGTACTATGCAAAATATGGTTTCAAAATGGAGACTGGCCTGTTTATTAGTGGGCCTTAGAAAGATGTAATATGTTTATAGCAGTTTTCTAAATATTATATTTCTGCATATGGGCTTACTGAAGCTGGGCATGTACTGGGATTACATGCCTGTAATCCCAGTACATGTAAAGCTGAAACAGGAAGATTCCAGGTGTTTAGAAGCCAGCCTGGGTAACTTGCAAGACTCTTTCTCAAACAAACAAACAAACAAACAAACAAATAGACTGGGTATGTAGCTCAGTGATAGTATATAGAGGATTCAACCCCCAGTATCACAATCAATCAACTAATCAATCAAAATAACATGATATGAGGCTTACCTCAGGGATAAAGCACCCCTGGATATCTCCCCCCCCCAACTCAGCTAGAAACACAGAGTAAGACATTCTTTTTATACTGGAGCAGTTTCTGCAAATGAGCAATTGCATAATTAACAATCGCATAATTCTATACATGTAAATTTTTAGTCTAACTTCATTAAAAAATAAAAAGTCTGCCTTTAGAAATTAGAAGTCATATATTTTTAAAGTTATTACTAGTAAATAATACCCAAGCTACTGCATTTTAATGTTTCATTGATGACGTTTCAGGGACATGATAGCCACTGGCTGTGAAGACAAAAATGTTCGCGTATATTATGTAGCCACCAGCTCTGATCAGCCATTAAAAGTGTTCAGTGGACACGCAGCGAAAGTGTTTCATGTTAAATGGTCCCCTTTGAGGGAGGGAATTCTTTGCAGTGGATCTGATGATAGGTATGTATTTTTGTACTCTCATTTTCTAGTATTTAAAATCAGAAGCATATTTTCTCAGAAATGCATATATTTATATAATCAAATTATATATAGAAATATTAAAAACACATACTTAAATGAACAGCTAGCAGATAACTAAATTACATCTATCATGTTTATATTATCATTATAGTCATGATTTTTATTTTGCAGTGTGTTTTTATTGTGCATACTTATTTTCAGTTTTTTAGCAAGAAAAGTAAAAGAAACAAAGGCTTTAAAAGGGTACAGAAGGAAAGGGAAGAAGATTTGAAACAAATATCCATAAAATGTAGAGAAAGATTTGTTTTAAATAGTGGTATGTTGAAGTGGGAAACAACGGTACTCTGTTTTATCAAGAATGAAGTAAAAGCTGATCATAAATTTTGGCATAAAGAGAAAACATTTCGGAAATGAGGATTTAAAATTTTCTAAGTTTGTGAATTTCTGAAATCTTATCTGTATTACATATTCAAAACAGATATATTTACATAAATTGTTTGTTTAATTACTATTTAAAGATGGGATAGATTTGAGTAAGAAAACTCTTTTGCTGTACAGGTAGATATCATCGTGTGTAGTAAACACAGGTTTCATATTGAATAATTAAGTATTTTCACCTTGAATATTTGGCATGAATCCAAAATTAATAAGAGAAATAATTAGGAAATTTTTGTGGGTTAACACTTATGTAAAATGTTACTTATACAGTGGTAATTATGTAAAGGTGGATAAGGCTTTCATTACGAGATGTTTCTAGTCTCTCAACATAGACTTTAGCATCGATATTTTGTTGTATAGAAAAAGTATAATCTTCAACCATTGGCTAAGTAATATTTTCAGAATGAGCGGAAGCAGCCGGGCATGGTGGCGCGCGCTTGTATTCCCCGTGCTTGGGAGGCAGAGACAGGAGGATCATGCAGGTTCGAAGCCAGCCACGTGCGCTGGCTCCGGAGACCCTTTTTCCAAATAAAAATGTAAAAATAAGTCTGGGCGTGTAGCCCAGAGGTAGAAGGGCATCCAGGAACCCAGTACCACCAAAAAAAAAAAAAAAACAAGAATGAGCAGAAGTATTTTACCATTGCAATACTGAAAATTGAAAAATTTTTTACTAATGTTATGTATTTCTTTAGTAGTCACTATTAATATAGGCAAAAGTTATAAACACCTCACTAATGTTATCTTTTACCTTTGAATAACAATGAAAAATTTGGGAAACCTTACTTTCCAATATACTCATAGCAAAACTCATGGATACTATACCTGAGCCTAGCAAGCCTAGACAGTTTTTATCAACAGGGACATATAAAAGCCTTTCATATGTTTGGCAAAAAATGTATAATGTAGCTGGGTGTGGTGGCACACGCTTGTAATCCCCGCACTTGGGAGGCAGAGACAGGAGGATCGCGCAGGTTCAAAGCCAGCCACGCGCGCTGTCTTAGGAGACCCTATTTCCAAATAAAAATGTAAAAATAGGACTGGGAGTGTAGCCTGGAGGTAGAAGGACTTCCAGGAACCCCAGTACCACCAAAAAAAAAAATGTATGATGTAATTCTGAAGCCTAATTAGCTGTGTCATAAAAGGAAGGACACCAATAGCTGGACATTTTGCACATGTGTGTCATCCCAGTATTTGGGAGACTGACGTAAAAAGATCATAGGTTTGCCGGGTGTAGTAGCGCACGCTTGTTATCCCCGCACTTGGGAGGCAGAGACAGGAGGATTGGGCAAGTTTGAAGCCAGACGTGCTGGTTTAGGAGACTCTGTTTCCAAATAAAAAAGTATAAAAATAGGTCTGGGAGTGTAGCCCAGCGGTAGAAGGGTTTCCAGGAACTCCAGTACCACCAAAAAATAAAAACAACAACAACAAAAAACATCATAGGTTTGAGGCCAGTCTCAGCAACTTAACAAGAATATCAACAACTTAGTCCCTTAGTTGTTAAAGAAGTAAATAAGACATACAGCATTATACTTAAAAGTTTTTGCTCATCAAAGGAAACCATCAAGAGTCTAAAGAGAAAACCTACAAAATAGGAGATCTTTGCCAGCTATTCTTCTGATAGAAGACTAATATCTAGAATGTACAAAGAGGTAAAAGACTTTATGTTAAAAAACAAAATAACCCAGTCAAGAAATGGCAGTTGAGCTAAATAGATATTTCATAAAAGAAGAGGCCCACATGGCCAACAAACACATGAGAAAAAAAAATGTTCAACGTCATTAGCAATCAAGGAGATGAAAAAATCAAAACTGCATTGAGATTCCATCTAACCTGAATCAGAATGACAATCATCAAGAAAACAAAAATACAATAAATGTTGGTGAAGATGTAGGGAAGTTAGAACCCTTCTGCACAGCTGGTGGGATTGCAAATTAGTTCAGCCCATATAGAGATTAGTGTGGAGATTCCTGAGAAAACTAGGAATAGATCCACCATATGATCCAGTTATACCACTTCTGGTATCTTTCTAAAAAGACTAAAATCAGAGAACTACAGTAACGTATGTATGTCCATGTTATAGCAGCACAGTTCACAATAGCCAAATTATGGAACCAGCCCAGGTGTTTATCAACAGATGAATGGATTACAAAATTGTGGGATATGCACTCAATGGAATTCCACTCAGCAATAAAGGACAAAACCATGTCATTTGCAGGGAAATGGATGGACCTGGAGGAAATTATGTTAAGTGAGATTAGCTAGTCACAGAAAGTGAAGGGTCATATGTTTTCTGTAATATGCAGAATCTAGGGTGTAATCGGGACACCAGGAGACTTGACATAATGGAGGAGAAACTCCAGTGGAGCCAGGAAGGTGGTCTAGGGATAGAGGAGGTGGGAGAAGAGGATCAATGAAGGAATTACTTCCATCAGCGTTGCGCACATATTTGAGAATACCAGTGTCAATTTCAATACCCTGTATATGGAAGGGGGTAGAGAAAGGGGAGGAATCCCAGGGAAAGCCCACCAAGTGCTGTGTGCATGTATATCACTATCACTATTATTTAGATTATGATGTGAGACTATAATGCACCAATACAAATATATAAAAAGTAAAAATGGCTGAGGGTATAGCTTGGAAGTACAGTGTCCCTGGGTTCAATCCTCAGTACCAAAGGGGTGGAGAGGAAGGATACTATTCCAGCGACCCTCTACAACAACATTATTTTAATATAAATCACTTTAACATTATCTATAAAAACATAAAAATGAACTTGAAATGTTTGCATGCTAATATGTATTGAAAACTAGCAGCCGACATTGTGATTATATTTGGATATATGACATAGTCATTCCTGAGTATCCAGGGATCATTCAGGACTCCACATCAGTCTCCTTGGATGCTCAAGGCTCCTATAACCTACATATACCCTCTCATACACTTAAATCATGTCTATATTACTTACAATACTTATTACAATGTAAATACTATATAACTAGCTGTTACACTGCATGATTTGGGGCATTGATTTCCTAAGTCTATGATCTGCCCATGGGGGCTTTGGTTGAGGGGAGCTGGAAAGCTCTAGGGGGTGGTAGAAGCCTCAGGTGAAGCTGGGAGCCTTGAGTAAAAATACAGGGTGTAAATACCCAGGGGTTGTTGAGTCTTTTTCCTGTAAAGGGGTCAGTAAGCCAGTAAGTTTGGGAATCTAAGGCTTATGGAATATAATAACATGAAGAAAGTATGGACATGTTCATTATGCAAATTTTAAAAGATATTTTCTATACAGGCTTGGCTGAATCTGTGGATAAAGAATTCATAGATATAGAGGGCTTACTGTATTGTCCTGTACTAGGAAATTTGGAAAAAAAGAAAATTCTTTAATGTAAAGCAGAAGTAAATGTGTCTTATGAAAATAAAGGTATATGTTGTGCCTCCTAGATAGTGCAGTATAACATTTCACATACTAATACTTTAATACTGTCAGATTGATATATGTTTGTGACTAAAAACTTGTGGATTATCTAACTAAATTGGCATTTGGAGATATTAAAAAAGTATAATCTCAGTATCACTTGTTCTTTGTACAGTCAGGTCTAAGTAATATCATAAATCCTTTTATATTTAATTTTTTTATCTAAACTTGTCTGTACATTGGCCAAGTAAGTTGTTTTACGAACAAAAACATGAAGGAATTATTTCTATATTGATAAAAATGTAAATATAGAATGATTTTTCAAATGATATCCATCATCATACATATTTAATTTAATTTAATTTAATTTTTGTGGTACTGGGGTTTCTGGAAGCCCTTCTACCTCCGGGCTACACTCCCAGACCTATTTTATATTTTTATTTGGAAACAGGGTCTCTTAAGCAAGCACAGCTGGCTTTGAACCTGCGCGATCCTCCTGTCTCCGCCTCCCAAGCGCGGGGATTACAAGCGTGTGCCACCATGCCCGGCATCATCATACATATTTTAGTGACATACTTTTATATTATGTTTCTATGTTACCATAGTTTCTTTTTTATTATATTTGTTCTGGACATTACATTTCATAAAAGCAGTTTTTATATATAATATCTGAAGCAATATATTTATTCTCAGTAATAAATTTCCAGTAAAAGACAGGAAAGAAAATGTGTTGGAATAGGATATGCTGGCATAATTCAGTCCTCTCTACTTGAACCATAAGACTATTATTAATATATCTTAAAATTAAATATTTTAAATATACTAAGAAATAATTACTTTGATTCATTAATAATATATTAATACTTTGAGTAAATTGTAATATGAATTATAGACATAATATCTTGTTTTCAGTTCTGTCCGAATCTGGGATTATACTCAAGATGCCTGCATCAGTGTTCTTAGTGGACACACTGCACCAGTGAGGGGATTGATGTGGAATACTGAGATTCCTTATCTACTAATATCTGGCAGCTGGGACTATACTATAAAAGTGTGGGACACTCGGGAAGGAACTTGTTTGGATACTGTGTGTGATCATGGTGCGGATGTATATGGTAAAGTATTCTTCATGTATTTGTCATTCCTATTTATTAATAGTGTTTATACTTTCTGCATAGTACAGTATTTTTAAAGAAGTCTTATAGTATTTCACTTTGAAATAATATTTTTCTCACTAGAGAAGTATGTATGTTTATTATTGAAATATCAGATGACACCAAAGATAATGGAAGATTTCATTAAAAATTACCAGAAGATGACTATTAGCACTGTTTTTCTCTCTCTGCAAGTTTATTTTTTGTGTATATACACATATACACACACACGGAGTACACACACATACTCATACACACATATACGTGTGTGGGTTGAATTTTTCTCTTTGCTCACCATCAACTCCAGAAATAAGTGGAAGAAAAAGAAATTAATAATAGATCACATATAACTAATTTACACTATTATACTTATTGACCTATTCTTGGATTCTAAGGGAACTTTTTGTTTTTTAAGATAGTACCAACTATTTTAGAATTGAATTAGGTATGGAAATATCAGATTATTGATCTTTTGCATATCATTTTACTTTGTTATTTTTTCTGTCTCTTTGCAAAACCTTGATGAGAGTAAGCCTATTGGACATGGATTTGAGAAAATAAATCCATTTATTCAGATCCATATGCCTCATCCCACTGGCCTTTTAGCTGAGGCAATGTAGGACTGAGTGTCGGAGAGAATCCTACTTTCTGATATCTGAATTTAAAAGTCTCCACTCTGTCGTCCTCTAGAACTTTCGCCTATCCTCCCATTCCCTCACAGATACCATGTGCCCTATTGGTATTACAGTATGCTTGCTGCTTTGCCAAAGGAAATATAATTTCAACATTTTCATTCAAGACTATTTCCTTTCTAATAATTATTCAATTTTACATTTGTGTTTACAGAATATACCTAATAATTTATTGATATCAAGCAACATACTAATTAAATGCAAGTAAAAAGTTGACTCTGAGAACCATTCTTTATTCACAAAACTTCTTAGAATTTTAATTCTGTAGATGTTTTATGAGGTGCATATAAATAAAAGTGGCTTTCAATATTTACTTTAGTTAAAGGTTTTACTTTTTCCACCAGGTTTAACATGCCATCCAAGTCGCCCCTTTACCATGGCTTCCTGCTCTCGTGATTCTACAGTGAGACTCTGGTCACTTACACCTTTAATCACTCCTTTACAAATAAACATCTTGGCAGACAGATCTTGGGAAGAAATTATTGGGAACACTGGTACTGAACATATATAATTATTATTTTATTTTTAAACAAAGTATAGGAAATTTTTTCTCACAGAATTATGTCTCATCTTCAGATTATGCTATAGAACAAGGCACTCCTCCTCTACTGTGTGGTAAAATGTCAAGAGATATTAAACAAGAAATAGAAAAACTAACTGGTAATCCTCGAGTGAAGAAACTAAGATGGTTTTCAGAATGTTTATCAGTAAGTATTAAAGGAATTAAATGTGAACATTTTCTATTTATCCAAAATGAGTGACTACATTTGTCATTAACTTATGTATTTATATTCCGAAGATCAATTCAGTAGGTCTCTTTTAACATAATCTGTGAATATAAGAAAGCAAATATAAAATCAGAAACAACAAATGAGATAATGTAAAGTTGTTTTGTTAATTTTTAAATTTAGATAAGTTTGCATTGTAATATTTTTGAAGATGCAAGACGTGTGGATTTTTGTTCACTGCTATGTATTTGACTATTCTGTATCAACTTTTTAGCCTCCAGGTGGCAGTGACAATTTATGGAACTTGGTTGCTGTGATAAAAGGGCAAGATGATAGTTTACTCCCTCAGAACTACTGCAAAGGAATAATGCATTTGAAACATCTGGTTAAATTTAGAACAGTAAGTAAAGAATGCAAACATAATATACTCAAGCAAGCCTTTTGACTCCTACTATGAAAGTGGGAAAGTTGTAAAATCCACATTTATGTAATTGGGTTGGTAGACTGAAATAAATGAACACTGAAGAAATAAATCTTTGAAATCAAAGACGAGAATATGAATTATTTCAGAACAAATTAAGACAGCCATAGTGTTCATAGATTGAGTCTCATAACATTGTTCAAAGGTCTCTTGGAACTTTTTTTTTTGGTGATACTAGGGTTCCTGGAAGCCCTTCTACCTCCAGGCTACACTCCCAGACCTATTTTAAAGGTTTTATTTGGAAACAGGGTCTCTTAAGCCAGCGCGGCTGGCTTCGAACCTGCACAATCCTCCTGTCTCCACCTCCCAAGCGCAGGGATTACAAGCGTGCGCCACCACACCCGGCTCTTGGAATTTCTTGCAATGCTTTACCTTCATGCTATTACCAAATTATTGCAACATAGGGACTGCTACAGTTTTACTTTCAGAGGACCTGTATGCTGCAATATGTTTTATGAAAGCTGATTGTATGATAGCTTTATAAAATTATTTCATGAGCTTTTTAAATTTATTTTAAGTTTATTTTCTTGTTGCAATTATACATTATAGTGAAGTACAATGTGATAAAAACATACATATGTACACACAGCTTTTGGTGTATTTTCCTCCACATTCTAACCTTCTCCCCTCTACCCTCCCTGCATGTGTTAGTGAAATTGGGAGTAATACCTTCACATGTTGTCATAGTATTCTTTGAGCTGTTTCCTTCCTTTATCAATCCTCCTTCTTCCTCTCCCTAATTCCTTCCTGCAGTCCTTTTCCACTGCTCTACAGGTGTCTTGCCACATTATTTAAAGTTCTTTGTTTTCTATTTTTTGTAGCTTCCACATATGAAAGAAAACATAATCTCAATACAGAATTACTTGTTGCCTTATACGTAGGGCAATATACAATATCAACAACAAAATCTGTACTTGGGTGAGATAGAAGAAATAATTTATATATTCCCAATGAAATATCAATAATTAACTAGTGGAGCATAGAGAGAATCGTGTCACAATGTGGATTTGATGGTCATAAGGAAGAACTGTTACCCTAAAGAGAAAGCACTTTCCTAAATCACATGCTAAATGTCTCATAACAGTAACTGAAAAATCTCTTGATAGTTTAGGGGACAAACTGAGCCAGTGATTTTTAAAATTTTCATTAGAGACCTGTTTGTTTGTTTGTTTGTTTGTTTGTTTAAGCAGTTGCCTGTCACTTCACACGACCTCTGGACATCTGGACTATCATTTAACCACAACATTTAAAGAGTATAAAGGGCAATGGAATTCAGCTTCTCTTCTCCTACTCTCCATCTGCATGCACATGCCAAATATTATGTTGAATAAGTATTATACTTCAAAGAGAAAAACTGTTGTTTTAAGTATTTAATGTCCATTTGTGAGGCTGAGACTGGAGGATCAGGGTTCGTAGCCAGCCTCAGCTACTTCGTGATGCTCTCCGCAACTTACTGAGACCCTATTTCAAAAGAATAAAAAATAGGGCAAAAATAGTAGCTTGGCGGTTGAATTACCCTGGGTTCCATCCCCAGACCCACAAATATAAATAAATAAATAAATAAATAAATAAATAAATAAATAAATATTTAATGTCCAATGCTAGATTCTTTTACAATATCCAACTGTTATATAATTGAATTTTAAGCTTTTTATTTTCTTTTAAACCAGTCAGAGGCCCAAGAATTAACAACAGTCAAGATGTCTAAATTTGGTTGTGGTATTGGCGTACCTACTAAAGAGGAAAGACTGAAGGAAGCTGCTGAAATACACTTGAGATTAGGACACATCCAGAGATATTGTGAACTTATGGTTGAACTTGGAGAGGTAATGTACTCTAAAGTAATATTACTGTGTTTAAAGTAAAACTCTTAAGTATTAAGGATATACTTAATTGTTAACTATTCAAATATGAAGCTCATTCTTTTGCATCTAGTTGATTCTCCAGCAATATGATATCAGATGTATATCCTAGAACAATACTTAACTTTAACAAAGCAAGGTCTCCACGGCTGGTAGCATGACTTGGGAACATGCATGCCCCACCCCAGATCTACAGAATTATAAACTTAGGGGATGAAGCTCAAATGTCTGTATTTAATTTTTTATTTTTATTTTTACTTGTATTGATGCAATGTAATTATGTATCATAATGATATTCAAAGTGCTACAGGCATACATGCAAGCATCACTTAGTATATTTCCACTGTATTGTCCCTCCCCTCCCCCCATACATGTTAGTGAGAGAAGTAGTGAAATCTTATATGGACATAAGCCTTATTTGAAAAAAAGTGTGTTTTTAATAACCCTTCCTGGTTATTCTCACACATCCTGAGGTTTGAGAATCACTGCTGTAAAACTACTAGAGGATGAATTTGCATACAGCAGAATCCTCTTGATAGTACTCTTTTTTTTAAATCTAAATTGCATATTGGCCAAAAGAGGGGTTTTCACTGGGGATAATCTGGTGAAGAATGCTGATAACACATACCCTGATTTTTATGGAGGACTCAGTCAACAAATCAGATTTTTTTAAAAAAAAAAGTTAGAATGTGTGCTACTAAAAGATAATGGCTTCCTTTGATAGGTGGGTAGCGGCTAGAATGGAATATAGGAGAGGAGAATGCTCTGTTTGATTCTGCATGTGGGTTACATGGGTATGTATAGTTTGTAAAAAGTCTCACTGGGCTTTTCCCTTTTCTGAATGTATATGTTAGTTCAGCAAAAATTCTCTCCTTTCTTATCCCATCCAAATAAACTTTAGAAGGACATAGACACATTGAATACTTTATTATTTTTGTAAACCTCTAGATTAATTTTATAATCATAAGGCATAATATTAAGAATGCCTATAAATTAAATAAAGGAAAACTAGGCAATATAGTTACATTAAGTATATTAAAATTAAGTTTAGTTACCTTCTTATTTTCCCATACATTTAGAGACAAATAATGAATTACTGCTTGAGTTTAAAAAAAGGTTTATTTTAAAATATTATGGAAAAGGCGTTATAAATTAAAAGTATTTAACTTAGGAGCAATGTAAAATTCTTATCTCTAAAGTAATAAAGATCCAACTTAAAGATTACTGTTTCCGCAGGGCATTACTAGGAAGAAGAGCTATCAAAAGTCAACCAGAAAATGAATAAATTTTTTAGAACTGTAATTCTTGACCTTTCTGAGCTTTATATTTGGGTATATATAATTTTAAACCATCTTAACTCAAAAGCTTTCTCAATTAGGTATTTGTGTATGAAGCTTAATCATTTTGTTGTTGTGTAGATTTTCTAATGGACTTATTCATAAAACTGTGTTTATAATTCTTTAAAACATGAGTATGCCGGGCGTGATGGCGCACGCTTGTAATCCCTGCACTTGGGAGGCGGAGACAGGAGGATCACGCAGGTTTGAAGCCAGCCACGCTGGCTTTAAGAGACCTGGTTTCCAAATAAAAAGTATAAAATAGGTCTGGGAGTGTAACCCCGAGGTAGAAGGCCTTCCAGGAACCACAGTACCATCAAAATAAATAAATAAATAAATAAATAAATAAATAAATAAATAAATAAAACATGAGTATTCTTATAATTACTCATAATCACCTTCTAAATATCAGATTAACCCAATGGAGGTAGGAATACAACTTTTCACTTATAAGATAAATTTTTGTTGAAAGAGATTGGTGAATTCAGAATTAATAATCAATATGTAAACTCTTCTTTCCATTTTCCTTTTCTATAATAAAGACTTATTTCCTCTAAAAACATATTTTCATGTGCCTTTTAAAAAGTAACATGATTTAAAATATGTAATGTCAAAAATGATCAATTTAAAATTTAACATTATTTTAAGTTAATTACCAATTTTCCTTAATTGAAGTAAAACTCTCATGTTTTGGAAAGCCCTAATTAAAATGAAGCTTTGATTTATGTAGTCACATTTAAGAATATTTTATCCTCAGTTCTCCTCTAGAGTTAAATTCAGCAAAATCCATATTTTAAATAATAATCATAATTATCCTTGACTGAATAATTAGCTCCCTTGATAGTAGTCTTATTTTTTAAATAGGAAAATTATTAGTAATTATAAAGGAAGACATGACAATAAAAATAATTATGAAAAGACTAAAATGGGAATACATGCTGTATTTATTCAATATAAGTAACGGTGAAATAAAAACTTCAATATTATTTTTAACACAAAACACTATAGAACAAATTACTTTGATGTGTCATGTTAGAAGATGAGTTATAGCCGGGCTTGGTGGCGCACGCTTGTAATCCCCGTGCTTGGGAGGTGGAGACAGGAGGATTGTGCAGGTTCGAAGCCAGCCATGCGCGTTGGCTTAGGAGACCCTGTTTCCAAATAAAAATGTAAAAATAGGTCTGGGAGTGTAGCCCGGAGGTAGAAGGCCTTCCAGGAACCCCAGTACCACCAAAAAAGAAAAAGAAAAAAAAAGATGATTAATGATATTTTCAAGCTATATATTTTAATTACTCTTCTTTCCACTCCCCTCCTTTCTCTTCTTTTTTTACTCCCTCTATGTCTCCTTTTTTCAATCTTTTTTTTATCTCTCTAGTATTATGATTGAATTTTCCCTGATAAATAATTTCACATACTGTATTTTATAACATGTTATCATTTAGTTTATGTGGAATGTAGTAGAGTACAAAATATTCCTGGAAATTCAAAACTCTAAAATTCTGTTTTATAAATATGAACTCATAAAAAGTCTGTTAAGAATTATATAGTATAATCAAAATAGAGATGCTTCTGCTCTTTTTCCCTATACTTCTAGTGGGACAAAGTCCTTTCTATTGCACCAGGGGTTTCTATGAAATACTGGAAGAAGTTAATGCAGAGGTAAGGCAGAGTGTTTGCATTCAAGCAAATGCTTTAAATCATGCTTTGGCTAAAATAGAAGCATTATAAAATATGGCAGTGCTCTTGGGATTTCTTATTCTTATGTTGTCTCAAATACTGAATGAATTTTGTATCTCCTGATACAGAATGAATCTTATATTTGTCTTTTCCTCTGATGAAGACAGTGTAAGGCAAAATTTTTCATATCAATTGGAGAAAAGACAGACAGCAAAAGTGCTAACTGACTAATATACTGTGTTAAAATATAAGTAGAAAAATTTTCTGAAAGTCTTCAAATGCTTGTAGAATAGTATTCTAAAAATAATCATAAATATTCTTTCTGGAGATACTAATTCCTGCCATTTCCTCTTCTCAGCTATAAGGTAGATACTGATGATGAAGAAGGATCTGACTACTGCGAAAACTTAACTAGATGCTCCTGTTTAAGAATGCTGTAAACCAGCAAGATTCTCTCTCAGGCATTTTTAGTTGTCTAAAGTTGCCCTAACAAGTTATCATTTACTGCATGGCTTAAAACAATTGAATTTGTTCTCTTATCATTCTTGGGGCAAAATGTCCAAAATCCTTTTTTTTTAAAATTTTTTCGTCAAAATTATTCCTCCTGAAAGTCTGAGAAGAATCATTTCTATCCTTCTCTCCAGCTTCTGATAGTCTTCATCAGTGATATATAGATGCATCACTATTGCCTCGGAGTCATCTTTCTGTGGACATTATTACAATTGTGTGTGTGTGTCTAAATTTCCTTTGTTTATAAGATTACCAAGTAGACTGGATTTAGGACCTACTCTTTTTATATATTTATTTATTTTTGTGTGTGTGGGTCTGGGGATGAAACCCAGGGGCATTTGACCTCCGAGTTATACCTAGGGGCATTTGACCTCTGAGTTATACCTGCGGCCCTATTTTTTATTCTTTAGTTTTAAACAGGGTCTCACTGAGTTGCAGAGGGCCTCACTAAGTAGCTGAGGCTGTCTGCGAACCACGATCCTCCAGTCTCAGCCTCACGAATGCCGGGATTACAAACTTGTGCCACCATATCCGGCTGGGACCTACTCTTAATTTAATAAGTTACATAAACAAAGACTATTTCCACAGATAAGATTACAGATACTCTGGGTTAAGACCTCAACATATGTTTTGCATAGCATTTCATCTCAAAATACACACCTGTTCTCTATTCAGTTCAACAAATATTTATTTAGTGTCCCCTATGTGTCAACTATTATACACTGTACCAATAAAAAAAGAAAAAAATTATGATAGGCCTATAAATTACTATTGAATAAGTAAATTATATATCTGGCTTACGGCATTAATAATATTGTGCATTGTATTATAGATATTTATATTCTTGTATTATCCTTTTAAGGATTTTAAGCTACTTCAGTTTAGAGACTATATTATTATGCACATTAAAACATTTAAAATTTTGTCTTAAAAATGTAATTAATGCAGTCGCAATTAGAAATCCCATCATATATATGTGCCCTAAAACTTATTTTCAGATAAACACAATGCCTACTTTAATAGCTAAACTGCATCAACTTTTAAGACTTGAGATGTTTAGGATACTTGAAATATGTACATATGTAGTGTTCTAATGGTAAATAAGTATCTATGGTGTTTATTATTTTTATAACTCCTATATGTGTTTTCTATATGTGATTTGATTAAAAACCTAAGTTCTTTTTAAATGATATGCCAGTGGGCTTTATGAGATCTGATACAAATTTTGGGTATGCTTTCATAAACCTTGAAGTTAACTATTTTAATATAATTTAATATAGTAAAAAAAAAGTTCCTATTTTATTAGGAGAGCGGACCAATTAATCCAGGAAGATAAGGATGATGTCATTCCATACTGCATAGCCACTGGTGATGTGAAGAAACTGGTCAATTTTTTCATGTCAAGAGGTCAGCTTAAAGAAGCTCTACTTGTTGCACAGGTACAATCGCACACACAGGCCAGCCACGTACATCCATGGGCTTGAGAAAGGGAGAAGCTGTTGACAGGCTCACCTTCACATGACTGATGGTCACAGATAGCTTGGTTCACCCATGGACCCAGCCTTTCTTCTCTGCATTTCAGTCATACTATGTTTGTTCTCATCAAACATATGTTGCTTTCAGTCATACTATGTTTATTTTATACCTTTAAACATACAAGCACCTCTGAAGCAACTCTTCACATTCTGCTGACTGTACCATACCATGTATCTAAACAACAATATTATTATTGATTTTATAGTGGTGGTGCTACTAAGGATTGAGCAAGGGCCTTCCTCTACCTCTGAGCTACACCCCCCAGCCCAGTTTTTGTTGTTGTTGTTGTATTGGAACAGGGTCTCACTAGGTTGTAGAGACTCTCACTACTAGCTGAGGCTGTCCTGAGCCTGTGATTCCTTCCCCATCTCAGCATCCCAGGTCTGGGATTATAGGTGTGTCCCTGAGCAGTATTTTAGGAACCATTTACTTGAAGCTTCATGTTAGTACTCTTAATGGAGTTAGTATTTATTTCTTTTCAAATTCTAAAACTACTTCCAAGTCATAGTATACATTTCAAACATAAATGTAATTTGCTTAAAACAATATTCTAAAATTGGGGTGTTATCAATAGATAACTAAATACTAATTGTAGGCTTACTTAAATTCTAGGCTGCATGTGAGGGAAATATGCAAACTTTACATGTTTCTATGCCTAAAGAAGCTTCAGATTCCGATGATATCTACAAAGAAGACTTTAACGAGTAAGTGATTTATTCTCCGTTTTTGCTTAATGCTGTTTAGGGTTTGTTTCCATTTAGGGACTTTTGTGGGATATGTATCTCATCCCTCAGCATATGGAGAGCTCGCTGCTTCATGCTCAGCTGCATTTCTCAACAGGATGTCCTATGACAGTGCCCATCCCAGACAGACAGGAAACGGCAGGCAGGTAGACACAGCCTACGCGTATTACACAGAGCTTCCCAAAGGTAAAATACGTTTCAATAGAGAGCAATCAAAGCACACGAATACTTAAAAAGTGATCAAACCATGGGGAGGAGAGAATGGTGGAACTAAAATGTGCTGCTTTTCATGTTTCTCTGTGCAGTCAATATATGAAATATCCCAGCAATGTTCATAGTTACATGATGCCAGCGTTGTTGTATAGAATATTTATTCTTCTTTTAGTGAAGAAATTCAATAGTTCTTTTAGAAAAAGAAAAAAATTAGACTTTTTTAGTGTTTCAAACTTTTCATTACGGTCTTCCCTCAGCCTTTCTACTGACTCCTATTTTTGCCCGAGACAATAAGATAACTTTTGGGACACTTATAAAATATAAAAACGTTGCCGGGCGTGGTGACGCATGCTTGTAATCCCCAAGCTTGGGAAGCAGAGACAGGAGGATCACGTTGGTTCAGAGCCAGCCTCGCTGGCTTAAGAGACCCTGTTTCCAAATAAAAACAAAAAAAGTAAAATAGGTCTGGGAGTGTAGCCTGGAGGTAGAAGGGCTTCCAGGAACCCCAGTACCACCAAAAAATAAAAAGATAATTAATTAATTAATTAATTAATTAAAATATAAAAGTTTTATAAAATGTCATGCATTATGTTCTGGGACTCATGTATTCTTTCCTGGATCTTGGCTGCTTGCAAATCTCTGCCATTTTTAAACCTGGCATTTTAAGGAGCTAACATATACAAGCCATATCTTGAACACCACCTAAGGTTTGAAACAATTTACTTAAACAGGCGATTTTTCTAATGTTATTGCTCCTATAGCTGAGTCATAATTTACCTAATGAGAAATGGCAAGTTTTAAAAATACGGCTTTTCTTCTGACAATTGTGAGGGCTAAGACTTAACAGACTATTTATTTACAAAGACTGCTTTTCTAGCTTACTTTTTTTTTTTCCAAACTAAAGCTTAGACCTAACATAAAGATGTCAAATTAAATCCTGTTTGGTCCTTTGGTCACTCTATAAAAGGACATTATTCCATTTTTGTAAAGGAACTCTTATATGTGTGTATGTATATAGATATATAATTTTCTTTCTTTTTTTCTAGACTCCTGCACAAAGTCAGTAAAGAACTGGCAGAATGGTATTTTCAGGATGGTCGTGCAGTACTAGCCGCATGTTGCCATCTGGCTGTAGATAATATCGAGGTACAACATTTCAAACTGGTATATGTGGTTGAAAACCTCTTTAGATGTGTGATGGTGTTTGAGAGGGAAAGATAAGGTAACTTCAATGTAAGATCTGGTTTTGCATGCTTCCAGGCCTGAGTAATTCCACACAGAATAAGTGCAAATAAAAGCTACAGACTATCAAACCTGTTATTTTATTTATTTTTAAAATAAGATATGCATTTGTAACAACCTTACTTTAAATGTTTCATCATACATGAAAAGTGGTGATGTTGTGAAGAGAAACATACATGGATTCCATACATAGAATCAAAAGATCTGACTTTGAATCCTGCTTCTGTCACATTGAACATGTCATTTAACCTCAGAATCTTAAATGCCCTCAGCTTGCAAATAAAAATGTGAATGACTACCGTACATATTTTACACAAATTTGTTAAGATTATGAAATCTGATGCAAATTAAAGCATTTGTTTTAGTATACTGTGATATATTCTTCACATATGTTTTTAAGGTACAGTTTACTTTGTCCCACTCATGTAATAAGGAAAATATTAAGTAAATATATAAATCATACTTTGCTCTTATCCTTATGTCTATTGACAGTGTATATAAAATTTTGAAGAAGCTTTTAAGAATGTATATTATTTTTGATAAACGAAAGAACATGTTGAAGAGTATTATTAATTGCAAAAGTAGGAACAAGAGTTCTTAAACTCTTAAATTCTTACTTGATAAAATTTTCTGAATGTCCTACTATCAGATTTTTTCATTTGAAAATTGTAATTACTCTTATACAGGTGCTTTTTAGAAATATTACAATCAATATTTTGTTAGAATAATTGCTTTATAGGCTAATACTACTTTATCTGCTTTGTGAGCTTGGAAGGGAATGATGATCCTACCCAGCATCTATGCAACTGAAGAAATTATTTTCTTATTGAGCAAGCTTGCTATGGCATACCTGATTCGTGGAAATGAACTGGAGTTGGCAGTCTGTGTGGGTACAGTACTAGGAGAATCTGCAGCAGCAGCAACCCACTATGCCCTAGAATTACTGGCAAGAAAATGTATGATGATTCCAATGTGGTAAGAATTTCTAAATTGAAAGAATAATTTTATAATGATGTGTGCTTTTTAATAATATGTTATATTTTATATGTATTAGATTATAGGATCTCCTTTTGTATAAAAAGATACAATGATGGAGGAAATGGTGACAGGGGAATGGACTAATGCTCAAAACCTCCATGGTTAGATACTGAAATCTACCACCATCCCTCTGAAGTAGCCCACTTGTAATTCGAAGCACCTAAAGTGTCATGGGACAAAAAATGTCCACTTGGTAGGATCATCAGAACCACATATTTCACTGGCTTAAAATTTTGCATATCTACAACTGTTATTGACAGATCTTGTATCTGAGTTTAAAGAATGAAAAATGTAGTCACTTTTCTAGTGCAGATCTGCAGAGCCCTGTTCTTAGGTACCATTAGTGAAGATGGGATGTTCTCTCTCATTCAGTACATGTGTTTTGAGTAAAGATGATTTCAGAATTTTATCTTCCAAACTACTAGGACCTCAAGAAGTTTCCAGATTTATTTATCAAGAATGGCCTCTCCCCATTACACAAACCTTGCACGCACAAACCCTTAACATGAAGATATGACTATTGAATATTATAGGAGATCATAATAATAATTAGTGTCAGCTAACTAACACACCTATACTGCCTACTATGTGCCAAGGACTATATTAAGCACTTTAGTTTAAATAAACCACTAGGTCTTACAAGATATATATTGATTTATGTGAGGTCTCGGTAAGTGGTGCAACCAAGATTCAAAGCCACATAAACCAGCACTAAAATTTGTATACCATCTCATTATCTGAAGCTGTATTGGAAAAAGAGCCTTTTTAATTCTCAAATTTAGTCTGGATCTGGGAGTTTTGCAGAGAATTAGAAATCTCATAGATGTTCTCATTTTTACATGTATCTTATTGTAATGTAAGAGCTCCCTATCTTCCCAAAAACATAGTGGTACCCCATTACCAGCTTTAAACTTAAATGTATTTAGTTCTGACTATTTTCTGAGAGTACCTAGTTATACTCAGAACTAGAGTAGTCAATTATGTAGTTATTATTACTTGCCTTGGACCCATCCCAAAACATTAAGTCTTACATTATTTATTTATGAAGGCAGCAGATTCCATGCCAAAAAAGTCATCAAGTAATACAAGTGAAATGGGATTCACTTTTTTAAAATGAAGGTAAAGTGTGGCAAATACATATTATATGAAAAATGTTAAGAAATCTTTCAACTAGCTATATGTCTTGGCTATTTTAGTAGAAAATAAACTTTTATTACCTTGCAGTACCCCTACCCCAAGAGCTTTTCCTTTACAAAGCCATGGATATGTGTGCTAGAAACCAGGATAAAATTCAAATTCTGAAATATATAATATTGATAAGGTTAGTTTTCAGGAGAGAGCTATAATCTTCATGCCTGTTTATAGAGTTACACAACTTAAAAACAGAATAGTACATAAAAAGAATACAATTTTATAAACCAAAAACACTTCATGTCCTTTACAAATTACTGATAAAATTTTACTTATCTTGATTTTTATAATATATTTATTATACTCATATTCAATATTTTATTTTTAGCTTTCCATCCGTTGGATACAGGTATCATCTAGTTTTATTTTTTAAATATGTTTATTGTAAAAATTTATATGCTGTTTTGAGTATTTAAGTGCTACCTCTATTATAAGAAATGTTAATTAACTATTTTCACTCTGCTGTACAGTGTGCCTATATATTATATAATTTATACAATTTATAGCAAATAAAATCTAACCACAAACTAGTAACAATTCTTATAACCTATGTACAAAAATCGCTCATGCTTTTATACTTAATCTTGTATCATAAATAAACGGTGGCCTTATACAATACCAAATAGTAGCTAACTTGGATGCAAAATGTTCTGATGTTAAAATTTAAGAGTTTGTATCATTTGGTTGATCAATATCATTTCATACACGTATATACCAATGAGTGCAGGTGTGTGCACACACACATTTACCTCCCATACGTATACTGAAGTTTAAAAAAATAGTAAATTAGATTTGAGAATGAATAAAATGAGCTGTCCTTGCTATAAATTTCATTACATTAGGATTTAATGTTATAGCAAGAAAGTCAGGTTTTGTTTAGAGTTGACAGAAGCTTATGATTTTATCATAGATATTTTATAGGGGCTAAAAAGAAATGAAAATTTTATATTTTTATGGAAATTATTAAAAACTGCTATAAGGCATCAGGCAGGGTGGTGCCCATTTATAATCCTAGCATTCAGGAGCAGAGACTGGAAGATCACAGTTCGTGGACAGCCTTAGCTACTTAGCAAGGCCCTTCACAAGTCAGTGAGACCCTGTTTAAAAAAAAAAAAACAGAAAAAAACTAAAAACTAGGGCTGAGGGTATTGCTCAGAGGTACAGTGTTCCTGGGTTCCATCCCCGGTACTACAAAAAAAAAAAAAAACCTGCTATTAAGTTGTGGTGTCAGAAAATACACAAGCTCATTGATACTTTTTAGCAAGGACAAGTAAACTACTCCAATTTGGAATTTCCAAAAACGTTCAAAGTTTTACCTGACCAGTGATAGTAAGAAGACTGGCAATTTGAGAAGACATTATGTTTCATTAGTAAGTGGATAAGGAAAAATAATGTAAAAAAATTGACAAGATAGAGAATATTATTCGCATAATGTTTAATTATTAAATGTTTTATGTAGAATTTTATATTCCATTAAAGTTTTTATTCTAAAAACCTTAACCTATCTAAAATCATTAGTATTTTAATAGCTTTTGTGTATCTTTTCTTTAGTAAGACTTTCAATTTGATGCCAGAGGTTACAAATTGTTTCTACTTCTATATATTTTTGATTAAGCACCTTTTGTATTTAAAAAATAACGAAATACATAGATGACAAATGTATATTTTACTGGAGCCTTCACAAACAAGATAAAGGATTTTACTCCCAAGGATTCCTTGGTATACAGCTTTATACTCTCACTTGAAAATCACCTATTTTAGCCAGGAGTGGTGGTGCATGCTTGTAATCCCAGCATTTGGGAAGCTGAGACAAGAGGATTGCGGTTCGAGGACAGCCTCAGCTAAATAAGCCCTTTGCAACTCAGTGAGACCCTGTTTCAAAATAAAGAATACAAAATAAGGCTGGGAGTATAGTTTGGAGGTAGAATGCCCCTGGATTCCAGCCGCAGTACCACAAAAAAAGAAGAAGAAGAAGAAGGAGAAGGAGAAGGAGAAGGAGAAGGAGAAGGAGAAAAAGAAAAAGAAAATCACCTATTTTAGGTCATACTATTTATATGCCAATATTTTGAAAACCAAATATCTTGAATTGTTTTCTCAGTTATGATGTGTGTTGCCAAAACATATTACCTAGTTATTTGAAAATAAGATTTTACAGAAAATATATTTAATATAAATTAATATAGTTAGTTCATACCATTTTATGTTTTTAAAACTATTTAAGTAATTTCTTCTATTGAATTTTTAAAGTACATGAGAAAACTACATTTCTATCTTTAGTTTTACCCAAAGTATAGGAAATATGCAAAATACCAAAACTTCTGAGCATATGGTAGTTAAGTAAATATTTCACTGATTTCGGCCACCTATCTTAATAGAATTTTCTACTGTTAGATAACCAAAGTTGATGACTTAGCTTTTACAGTTTTCTTTAGTTTGTTCCAAAAAACATATACAAACTACTTAGATTTTTAGAGAATTATTCTGTAATGATAGGATTTATTATAAATATGTAAATATTCATGTATGGCAAGCTTAGATATTTTAAAGTATTTAATACTTTGATAACATACTTAGCCGTCACAGTTTTGGGTTTCTATAACATGCATTTAGAAGACTAGCATGATTAAATAAAAAATTAGTACTGTTTATTTAATAGGAAAACAAAGATGGTATATTATGAGTCTTATTTTTAGATCACTTCTTCATTGAATTTTCTCCTTTTGTTATGTAAACAGGAATTTGGCAGCCGATCTTCTCTTAATGATTCCTGATAACGAACTACATTTAGTAAAACTCTGTGCATTCTACCCAGGGGGTATGGCAGAAATCAGTGATCTTCATGAGAAGGTATGCTGATGATTCTAGTTTGGAACTCAGTATGATTTAATTAAATTCAATTTCAAGCAAATAAAGATAGGTGCAGAAAAACGAATATACAAAAAACATATAAAAGGTTTCAACAAAAATTATAGCAATAACAATTTATTGAGCTTCTAACATATGCATAGACTTTTTAAATTTTTACATATATTTGTATAGTACTTAATTCTCATGAAACCATGATAGGCAGGAAATACTGTTCTATTTTATGAAGTAAGTAATCTCAGAGAAGAAATGGGCTTGTCTAAATTAGTTTCAAGTGGAGTGAGTATTTCAACTTCAACAAGTCAAACTGGAAATCCCAATCCCTTTCCACTATACACTTTGCATATAAGGTATATTTAAAACTTTTTAAAATAGACAATATAAGACCTTTAAAAATTAGATATAATATTTTTAACCATTTTCTAACATGCTTTAAAAGACTCTACTATGGAACATAGGAATCTATATGCCAATATAATATATAAAATGCCAAAATATTTAACAATAGGGAGATTGTTTATTTATATAAATTATAGTATATTTTATACTTCAATGTCAATAATCTATGAAAAATTCATGTCTCTAGTTTTGTTGATATGAGTAGATGGTTATAAAATACAATTGAAGATCACAAACTATCCACATGCCATTTGTTTTCATTTTCAAATAACCATTTAGATGCATCCTTATAGCATATTTAAGAAAATCTTTTGTTTTTTTAAGACAAAGGTAAAATTTAAGTAGGATATTTTATCAACTTTCAAAATAAATTTTCTTTATTTGAACCTTGATTTTTTTCTGAGTGGGTGAGTGGCCCTATTCATTCAAAAACATTTGTTTATTGAATATTATGTTAATACAGATAGACCAACAATGTCTGTGACTGAGTGTGTGTGTGTGTGTGTGTGTGTGTGTGTCTGAATATTAAGGAAAATATTGTGAAAGAATAAATGTCTAAAGTTACCAGGAGGTTATGAAATTAATGAAAATTTTAACTTTAAAATTTATATTGGTATATAATAGTTACATATAATAGTGGGGCTCATTATAACATTCATATATAAACAACATAATTTGATCAACTCATTCTCCGGTGCCTCCCCTTACCCTTCTCTTCATCCTCTCCTTATTTCCTCCCTCTGTCTACTGGTCTCTCTTATATTTTCATAATTTTTTTTTCCTTTTTCATTTGAGGAACCTCCATACCGATTTCTGTAGTTTTTGAGCTCGTTTACATTTCTTCTATCCCATATCAGTTGCTCAGCAAATGACTGATAATTCACGAATAATATGAAGGTCCATACGTATGATAATCCCCTTAATTCAGGTTTTTGTAAATTTTTTCTTTTAGAGAAAGAGATTGAGAGATTTAAAATTTTCAGTCTTCCTTGTTTTGAAAAGTAGGAAATATAAACTATTGAATACATGCATTAAAATAAAGTGAAAAAACATTCAACTATCATTGTTGCTTAGAGGCAAACTTTTAAAAATTGTAAACTCATTGGAATTTAATATAAAAGGTAACTTTATTCTATCCACATTATGGCAGCAGAACAACTTACTTGAGGAGGACCAGACTTTGAGTTTGAACAGAAAAAAAAAATGTGCAGTGTGTTTTTCATTACATAATCATGAAATATCATGGACCAAAAATATCTATTTTGTGGATATTTCATAATGGCCACTATCCTTACATATATTTTAATTTTAAAACTTACATATTTTTAAACTTACATATATTTTCCTCTTTGAAATAAGGTTGCTTGGTCTCAAAAGCTGGGTGATAGTGCAGAAGACATATGATGGTGCACTTTTGATATTTACACATTCAATATAGGCTCTGGCAATGTTCAATACATTCTAAAATAACTGACTTCGGTAACTTTGCTAAATTGCATTTTTAGATATTAATTTCAATATTACAGCCAATCAGGACAATTTAATTCTATGTCTATTACTGGGTACTTGTGTGGTGGAAAACTGTGGACTCATTAGCTATGACATCATGTCTTGTTTTAGATCTTAAAGATATTTCCATAAATATTTGCTCTTACTACAAATAATTTTACTTACTTCTATTTTTAGAAATTTTTTAAGTAAAACATAGGGCCATATGAAATATTTATTACTTATAATTGCTCTTATCTTTATAAGTATTAGTAACATTGTCATAAAATCAATTATTTCATAGTGTAAACTACCCACAGTAGAAGAATGTATGCAATTAGCTGAGACAGCCCATGCAGATGGCAACGTATTTGAAACTATAAAGTATTATTTATTAAGTCGAGAACCTGAAAAAGCCCTTCCTGTTGGTATTGACTTTGTCAAAGGTAAGTTTCTAGTTGGTAGTATAATTTTAAAATGTAATCATGCACTTGATCTTGTCATTCATCTTGATAATAAGCCATTCTAAATTTAAAAGGAGATACACTGCTGATGTAAAATACAGCATCTTTTCTGATTTTTATGATATGAGGACCTGAGAGAGAGTGAATAGAAAAATGCATCTCATCTGGAAAATAAACAGATAGATAGGACTGACTTTACTTAATTTTAACTATATAAATTAAAATTGGATGGACACATTTTGATAGTATTAATTAAGAGTCTCTTAATTGATTTTATTTTGCCAGCATGCATCAGTAGTTCAGATTGGACACTGGATACCATTTACCCTGTTCTTGACCTATTGAGTTATATTCGTACTGAAACGTTAGTCTTGCATACATGTACTGAGTGAGTACTTTTTCTCCAAAATATAAAAAAGGATAAATTCAATGTTTAAAATGTGTTTTTGTGTGTGTGGTGTGTGTGTATGTGTGTGTGTGTTGTGTGTGTGTGTGTGTGAGTGTGTGTGTTCATATAGGATCATTTTGGACAGGTAGGTAGCTACAGTTGTAGAAAAATTAACTTATTGTTGAATTCTCAAGAAAAAATAATGAGGTCAATTTGAATTGAATATTAAATATGAATAGCCCAGTTAGCAGTATCTAGTGTGTATATATATATATATATATAATTTTTTTATATGTGTGTGTACATACCCATACTCACTTGATTCAAAGACAGGTAATTAAAAGTTTTCACATAGTTCTAGAACTCAAATTCTCAAGAAATTAATGGTCATATTAATTATATATCATTATATGTAAAACATCATACTAGGCTTTGGGGAAAGAAATACTTGTATTATGAAGTAGAAAATACACATCATACTGAAATTTAAGTACCACTTAATGACACTGTTTTATAATTAAATCTCTCAGATGAGGCAATATCCTGGGAAACTGGTGAATTCTCTGAGCAGGAAATAACAGTAAATGTTGTTTGTCCTTTAATAGAGTCTACCCAATATGCTACACATATTCCTAACTCTGACCAAAGGAGTTACTTAGAGATAAGTGACAAGAAGAAGACATCAAAAGGAAGCTGGGGTTATAGGTCAGTGGTAGAACTCTTATCCAGCTCCTGTGAGGCTCTGGGTTCAATCTCTATACTGCAAATCAAGATAAAACAAACACCAGCCAAAAAATAGAGAAAAACAGTCAAGAGTCAAATGATATTTAAAGACTTTTGTTTTAAATTGTAATTCATGATATGTCTTAAATATCAGAATAGGAATTATTAACTGATGAATAAATTATCTCCCTCAAGTTTAGAAATTTTTGTCAACTACTAAGCCAAGCATGGGAGGGAGGGATAGGGAGAGAATGGGGTGGGGATTGGGTGGGGGCTGACTGGGAAAAGTGTGCATGTATGTCTACAAAAGTATGTATCCTACTCTGATGTATGAATACAGTGCACCAATAAAAAAAAATGTGGCATAGACCAATGCAAAAAAAAAAGATATTTTGCTATAAATATCAACGATGTTTTATGCCTCAAATTATATAATTTAAAATATACATATATTCTCTTTTAGAGCTCGAAATGAATTACTCATATTATGTGGTTATATTGGTGCATTATTGGCTATCAGGAGACAGTATCAAAGCATTGTTCCAGCACTTTATGAATACACAAGGTAAGACAATTTCCCTTCTCTCATGAAATCAGAGAAAAATTTTTGCTAAATTGAATAGTCTCTGAGTGGATCAAAAAGCACCAAATGTATTATTACATGCAGTCAATAGTTTACTCAGAATGTGCATTATAATAAAGCAGTGATAAAATATATGAATTAAGAATATTATGCAAGTTAGTCACAAAAAATGAAAGGATGTTTTTTGTCATATGTGGAAACTAGGGAGAAATTGCAACACAAGAGATACTCTAGACAAAGGAGGAGAAACCTTAGTGGAGTGAGGGAGGGAACTTAATTGAGGGATGTGAGAGGTGGGAGGAAGACCTAAGAGCAAAATACTTCAGTGAACACGGTGTACATCTACAAACTTATCATGCTAATCATAGTGTGGGGAGGTGGGAGGGAGACAGCATAGGGTAGGAACTGGGGAAGGGCGCAGCAAGCACTGTGTGCAGGTGTGTCTCTATCACCTGGACTTCATCATAATGTATGATTACAGATACAAAAAAAATTGAACTAAAAATAGAATGCATTAGGCTATAAATGGGGGAACTCTAATTCTAGCATAAGCACATCAGGTTTATTGGTCTTCTTTGTGAAGGCACTTCAGATAGCCATTCCAGAGCTGTTGAAGCTGTTCATTGATTCTATCAAGCCTGAATTCATCTTTTTCCTCAAACTGACATTCTTGTTTTCTCCGCTGTTCTGTGAGTTTTTCATAATTGTAAGATATTTGTCAGCCCTCCATATATTTCATTTCATATATAACATACATATATATTCCATATATATACTCCATGTACATATGTACTATATATATATACACTTACACACACACACACACACACACACACACACACACACACACATGCACGCACATACTCTAAGCAGAGAGAAAAGGGTAAAAGAGACTTCAGAGGACTATCATCAAAAGACAGTTTTATGCAGGAAGGAAAGTCCACCTTAGAGCTTTGTGCCTACATTTTACTCATCTTAACTTTAACCCTACTTTTAAAATAAGACATAGGACTGAGTATGCTAACTTTCCAATCTCTGTGGTAGAAAAATATCAAGTAAAAGGTATTTGTGAGTAGTAGGTAACCTGTTTTATAGTTCAAGAATAATATACCAGCCTAACACCTATACTTTCTAACAGGTTATTGAACTTATTCTTAGCTTATTTTTTTAATGGGTTCTTTTTTTTTTTTTTTTTTGGTCTTTTTTGGATCAAACCCAGAGTGCCATACCTGCAAAACAGGCACTTTGCCACTGAGCTACATCCTGGCCCCAAACTTAATTCATTATTCTTAAATATACTAAAAAATAAAATTCACTTCCCCTTTTATAAAAATCTACTTCTGAATTTGCTAGATTATCAAATGGGCATAAGTGACTTTTAAACACTTGATACTGAGAGCTATAGAAGTAAGCATTTTTTTTGAGTACCCTTTATATGACAGAGAAGACTCTGAGAGAAACAGAAAGATTAATTATTCCTAATGTCTCCCTCTCATGAGAAATTAATGCTATCAGGGTACTCAAGGAAAAACCTGTTTCTATCCAAGCAGCATAAACAAAATTAGAAGGCAAATTTTAATGATTATTAAAATATAGGAACAATGGGATATAAAACAAAATTAAATGAGTAGTTAATGAAATATGCTTAGCTATATGTAACTTCAGTAATGATAAAAGTTAAAAAGAGAAACTGAGCTGGGCATGATAGGGCACAGTTGTAATCCCAGCATTCGGAAGGCTGAGAAAGGAGAGTCACGGTTTGAGGACAGCTTCAAGTACTTAGTGAGGCCCTTTGCAACTCAGTAAGACCCATTTCAAAATAAAGAATAAAAAATAGGGGTGTGGGTGTAGCTTGGAGGTGGAATGCCCCTGGGTTCCATCCACAGTACCACAAAAGAAAGAAAAAGAAGGAAAGGAAGGAAGGAAGGAAGGAAGGAAGGAAGGAAGGAAGGAAGGAAGGAAGGAAGGAAGGAAGGAAGGAGAAAAAATTGGTTGCTTAAATTATATCAAGAATTTTATTTATTTATTTATTTATTTATTTTTGGTGATACTGGGGGTGGAACCTAGAGGCTTTCTACCTCTGGGCTATACTCCCAGACCCATTTTATATTTTATTTGGAAACAGGGTCTCACTAAGTTCCTGAGAGCCTCACTACTTAAGTAGCAGAGGCTGGCTTCAAACCTGTGCAATCCTCCTGTCTCAGCCTCCCAAGCGCAGAGATTACAAGCGTGCGCCACCACGCCTGGCTTATATCAAGACTTTTAAAAAGCATTTTTATTTGTAAGGCAGGAGAGATTGTGAGAATGTTTCTTAAAGGAAATATGTTAGTTTAGAAAGAAGATTTCCAAGAACTTCTCTGACAATTCCATCTTTGTCATCTTGTTGTTCTGCTTGTTGACTTCCCTAGCCCGCTAAATACACAGCTCCCCCAAGGTTTTGTTCTCATTCCCTCTCTCCTCTCTTTCCTGCCGACCACTCCACTTTCCTCGTCTCTCCTTGTCTTTTCTGTCCTCTCCTTTCTGTGCACTGAACTTCAGGAGCCTCACCATTTGTTCAGCTTCACTGATCACCTCTGTGGAGATAACTCATTACTTTCTTCTCACATTTTTCTTCTCAAATTTACTCATTTTCCTGTGTTCTTTCTCTTAATGATGCTATTATATTTCTGTCATCTGAGATTAAATTGTCAGGGTTGTGATGAAGTGTTCTCTCTCACTCTGGCTATTAGTCACCATTGCTTAGCTTGTCTACATATTCCCCATACATTATACAGTTCATTTATTTTTCTGCTTGTTCACTCAGTAACTCATCCAACCAATGTTTCTGAGGCATCTTGAGTCTTCCAGAGTCATAAATGCAAAGTGTGTGTACGTGTGTGTGTGTGTGTGTGTGTGTGTGTGTGTGTGTGTGTAGTTATATTTATATACGGGTTAAATAATAACTATGTAGCTTAAAATTGTAGTTAAAGTGTATTTGCTTCTCAGTGTCTTAATTGTTATGTCACGTGCTCATTTCTTTTCCATGTTTCAGTCAGCTATTAAAACGTCGAGAAGTGAAAGTACCCTTAAAAATCGGACATCTTTCTAAGGAATTAGATGCATGGAGAGCTTGCACACCATCTACCAACCAGTGAGTGAAGATAATATAAAAGTTGGAATGTAGGAGGAACTTAATCTTGTAGTTGGAAAGGTGCATGTACTCATCAGTTTAAGCAGAATTAGTGAATCTTGATTTGTTGAGCATATATTCGATAATAATTTATAATAATATTCTTTTTTGCCTTGAAGTCTTTTGTATTTCTATTACCTAAGTCTAAAGCCAGTTTGCCTGTGTTTATAAAGGAGAGATAAATAATTATCAGAGACTATTTTTTAATATAAACCTCAATAATTCTGTGATTCTCTAAAACTGAACATTTAACATCTTTCTAAAATATAGATCATCAGAAGACTCTCCATATACACCACCTTCTGATTCACAAAGATCGGTTTATGAAACTTTATTAAAAAGGCTCAAGGAAGAACCACTCAAAGGAATTATTGGACCAGATTATGTGACTGGATCAAATCTTCCAAATCATTCTGATGTTCACATCTCCTGTCTTACGGGATTAAAAATCCAGGTACAGACTAATGTCAGACAGAAATTGTCCATTTCCATTACTTTTATGTGTTTTTTTGAAATGTTATTTTAAAAGAAGCATAAACTAAATAAAAATAGGTAACTGTAAAGAGGCATGGGGCCCAGTAAGAAAAAAATATTGCCCTTAATGCTTTTATGATAGTTAATATAAATGAAATCATTCTCCTTCATTTGTAAATTTAGAGAGACAGTCTAAATTATTATCATAAAAGTAATTCATATAATATATATACTGGGTAAGAAATTATATGTATACTTAGTTGTTTTAAAATACATATAGTTCATGTCCTGAAGGAAATTAAATAAGGGAGATAAAGATCAGTAGTTAAATAATTTTACCATAATATATAAAATTTAACTTCTAGTCCCCATTTGTATTAAAAAACACAAAACAATAAAAATAACTGTATAATAATTGTTAATATGTGATATATATATATATATTTACATTGTGTTACTGAACTTTTTAGCAATTAAAAATTACTGAAAATCTGTCATGAAAGATGGCCAATTCCCAAAGAATAGCCGTGATGTACAACCAAATGAATGACGATGAATGAAAGCAGAGCCTCTCAGGGTGACCCAGTGGTGTTACTATCTTGAAGAGACAGAGAAGTCGTCATCATACTGGAGCCAGGATTAGTTGTAGGAGTCTTTGGGAAGCAAACAAACTTGAATCCCATGAAATGCTAATTCCAATCACAAATTAAACTAATAGAGCTCCACTTCGCAATAATGTACACATTTTAATGCATAATTTTATGTTTCAAATGTAATGTTAAATATTACATTTGTAATGCTGACATTCCAGGCCACTAAAGAAGGCATTTTTAACACAACCACTCAAAATAAATGAAATAGCTGGATACTAATGTAAATCCTACATACAGCTTAACTGGCCACTCTAAGCCAAAGTCTTTGAAATGCATCAGTATTTCCCCAAACCTGGTACATAATTATATACACCTTTATTATCCACTTGTGTTTAGAAATAAAGCAGCAAATTCAATAATTTAAAATTAAGAATGAAAAATATGAAATTTTTGGAGCCTATCTTCAGGTCCACTCACTCTCCTTTATGTACCATTTTAACATTCGATACCTTTGTGCTCCTTGTCCTCCTCTTACAGTTCCTTTCCTCCAGAGTAGAATGGCCACATGACTGACAGACACCATATAACTGCTCTGCACCCAAATCTACTTTTAGGAATTGATCTGCTAATATCAACAATAAGGCACACATGACTAACAAACATGAAGTGTTACCCTCCCAGGAAATTTCTATTTCAAAAAAATTTTCAAAAGAAAATCAATGTGTTTAGGTTAATATTATAAAAGTTCAGGTACCCACTGCTATGAAGTTATATAGAGCTGGTCATATGACGGGGTTTCTTGTATCTAGAAATAAGTGTCTAACAACAAATGTATCATTTAAAATTATAACAAAAACCTGATAGCTTTATCTCATTAAGAAAATAAAAATTGTACCATATTTTGTTTTTAAAATCATGTATTTCCTTCTAAGAGCTAAGTTTTACATATTGAAAGTTGTTTTTGCGTAACTACCCTGTGCATACATGATATGCAGTTTCATAATTATTGATACAACTAATTTATAAGTATACCCTTAAGTCACATGACTGAATATAACTTTAAATTGTATATATGCATATAAATTAGTATATTCTTCATCTTCTGGAGAGCAGGATTGAAGTTTCTGGTTTAATAATCCCACAGTTATTTTGGCATAGGGCAAATGGTTAAAATACTGAAGTATATGTATTTGCTTACTTATTGTTAAATATTTTGTTTTTAAACTTGTTTTTCTTTTTTTTCTGGACTGGGGATTGAACCCATGGACATTTTACCTCTTGAGCTATACCAGCCCAATTTTTATTTTTAATTTTGAAAAAAATTATTTTTATTTTTAATTTTGCTAAGTTGTTGGGGCTGCCTCATACCTGCAATCTGCTTGTCTCATTTTCCCAATTACTGGGATTGCAGTCAGGTACAACTGCACCCAACTTAAACTTTATTATTATTATTGGTGCATTGTAATTCTACCTTATAGTGAGATTCAAAGTGATTAATTACTACATGCACACAGCATCACAGTGAAGTATACCAAGTCTATTACTGGGCTATATGATTTTATAAAATAAGTTAACTTTGTGGAAATCAACAAATTAACAAAAGCTTTTTTTTAATATTTTGTAGCAGATAAAAAAAATAAAAATTCTCTCAACTCTTAAATTTCTCTTTAGCATTGCCTAGATATCAGTGTTCTTATTGTAGTGATTCTGCTTCTAGAGGCATAAAATAGTGCTGCAAATTTATAAGCTAATCTCTTCTCAACTTTCACTGTATGCAGGGACCTGTATTTTTCCTTGAAGATGGGAAATCTGCTATCTCATTGAATGATGCGTTGATGTGGGCAAAGGTGAATCCATTTTCGCCTTTGGGAACTGGAATACGACTCAATCCATTTTAATAGAATATTTTTCTCCATTCTTAAGTTTTTTTAAAAGAACTTTTATGGGTTAGTATTACCTTAATCTTGGTTTTTCCAAGAGCCAAAGGTTGGGAGGAGGATTGGGGATTGGGAAAGATGGGGAAAGCAGTTATTTTATTAATTAACTTCATCAATAAAATATTTATATAATTTAAAGGAAAATTAGGTGTCTCCTTTGTAAATCTCAACAGCTACATTTAGGATGGAAGTAATATTTAAATTATAAAAGGCTGAATATTCTAAAAAAGCTTATGAGTTTTACAAAGCATAAAAGTTACCAAAATATATTATTGAAACATATAAAATAGTACATCACTTAGAATAGCTATTGGTATACAGTTCTTAATGAATATTTGAATTACTGAATATGATGAAAGATCAAAATGTAAGATGTATACAATTGATATTCAGGTTAATAAACAACCATATTGTCTTCTATGAAATATATAGAAACCACCAATTTTATCTTATACTTAAGTTTTAATTTATAAATTTAGTAATTATCAATAAATGGATATATATCAAAGCACTTTTGAGTTTTATTTTTTAAGAAAGAAAACATACCAGTGTTTTCACTAGAAGTTCAACTGTCCAGTTGAACGGGTAGAAGTTACATAAACAAATTTAAAAAACAATGGAGATGATAAAAGTAAAATATAGTCAAATAATATATGATAATTTGATAATAATTGACTGTTTAAGAAGGTATTTGGTATGCATGAATATTAGTTTTGATACATGTATTTAATATCAATATTTATGTAATAAATTTTATATTGACTTCCTTTAAAACAATTTGATGAAAATTATTTTCAAATAAATTTATGTAAGCTAATAGGATACTAGTTGAAATTTTGAATATATTATATAAATATAATTTTAAAAATATTTTTTAAAAGTATAATAAAGCTGTGCTGGGCGTGGTGGTGCACGCTTGTAATCCCCATGCTTGGGAGGTGGAGACAGGAGGATTGCGCAGGTTCGAAGCCAGCCTCGCTGGCTTAAGAGACCTTGTTTCCAAATAAAAATATAAAATAGGTCTGGGAGTGTAGCCCGGAAATAGAAGGGCTTCCAGGAACCCCAGTACCACCAAAAAAAAAAAAAAAGTATAAAGCTGTGAACAGCTTAATATGATACAAATATTTCAACTGGCTAGAATTCTGAGTTTGAAATTGTTGAAATTAATGCATATCAAGAATAGTACTTTGATACTCAATTGATTTCCTCACAGAATTAATAATGTAGATGTTTCTGTCTGGCTAAAAAGTGAGCTTGTATAACAAGAATAATTGTGGCTTTTGTTATCTTTAAACTTGTTTCATTAAAATGTTTTTAATCTTGATAAAACAGCTCCCTAAACCTAAAAACATAAATTATCCATGTATGTATCATGCTTATCACATTAACCACTTTTAACTCAAAAAGACAATAGGGAAACGAGGCATGGTGGCACATGCTCTTAATCCCAGGACTTGGGAGGCTGAGACAGGAGGATCGCAGATTTAACAAGTAATGAGACTCTCATAAACCTAGTGAGACCCTGTCTCAAAATTAAAATAAAATAGGACTTGGGGTGAAATGCTCCTGAGTTCAGTCCTCAGTACTACACACACACACACACACACACACACACACACACACACACACGTGCACGCGCAATGGAAAAAAGGAAAAACTTCATATCATAGTAACTTAACTTCAATTCCCTGAATAACCATTCTTCCAGTTGGTTGGGAAGGTTCTGTTGCTGTGAAGAAGCTACTTTAGCTCCTAGAACACGAAATTGTTTCCTTCTGTCAAAGATACAATTCATCCTCAAGAATTTCTTGAGGTTAATCACTTTAACCAGATTTTCTAACTTCATTTCTTAATTCATCGTGTGAGAAGTCCTAGAGAATATTTAATATTTCCCACAATCTCCGTAGGTTCCACAGGAGTCTTGGGAACTTTTACCCTAATCAGGACATGAGTGATTAGCTCTTTCAAAGGATTGACTAAAAAACCAAGAGAAAAAAAGAAGCAACTATTTAACTGTTTACCCAAACATAATCATTTTCTATGGATTTTTTTAAAACTATCAGAGACTTTTTAAGACCTTCTCCTAAGGAACTATATCTCATCAGTTAAAATATTCTTATAAAGTAATGCTCTAGATTGTCCCCCTAGAGTGCAAGGCGGCAGGTAAATTATCTATATCTAGTTAAGATGTCATTTGAATTGGATCTCAAGTCAGATGAAACTGGATTCTGGATATATTCCTAAAAATTATCTATCATCAGATTGCTTGAATCTTTCTTCCTAAATATTATCTATTCAAAAATGTAAAATTTAAGAAGAAAGTCTCTGGGGGCAGAAATGCTAATAAAACATCTGAACTGTTGAAAAAAGCAGAGAAACTTAATACATGGCTGGAAACTTACATGCATGTTATGAAATTCAGTGTTAATAGTATTCATCTTGGAAGTCAAACAAGACTGTTAATGACATAGCATTAAAACATGACTAATTCCAGCTGAAGAAAAATTTGCACATATGAATATGTAACATATTTACCAAGAATATATAAAAATATATATCTTTGAAAATATCAATTTGCTCTTCTTTCCCTTCAATAAAAATACGGGAGCCAGAAAGACGTGGTGGCACATGCCTGTAACCAATACTTGAAAGAGGCAGAGATAGGAGGCTTGGAGGTTCAAGGACAGCCTCAGCAATGTAGCAAAACTCAGCAACTTTGAGAGACTCTGTTTCCAAACAAAACATTTAAAATATAAATGGGTTGAAGTTGTAGCTCGGAGGAAGAAAGTCTCTGGGTTCAATCTCCAGTACCACAAAATAATTAATTAATAAGGGGGCCCAACACCAACTGGTAAAGATTTTTTTTTTTTTTTTTTTTTTTTTTTTTTTTTTTTTTAACAATTTTTTATTGAACATAAATAGTATACATTTACACTATATTTGGTGCCCTCTCCCCCCGCCCCCATTTTCTCCCCCCCCCCCACCAATGGTTGGCCAGGTTAACCATGTCTTATTCATAATTTTACACATGTTCAGGTGAAGATGCTCCTTAATCAAGATCGGCCTTTCTCCTCTCCTATCTTTCCATTAAAACTTAGCTAGTATTTCCCCTCTAATATCTGGGGTCCTACTGGTATCCTTTGTGTTTTCTAGTTTGGGCATATTAGAGGAAACATGTGTATCTTCTCCTTCTGTGCTTGGCTGATCTCACTTAACATGATGCTTTCCAGGGCTTTCCATCTTCTTGCAAATGATAAAATTTTGTTCTTCTTTATGGCTGAATAGAATTCCATTGTGTGTATTTCCCACAGTTTTGCTATCCATTCATCTGTTGATGGTGATCTGGGTTGGATCCATATTTTGGCTATTACAAATTGTGCTGCTATGAACATAGGTATGCATATGTTGCTGTATTTCTCTGAATTCAACCCTTTTGGAAAGATACCCAGGAGTGGTATAGCTGGATCATATGGTGGATCTATTCCCACCTTTCTTAGGAATCTCCACACAGATCTCCATAGTGGCTGAACTAGTTTGCACTCCCACCAACAGTGTAAAAGAGTTCCTCTTTCCCCACATCCTCGCCAGCATTTGTTGTTGTTTGATTTCTTTATGCTTGCTACTCTCACTGGGGTTAGATGGAATCTCAGTGTAGTTTTGATTTGCATCTCCCTGATGGCCAGTGATGAAGAACATCTTTTCATGTATCTATTAGCCCTTTGTATCTCTTCTTTTGTGAAGTGTCTATTTAGTTCATTTGCCCATTTCTTGATTGGGTTGTTTGTTTTGTTGGTGTAGAGCCTTTTGAGCTCTTTGTATACTCTGGATATTAGCCCCCTATCAGAATGGTGGCTGGTAAAGATCCTTTCCCATTCTGTAGGCTTCCTCTTTAGGTTATTGATAGTTTCCTTTGATGAGAAGAAACTTTTTAGTTTAATGTTATCCCACTTGTTTATTCTTGCTTTAATTTCCTGAGCTTTGGAGGTTTTGTTGAGAAAGTTACTGCCTGTGCCAATATGTTGTAGTGTTGAACCTATGTTCTCCTCTACTAACTTCACCGTCTCAGGTCTAATTTCTAAGTCTTTGATCCATCTTGAGTTGATTCCTGTGTTAGGTGAGATATAGGGGTTTAGCTTCATCTTTTTACAAATGGCTAGCCAGTTCTCCCAGCACCACTTGTTGAAAAGGCTGTCTTTTCTCCAGCGTATGTGTTTGGCCCCTTTGTCAAAGATTAATTGACTAAAGATGTGTGGGTTTGTTTCTGTATCTTCTATTCTAATCCACTGGTCAGTATATCTGTTTTTGTGCCAGTACCATGCTGTTTTTACTACTATTGCTCTATAGTATAGTTTGAAGTCTGGGATTGTAATGCCTCCTGCGTGTTTCTTGTTATTGAGAATTGCTTTGGCTATTCTAGGTCTTTTCTTTCTCCATATGAAGTTCATGATTGATTTTTCTAGGTCTCTGAAGAATGTCACTGGTATTTTAATGGGAATTGCATTGAACCTATAGATCAGTTTTGGCAGAATGGCCATTTTGATGATATTTATTCTGCCTATCCATGAGCACGGGAGATCTTTCCATCTTCCAAGGTCTTCTTCTATTTCTTTTTTTAATGTTTTATAGTTTTTGTTGTAGAGGTCTTTTACATCTTGGGTTAGGTTTATTCCTAGGTATTTTATTGGTTTTGAGGTTATAGTGAATGGAATTGTTGTTTTTGTTTCCTTCATTGTGGATTCGTTGTTGGCATAAAGAAAGGCCACTGATTTCTTTAGGTTGATTTTGTAACCTGCGACTTTGCCGAATTTGTCGATCAGCTCCAGAAGTCTTTTGGTTGAGTTCTTTGGGTCTTCCAGGTAAAGGATCATGTCATCTGCGAATAAGGATAATTTCACTTCCTCTCTTCCTATGTGGATTCCTTTGATTTCCTTCTCTTGTCTGATTGCTGCAGCAAGAGTCTCAAGGACTATATTGAAAAGGAGAGGTGAAAGTGGGCATCCTTGTCTTGTTCCTGACTGTAGCGGAAATTCTTGCAGTTTTTCCCCATTCAATATAATGTTGGCTTTGGGTTTGCAGTATATTGCCTTGATGATGTTGAAGTACTTTCCTTCTATCCCAATTTTTTGCAGTGTTTTTAACATAAATGGGTGTTGGATTTTGTCGAATGCTTTTTCAGCATCTATTGCTATGATGATGTGGTTTTTGTTCTTGGTTCTATTTATGTGGTGAATAACATGTATTGATTTGCGTATGTTGAACCAGCCTTGTTTTTCTGGGATGAAACCGACTTGGTCGTGATGAATTATTCTCTTGATATAGTTTTGAATGCGTATAGCTAGTATTTTGTTTAGAATTTTTGCATCTATGTTCATTAAGGATATTGGTCTGTAGTTTTCCTTTCTTGAGGTATCTTTATTTGGTTTGGGGATTAATGTGATACTGGCCTCATAGAAGGAATTTGGAAGAGTTCCATCTCTTTCAATTTCCCGGAACGTGTTATGAAGTATTGGTATTAGTTGTTCACTGAAGGTTTTGTAGAATTCAGCTGGGAACCCATCTGGGCCTGGGCTTTTCTTTGGTGGAAGAATTTTTATTGCCGTTTCTATTTCTTTGGTTGTTATTGGTTGGTTTAGGCTTGCTATGTCCTCTTGGTTGAGTGTAGGAAGGTTAACTGTGTTTAGAAATCTGTCGATTTCATCCAGGTTTTCAAATCTATTGGAGTATAAATTTTTAAAGTAGTTTCTGATAATGTTTTGAATTTCTTCACTATCAGTGGTGATATCTCCTTTTTCATTTCTAATTTTGGTAATTTGAGTTGATTCTCTTTTTCTTTTGGTTAGGTTGGCCAGGGGTTTATCAATTCTATTAATCTTTTCAAAGAACCAACTTTTTGTTTTATTGATTCTTTGAATTGTTTTTTTGTTCTCTATTTCATTTATTTCTGCTCTAATTTTGATGATTTCTCGTCTTCTGCTGGCTTTGGGAATGGATTGTTGCAGAATTTCTAGATCCTTGAGTTGTTTCATTAGGTTCTTTACTTGGTGGTTCTCCATCCTTTTTATGTGGGCACTCAATGCGATAAACTTTCCTCTTAGTACTGCCTTCATGGTGTCCCATAGGTTTTGGTGGGTTGTGTCTCTGTTTTCGTTTGTTTCCATAAATTTCTTTATTTCTTCCCTAATTTCTGCTCTTACCCATTCGTCATTTAGTAGTGTATCATTCATTCTCCATGAATTTGAATACTTTCTTTCGAGTTTCCTGTTGTTGATTTCTACTTTTATTCCATTGTGGTCTGAAAAGATGCATGGGATTATATTACATTTTTTGAATTTGCTGGTATTTTCTTTGTGTCCCAGGATGTGATCTATTTTGGAGAAGGTTCCATGGGCTGCTGAGAAGAAAGTGTATTCTGTAGTTCCTGGTTGAAATACTCTGAAAACGTCTATTAGGTCCATTTGGTTTATGGTTTCCTTTAGTTCTAGAGCATCTTTACTCATCTTTTGCCTCGAAGATCGATCCAGTGGTGTGAGAGGCGTATTAAAGTCTCCCAGAATTATTGTATTTGGGTCTACTTGGGATCTTATGTCCAGAAGGGTTTGTTTTACGAATGTGGTTGCACCCACATTTGGGGCATAAATATTTACTATCATTATATCTTCTTGGTGTATTGTTCCTTTTAATAAAAGGAAGTGCCCTGATTTGTCTCTTTTGATGTGTTTTATTTTAAAGTCTGTTTTGTTGGATATCAGGGTTGCTACCCCTGCTCTTTTTCGGTCACTGGTGGCATGGTATATCTTTTTCCATCCTTTCACCTTCAACCTGTGAATGTCTTTGGCTGTGAGGTGAGTTTCTTGCAGACAGCATATGTTTGGATTATGTTTCCTAATCCACATTGCCAGTCTATGTCTTTTGATTGGTGAGTTAAGTCCTTTGACATTAAGTGATATTATTGAAATATGCTTTTTGTTTTCTGCCATTTTGTGTTCTGTCTACTCTTGGGTGTTGTGATCTTTCTTCTTTACTTAAATGGCCCACTTATTAACTTCCTCGCTTCTCTGATTCTGGAGTCTGCTTCTTTTTTCTTCCTTATGATTTATTTCTTTAAGAATTTTCTCTAGTGTTGGCTTTGAATTCATGAATTTTTTGAGATTCTGTTTATCCTGAAAGACTTTGACTTCCCCATTGATCTTGAATAGTAGTTTTGCTGGGTAGATTAATTTGGGCTGGAAGTTATGTTCTTCCAGGGTCTGAATCACGTCATACCAGTCTCTCCTAGCATTCCTGACCTGGGTTGTATAGTCTGGGGTGATTCTTATTGTTTTGCCTCTATATGTCACCTGTCCTTTTGTTCTTACTGCTTTTAAGATTCCTTCCTTGGCCTCTATGCTGGTCAATTTGGTTATTATGTGGCGTGGAGTGGTTTTTCTTTGGTCCTGTCTCAGTGGAGTTCTGTATGCCTCCTGTACTTGAAGATTCAAGTCTCTTTCCATATTTGGAAAATTCTCTGAGATTATTTCCTTGAAGATATTACATATGCCCTTGGTCTGTACCTCTATCCCTTCCTCAATGCCTATTATCCGTAAATTAGGGCGCTTCATATTATCCCATAATTGCTGGATGTTTAGGTTTTGTTGCTGTAAAGATTTCTGTATATCGCTGACTGTGTTTTCGGTTTGGGATGTACTGTCTTCTAATATTGATATTCTGTTTTCCATTTCATCTAATCTTCCAGAGTTTCTTTCTATTGCTGTCTTCATTTCACTTATTGCCTCTTTCATTTCATTCCAGACCTCTTTCTGATTCTTTTTTAGTGTTTCTATTTCACCTTTAACCTCCTCTATACTTGTTTTAAAACCTTTCATCATATTGAACAACAAGATTCTGAACTCCCCTTCTTGCATTTCTAGTAGGTCAGTATTCGTGATTTCTGCTGTCTCTTCATAACTCCTGGTTCTCATATTTATAGTGTTCTCTGTCCTGTTTTTCTGATTTCTACCCATCGTTCGTGAGTAATGTGTTTAGTCAAATCTTAATATTAGGAGTTTAGGAGTGTCGGCCAGTCAGCAGAGCCTTTCCAGTGTTGAAAGTGGGTGATGTGGGAGGAGCTGGGGTGATGGGTAAAGGAGTCAGATTAGGTGGAGGATATGTTAGGTTGAGAAGGACTTTAAGTATGATAAAGTAATAACTTGCTATGAATGAGAGAGAGTTAACTACTAGGACTCTTGTTGTTAGTAGAGTAGTTATGGATATAAAAAATACTTTGAGTTTTAAACCATGAGGTATATTATGGGGAAAAGTTTTGGGGGAGAAATGTATGTAGGTTAGTGTGGGAAGGTTTGTAAATAGGGATGCTGGTAGGAGCAGGCAGACATAAAAAAAAAAAAAAAAAAAAAAAAAGAATCCGCTCAAGATACCAAGACTATTATGTAATCCAAGAAAAAGGAAGGTAAACCAATCAAAGGAGGAGAATGAAAGAAAAGGAAGGAAAAGGGAAGAAAGAGGAAAAAGGAAGAGGAATAAAATAAAAGGAACTAGCAGCCGTGTGAAATAAAGAAATAAGGCAAACTATCCAATGTATATATATATAAAACAACAAGTTAAAGTAAGAGAAGTTTGGATTAAAAGAAGAAAGAAAAAGAAAAAAAAAGAAAACAGCAATAACCATACTAAAACAAAAGCACTTTAAAAGCAAAAGAAAACATAACATCCACATTAAAAGTAAAACAAACAGTCCTACTTATTTACGCATATGGGGTCAGGTCCATATAATATGTGTGTATCTGATTGCTTGGTAGCTTTCAGGATACCGTCCAATGTCTCTTAGTTTTCTTTGTACTCTATTTTTATCTTCTTAAGTCACTCTGGGTGTTTGGACACCTTTTTCTCCTTTAGCTGCTTTAGGTTTATGTGTCCGGGTGTCTGGTTTCACTGTTATTTGATTCTGTACAGTTCACAGATTCTGCGAAATTCTAACCTGTGGTCAGCACATCTGCACTCACCACCCTCGCCTCCAGCCTGTGCTTCCCTACAGCAGGGGTGGAGAGTGACTAAAGTGTAATTGGCACTTCCCCCTGAGGTCCTGAGCAGATTTTGTGGCCCGATGGATTTTCTTGTGTCTCTGGAAATTCCAGCTGGGCTAGCCAGGTGTGGTCCCAAGATGTGCCCTGGGCAAATGAATGCTGGTTCCTGGGTGGCCACACTTACTGCCAGAGCTCTGCCTATTCCAAGAGTGCAGGCTGGATGCCCTGTTAATACTGGACCCTAGTGAGAGTGGGTGCAGCTGTCTATTGCTGCTGGTATGTTCTTCCAAGGTGTATTGAGCTGTGTTCTCACTTAGAACTAAGCATCTGGCTACCAGGAGGTTGGGAATACCCCGCGGTGGGCCAGGGGTGCAGGGTAGGTGCTCAAGGTTCCAGTGTGCGGTGTCCAGCAATGGTCTCTGCGTCCCGCGGGACGTAGAGGCTGGGGGTGCCCCAAGGAGATTTCCGGGTCTCCCAGTGCTTTTGCAGCCTGGAGGGTAGGCTCTGGCAAGGTGGCAGGGGTTAGCCACAGAAGCAGGCTCCAATTTAGGAGGGCAGTGTACAGGCGCTGATTACTAGTAGGGGACAGGCAGGAAGCGCGAGGAGAGTGCTCTGAGGCTTGAGCCCGTGGTGGGGGTTTGAGACTGCGACTCCGCACACGCTAGGACCCCAGTTACTAGGGCGCCCTCAGGTACCTGTCTTGGTGCAGGAATCCGTGTGAGTCTCTGTGCCGATGTGATCCGGTCGCTGGTGGGCAGACAGAGTTCTGGAGGGTGCTGCTCGCTGCTTAGGATGCGGTCCTAAGTCCGTTTTTATTCCCGGATTATCTTGCCGTGGAAATATCGGGCAGGCAGCTCCTTGGACAGCTGCCAAAGCAGCCCGCGGTTCAGCGTTCTGGTCCGCGGTCAGATTGTATCTGCAGCAGGTCCCGTGTCCGATCTTTGTTCTTCTTGTTCAAGTTCAGGGTTCCGCCGAGGTACAGGATGTGTTTTGGTTCCTGGTATGTATTTGTTTTGTTGATTTAGACACTGCTTTCTCAGTATTTAAACTTTATTTACTTCAGCTACTGAGAGGTGCTGTGTCCCTCAGTCGCCATTTTGAAAAAAAAAAAAAAAAAAAAAAAAAAAAAAGATTTTTTAATTTAACCAAATGGATTGCTGAACACCAGAACCAAATTCCAATAAAAGCATTATTTTTCCCCATAACTTCTTATCAATGTGGGGGGCATATATTGTTTAAAAATGGTTTATAGTAAAATTATTCACAGAAATGAACAAAATTTTCTTTGAGCTAAAGTGTAATAAAAATCATCCAAATAAATTATTATTCATGAATGTGATATATAAATATACAATACCAGGCAAAGTAGAAACTCATTTTCTAATAAGGAAAATATGTAATACTAAGGAAGGCTTACTGTTCCTACAAGATTTATGGGAAGGTACTTACTAATCATGGTGAACTATGTTTAACTGTACCTTATGCTTATTTTTGTTCTGTACTAACTGATTTTGTATCTTCAACAGTACTTGGCATAGGTGTTTAATAAATGATTGTTGCGTTGAACAGAAAAGAAATACTCTTTAGCCCGGTTATGGATAAACACCACTTTATTATTGAAATGCATCCAAGATGAAGTGATTATATCCCCATAATATGGCATGAGATGGTGGTGTCACTTCTTCAAAGCCATTTTGACAGGTGCCTTTCAATGTTTCTCTTCTGTATTTTTGATAATTCTCATTTGAGATAAACAGTATTGATTTCCAGGTTGCTTCACATGAATTTCTTTATGGGGAATGCCACTATCACCTGTCTTTGCTGGGATATTTAAATAAACAAAATTAAAATTAATTTGTTCTATTAAATATTTACACAGCAAATAGATATAATACATACGCATATGTATAGAATGGTTGGCAGACTAAGCACAGGTTAAATACGTGGTAAACAGAATATTTAAATCACACATTATCGTAGTCGTGGATTAGAAGAAAAATCATCTGAATGTCATGTCACCCGTCTCCAAAAGTCATCAGCAGTGCTTAAAAATATCCGGGGCTTATTTTGGTGCATCTGATACTGAATATGACTCAACTATTTTTAGATGTTGCTTCAGAAAGCAGCCGAGGCAACAGCAGCATGACTTTATACTTAGGTTTGGCAAATATATGTGACTCCTAATACAGTTTATGGAACTCTGATTACACTAAGGCCTCCATCCTGGCCACCCACTCTAGGTCACTCACTTCTATTGTGAGGAACCAGTGAGAACTAAAAAAATGTATCTTTTGTTGACCCATTATTTTGCTAGGCACTGATTTAGGTATAAATATAGAGAAACTTAAGAGTTAAAAAAAATTGAAGCAAAGATAATGTGCTGCTTCATGGAAGATTTCCCAGTGAGCAGCCTGGTTGCCACTGTGCGCAACCTTAAGTGGTGAAATTGAGTTCCTACATTCTTCTGCTCTTGCCTTTTCTCCCACTAACTTTCAATTTATGGTAGCCAACCTGAACTAACCACTGAAACAAATGAAATGGAATCCCTTTAATGAATTTAGAAAAAAATGATTTAGTGCTAAACAGAGTTGTTCTCATCTGTAGAATCACCAAAATTGAATTCACACCATTCGTTAATTCCATGTGTGTCTACTAAGAGAAGTCAGGTATCTGGAATGGGCGTGAGGAAAGAATGAAAGTGTGTGCACCAGCCCTTTCTGATAAGCCCCGTCCAGGGAAAGCTCCCCGCCCCCATAAACCCATCAATCATTTTGAAGAGGAGAAAGCCGTTGGAGTGAAAAGGAATCAGCATCCGAGCATCATAGAAGAGAATGCAGAAGGAATGAAATGGAGGAGACTCTACAGGAACTGATGCATTATTAAAATCATAAAAGAAAAGATTCATTCTATCTGGAATCCTGAGGTGGTGATGGCATACAAATTTTCTAAGCACTTATGTGAACTTTGAAAATTTTCCAAAAGATAACAGCAGTTAGGAATTCAAATCGCAGCAAGCATGGTTTTTGTGTACATATACAGACACACACATACACACACTCACACAGTGTGCTACTAGAGATTGAACCCAGGGGCCTTCTGCCTTTGAGCTACACCCCCAGCCCTATTTTATTATTTTATTTTATAAGCTTTTATTGGTGCGTTATAGTCTCAGTTGTGGAGGGCCTCGATAAGTTGCTGAGGCTGCCCATGAACTTGTGACTGATCTGTCTCAGCCTCCTAAGTACTTAGATTAATTACAGTGTGTGCCATCATGCCGGGCCATTTTATCTATTTCTTACATAGGAAGAAAGCAAAACTGTGACTCATTACCAGTCCTTCACACCTTTTCATTGCAGGTCCCCAATCCCTCCCATCCTAGTCAGATCTAATTGGCCATAGGGGAAAGAGATAAGCAAGTGAAAAAAATCAAAACTCTCCCTGCCATCTCTATCCCAAGCCCCTGTGCCCATCTTAAGCTCTTCTCCATGCTTATCTTACCCCAGGTAATCTTCCACTCCACTGGAACTTTTATGGCGTATGTCAACAACAGAAGGAGACAAAGGCAAGCTGAAAGAGTGCATTCCCAGAATCTGAAGGTGAAACTATACAACACAGCCTATAATCCCAGTAATTAGAAGGCTGAGACAATAGGATCGCAGGCCCACAGACAGCCTCAACAAGTAGTGAGATGCTCATAAACCTAGTGAGACCCTGTTTCAAACTAAAAATAAATTAGGGCTGGGAGAATAGCTCAGAGGTAGAATACCCCTGTGTTCAATTACCAGTACCCACACGCACATACACACAAACGCATGAGCATGTGTGCTTAGTACTATATGCCTCGGTTATATGATGAGCTAGAGGGATTTTGGTGGATTGAACTTTTGTTTGGATATTAAGAAGTGTGCTCTGAGGAACACTTGTTCTACAAGGCCATAGCCAAAAATTAATAGTAATATGTTATAAAATTTTGGAAAACACCTCGTTCTTTAAAAGTATACTAAAAGCTCTGAAAAGTCCTAAGGCTAAAAAATGGATTGACGTGGAATTGCTCTACCAAGACCTGATGTAAACAAAGACCGTTCCACCCCTATGAAGTCCTTTTTAATACTTAAGTAAACATGCTCTGGAGCAGATGCACAAATAGTTTTCTCTAAAGCTCCTGATAATATTTTAGAATTTGCAGTAGGGTTGCCAGATAAACTACAGATCACTTAAATTTAAATTTCAGATTTAATTTTTAGTGAAATTTTGCTCCAACATTTGTCTTCAAAATTATTTGTTTAAGCTAGGTGTGATGGTGTACACCTGTAATCACAGTACTTGGGTGGGAATCTGAGACAGGAAGGTTTCAGATTCAAGACCAGCCTCAAGATTCTTAGCAACATAGCAAGATCTTGGTTGGTTCAAAACAAACAATAAATAAAAATGACTGATGGTGTAGCATGGACACAGAATGCTCCTGGGTAACACACACACACACACACACACACACACACACACTGTTGTGTTACCCTGTGCTTTTACTTGCTAAACCTGTCAACTAATTTGTGAGTCATAAAATCTCTTTGGCAACTACACAAACTTGTTACTATAGGGAAAAAGCCCCCTTAGACAAGAAATAAAGCAAGTGTGCATGACTATGTCCAGTCATACTTATAAACACAAAAACTTCAATTTCACACCATTTTCATGTGTCAGAAAAATTTTTGACATGTTCTTCAACCATCAAAAATGTAAAATACTTTTTATTTTTTTTTACTACTGAGGATTGAACTTGGGTATTCTACCTCTAAGCTATATCCTCAGACCTTTTTTAGATTTTTTTTTAAACAAGGTCTCACAAAATTGCTGGCGTGTCTCACTAAATTGCTAAGGCTCTTCTCAAACCTGTGGTCCTCCTGCCTCAACTTCCCAAGTACTGGAATTATAAGCATGTGCCACCACACCAGGCTTGACTTACTGAGTTTTGAGCCTGCCAATAGCTTCATTTGGTTCAGACTCATCTACTTACAGATAAATGAGAAGCTCGATATATTCAGTAGCAGCCAGTGAGAGGTGGCAGACTACAGTCCTCTCCACAATCAGTGCATCACCATATATAACTGAATACATCGTTTTTGACCAAATGTTGGCCTTGTCCAATATTAACTATTTTTTTTAAAACTTCAGTTGAGTAAAGTAAGATAAAAATACATCCATTTAACAGGCAGAAAGAAGCAAAACTTACGTAAAACAGGAGCCACTCTCTCCTTGGAAACCTTTGGATTGCATTTGCGCTTAGGACTTTGGAAAGGAAGGTGATCAAGAGTGACTACTCCCACTGTTGGCTTGACTTCAAACCACTCTAGAGAATACAGACATAAAAGTTGTTTCTTCATTATCATAATGGCCAATGCCAAAATATAGCACCACAATTAAAAATTAGGCAAAATATTTAAACATTTGGTTTTCGTGTTATAAAGTGGTATGAACACATAGGTTAACAGCCTACACCCCCAGACATGCACATTGTTCAAGGTCTTCAATGCACAGAGTAGTTATTTTTAAAAAATACTCTAAAGGTAATAATCTTTATGTTTCTATTTGTTTTTGACACATTTAATTCAATAACATATCCAAGAAGGTGAACAAATCGGTTTAATTCATTCCAATGAAAACTGGAACGAAAAAAGCAAGGCATTATCACCCATGCCAAGAAATGACATATTATCAGTACCCCCAAGCCCTCTGCTGTCACTCCCAGACAGTACTCTAAAAAGGAAATGCTTTCCTGACTGCTTCATCGTGTTAGTTTTACCTATTTTTATTTTACATAAATAAAATCATCCATCACCTATTTCATTTTGCAAACATACTATAAAAACAGTGGCTTAAAATTATTCTCGCATTTCTTTCTAACTGATCCTACAAATTGCAAGACTTGGGCAAATTCCCCTTGCTTCTAAAAGTCACTTCCTGCTCTTCACTGAGGCTGAAAAAGTGTCTAAGATCATCTTTCCTTATGCCATGTTTTGTGAGGGCTAAGATCAGTAGCCTTCTAAAAATACAGTCATCACTAGTCATTCCTTTGGCAAGTAGTGAATAAGTTTTTACAATCAGCAGTACCAAGAATCAAAACAGAAAAATGGGTACTGCTTAAGAGTCAAAATGTTTGAAGCCGGGAGTGTTGGCGCACGCTTGTAATCCCCGCGCTTGGGAGGCAGAGACAGGGGGATCGAGCAGGTTCGAAGCCAGACGCACTGGCTTAAGAGACCCTGTTTCCAAATAAAAATATATATTAAAAAAAATAGGTCGGGGAGTGTAGCCCGGAGGTAGAATGGCTTCCAGGAACCACAGTACCACAGAAAGAAAGAAAAAGAAAGAAAGAAAGAAAGAAAGAAAGAAAGAAAGAAAGAAAGAAAGAAAGAAAGAAAGAAAGAAAGAAAGTTTGAGGTGGTTGTGGATAAAGAAGAGGTGTGTTCAAAAGAAGGCATCAGATATACATACAGTTTAGCCCTATGCAAAGATGGGCTTTTAAATATAAGAATAAAACAAATAGATATACATACAGTTTAGCCCTATGCAAAGATGGGCTTTTAAATATAAGAATAAAACAAATAATGAGGTCTGGTTTGTAGTGTTAAAAAATACTTGAAAGATTAAAATGCTAGGCAACAGAAGACTTGAAGTGGCTGTCACGAAAGGATCGAGTTGTACTATCTGAGGTTCTTAAGAGTTTGAGGGAGTAAAAATATTATTTTTAGACTAAGATAAATGTGTATGTTAACACGTCTAGAGTAACACTAAAAGAAGTAGAAATTTAAATTTTTCAACATTGACGCTGGAAAGTCTTTGGGAAAACATTCAGCCCAAAAGAAAAAGAGATGCTAGAAAAACAAGAATCAGAAAGAGAACAAATAAAAGCCTCAAAATAATATGCAATGTTATATTTACATCTGAATGCAAATATAATAATAGTATCTGTAAATTAATAATAGTAAAAATCTCTGTAAATGCAACAAGAAAGGTCCGTGCAACCAGATACATCATAGAACAAATTCAGCGACTCTGTAGTATGGACACTTAATTATAAGGTAATAGTAATTAGGACAGTATGAGTATTGCAGTGGCACATATGTTGGCAAAGCTGAATGGAGAACGAAAACACAAGAATCCTCTACACGGAACCTTGAAACACGAGTGGGTGTGCCCATCAGTGGAGAAAGGACAGACTGTTCAGAAAGTAGTGCTGAAACAGTTGCTTCTTCCTACGAATTGCAGATGAATGAAGCGCTTTAGCTGGGCATGAATGAAGCGCTTTAGCTGGGCATGGTGGCACATGTCTGTAATCCCAGTACTTGGGAGGCTGAAACAGGAGGATTACAGGTTTGAGGCTAGCCTTAGCAACTTGATGAGACTCTCAACAACCTACTGAAACCCTGTTCCCAAACGAAAAAATAGAAGGTAGAAGGCCTTTGAGTTCAATCCCCAGTCCCACAATCATTGCACCAATTTAAAAAAAAAAATCAATTAGAGAAATAGTTCTAGCGCTTACACGCCACCCTTCACAGAAATTGCCATGAAGCACATGTACAAACTTAAAAATGTTTGTAAGAAACCTGAAAGCAGCCGGGCGTGTTGGCGCACGCTTGTAATCCCCGCGCTTAGGAGGCAGAGACAGAAGGATCGTGCAGGTTCGAAGCCAGCCACGCACACTGGCTTAGGAGACCCTGTTTCCAAATAAAAATGTAAAAATAGGTCTGGGAGTGTAGCCTGGAGGTAGAAGGGCTTCCAGGAAACCCCCGTACCACCAAAAAAAAAAAAAAAAAAAAAAAAAAGAAAAAAAAAAGAAAGAAACCTGAAAGCATTAAAAAAAAACAAGACAGAATACACTCTCTTGTGCCAGCAAAGCCTAACCAGCAGCATTAGGTCACTTTAGAAACACTGAACTTGTAAAGGAAACAAACAAAAAAAGTTAAAGGCTCCACTTAATCAATTTAAATATAGGAGGATATATAATGTAATGGTATAAACAGTATTAAGCATGAAGTTTGCACCCATTTTTAATTTCTGCCATCACAAATTATCGCAAATCTTGTGATTTATAACAATAGCCATTTTTATCTCAGGAAATAAGTCCGGGTCCTCTGCATGGCATCTCAGAAGGCTGACATCTAAGCACTAACATGGCTGCATTTCTCCTGGGAGCACCAGAGAGGGAAGTCCTCACAAGCAAGCTCAGGGTGTTGGCAGAATGCACTTCCCTGCATTTGTGGGACCGAGGTCCCTGTTTCTTGGCTGGCTGTCAGCCTAGGACAGTCTTTGCTGTGAGAAGCTAGGCCACACGATTTCTAAAGTTTTCCATGTCCCCCTGGCAGCAACGACTGGCCAAGCCCTATCCATGACCCTTCAGTCTCTCTTCTCTTTCTGCTGAACTTTTCTAATTCCAGCTGGACACCGCTCTCTACTTTTAATAGCATATGTGACTAGACTGGATATATCTGAATACTCCAAAATACACATTTAAAGTCCGTATTTAATTACGTCTTTAAAGGCTTTATTTGCAATATAATGTAATACATTCATAGGCTTTGGGGCTTAAGGCATAGCAATGTGGGGACGCATTCTGGCTACTATAAAGTTTGAGAAGATAAATGATATTAAATTATATATAATATATATGAATGAAGTTAAGAATTACATGTAAACAGTGTGCCTAAATAAAACTGTGTGTGTGCGTGTGTGTTTTACAGGAGGTTGAAACCAGGGACCTTCTACCTCCAAGCTACACCCTCATCCTATTTTATATTTTGTTTTGAAGCACAGTCTTGGCAAATTGCTGAAGCTGTCCTGGAACCTGGAATCTCCTAACTCTGCCTCCCTAGTACTAGAATTACAGATGTGTACCACCATGCCCAGCAATGAAACTGTGGCTGGGGGAGTAATGGAGATCGAACCCAGGGGCATTCTATTTCAAAGATACAGCCCCAGCTGTAAGGTGCTGAGGCTGGTCTTGAACTTGTGATACTCCCTTCTCAGCCCCACAAGTACTGGGATTACAGGTGTACACCACTATGGGAATTATTAAAAAGGGCAGCAGGACAGTAATTACCCATGGGGAGAAGTGTGGAGAGCGCAATCAGTGAGGGACACACAAGGCCAGCGAAAGGTATAAGTCATGTTCCATTTCGTAAACTGCATAAGGACACACAAGTGTTTATTCATTGTTACTAGTCCTCTCTAAGCTGTTCACACACATATACATGTGGGTATATAATACATTCACAGCAAAATTCTGTTGTTTAAAATCTTAATGTACAACTCCACAAAAGAACTAGTAACATGAATTCTTTCTTTACTCATAAATTCATGCATAGAGCCAGAGATCACAAGGAACAGAAAGAAGTAAAACAGGAGATGAAAAACCAAACATCGTAAGGAAGAGAAAACCCCCAAATATCTCTTTCAAACTTTTGGGGGAGGAGTTAAAGTTACTGCTTTCCTCTCCTTCTAGAGACCAGAGAGAAAAATGGCTCTTCAGAAAGTGGTACATTCACTAACATCAAAGTCAATCACGAAGCCAAACCATAAGGAGGGAGAACGGAGGATGAGGAGGGAACTGTGGAAGGACTGAATGAGTGATGTGTGCATGTCTGCCTCTACCATCCTGTACCCCATCAAGATGTATGCCTACAATGCACCGATAAAATTTTTAAAAAAGAAAGTGGTGTTCAAAGAGAAGAGAAATCCTAACGACTTATATTTGCCTCATTTCTTGAATGATCTGCAGATATGGGAATGATGAGCTTTCTGAGTGTCTGAAATCAAGTGAAATAAGATTCACGGCATGAGTGGTGTCCTGAATAAGTACTAGAAAAGCGAGAGAGAGAGAGAGAGAGAGAGAGAGAGAGAGAGAGAGAGAGAGAGAGAGAGAGAGAGAATATTAATGAAGAAATATGAGTGTATTTTGCCAGCTGCCTGGGACCACTGTAAAGGAATGTGCTTTGACAGTTATCAGTTATTCCAGCATCACGTCTGGAAAATTGCCATGGGAAGGGTAACCCTGACCATACTCTAGACCACATAGAAAATGAATCCTAGTAATCAGGCTTTTCCTAAAGAAAGAATATATATCCCGATTCACTCTTAAACATTCAGATTCTCTTGAGTTACTTGATATGTGAACTTCCCTTAAAAGTTCACATGAATAGATTGACTTTTATCTAAAAAAGAAGCATCTATATCCTATGTTAAGATGCTTTCATCACAGTGGATAATTGTAAGCCACTCCACTGATGATCATTCTACTGCTAACATAAAAGACGTCTTTTCCCATTTAGCCAGTACAGCAGAAATGGGGCCACGGCCGGCCTTTATTTCATCTGTGCTCAACAATACCCTCATTGCGAGAACTCAGCTGAGTTTCTAAGGAAAACTTACTTGGATTCAATTTTCTGCTTAATTTTCTTTGCAACATGTGTAAAAGGAAGAGGAACTCTATTTTACGTTCATTGCTGAGTTTGTTGGGATTGCTGATTAATTCTGATAGTCTAATGTTATCTTTAATAGACTTGGAAGCTGTAGACCTGGGAACCAGGGGCAAATTCATCTGGTAACTATAGTCTGTGAAATTTACAAGGTCATCCTGGATACTTTTAATTCTGGAAATAAGAAAGAAAATATTGTTGATGAGTCGCATGTTAGTAACAAAAGATAAGCAAAGGCTTCTCATTAAGTTGTATCACAAAAAAATTCAAATAACTTACACTCGGTGTGTTAATAAAGTGTAAACCTCTTGTATTAATATTTCAGGAACTCCAGCTTTACAATGAATTGTTCCATGGATAAGTTCTTTAGGTAATTTAAATTTTTTTCTTGCTAGAAACTTTAATAGTAGAAAGAAAACATTTTCATCATAAGAAATTCTATAAAAATCACTAATAACTATGGATTTACTTTAATTCTTATTTTATCTCTCAACTAATTTTCTGGTGCTTAACATATTAATCATCAAAGATAACACATTTTTATTCAGCAAGGAAAACAACCATTATATCCTTCACTAACTGGTGAGTCTGTTACTATGGAATTACTATTTATGACATAAACAATTGAAATATAATAAATTTGATACATGGAATAAATTTCCAAGTCAATAGCAAAGTATCAGTGTAATATTACAGCACAAAGTCACACACACACACACACACACACACACACACACACAGATATCCATGACATTTGTAATGTACCTTTTAAAAACAAACTTAAGAGTAAATGATTACTAATTTACCTTCTCTAACTGTGCCCAGTTATCCAACTTGACTTTTAAAGAGGTTCCATTTTCAAAGGATGATATTTTAAGGTCCCAGGGATAATATATACAGAATATTTCTGCAATCAGGAAGCCATTTGAAAAATCCCTGATCCATAACAATAGGAAATTAAATAAAGTGTAGTTAATATTTCTGTTAGTGTTATTTTATAATTAATACTGATCTAATATTCCAGACAGAAAAGATGTTGTAAAATTTGATCATTGCACCAGAGAGACTTACTACAGACTAGCATTTTCTAAAATTATATACACATCAAAGGCTTTGATGTTGTTTTAATGAACCCAACTTATTAATTCGTATTAACTTTAACAAGCTCTCCAGGTGATTCACACGCATCAAAGTTTCATATCCATCTTTGTAAGGAATCCTGAATGCTGAAATTAGTAAACCAGGGTCCTTCCTTCAAAAAACCCCTGCTCTTAAATTCTAACGAATTCAGTTGGAATTCCCTGAGCAAATATTAACTGCCAGTTACGCAGCATCTTTTAAAAATCCCTGATAAACTTCGGAGCAGAAGCAAATTCTGAAGGAGTGACCCTGGTTATTACTGATGTCCAGTGTCCCTGAAGAAGCAGCCTTGATAATTTTTTTTCTTTTATCTTTTTTTTTTTTTTTGTAATACCAAAGCATTGCATATTAGCTTAAGTATACAGTTTAAAGATTGGTCGAATAAAAAAAAAATGAAGAAAACGCTTCGTCATATTTTTCTTAAGCCTAGCTCCCTAAATGTTTTCCTGTGTTTTGTTTGTGCTGTGAATGGGCGAGTCTTGGTCTGAAACCTAAACCAGGTCGGGGTAAACAATCCGAGGCTCTGGAGCCCCCTGGCCTAGACCCGCAGGTGGAGAAGGAGAGGAGGACTGGGCTCTAGGCTTGCTTGGCACCTGTTGATGTTCCTGGGGAAGAAGCTGAGATTCAGGCCCTGGAGCCAGCGCAGAACAGAACAGGACAGGCGGGAGTTCCTCGGGGGATGCGGATAGGCGAGTAACTTCTTAGGCTTCCGTTGGATCGGAGTTGCTGGCTTCGGCGGCTGTGGCTGCGGCTGCCTCTGCGGTTGAGGCTGCGGCTGCGGCTGCGGCTGGGGCTGAGGCGGCGGCTGGGGCTGCAGCGGTGGCGGCGGCGGCGGCGGCGGGGGTTGCGGCGGGGGTTGCGCCGAGAGTGGCGGCGACTTGGCGGAGGCTGCCGCCGGCTGCGTTAAGCATCCTGCATTCTGGCCGGCGGCAGCCATGACGCTTTCTGGGTTTCCACGGCAACCGCGGCGGTGGGCGGGGCCTACGGGTCTCCGCCTCTGCTGGGGGTTGAAGGGTACTGGAGGTTAGCAGCATCCGGCTCTGGTTTTGGACAGTCTGGAGAGCTTAAACTTTGGGCAGAGCTTTTCATCTCAGTTTTAATTGGGTAGCAATCAATTTAGAGCTTTATTTTTTCTACTGATTCGTGGCTCGAAATTTTGTATTTTAAATATCGTGGTTTCTGCTCAGGCAAAGTCCTGTGATCAATCAAGCATTTTGAGGACCAATGTGAGAAAGCTCCAGGGGGTTTGTTTGGGAATTGGAAACGACAGGAGTTTTAAAATGCGAAGGGAAAATTTTGTTCAAAATTTAACATACCAGTTTTCTTAATTATTACATCATGCATTCATAAAAATTACATAATATATGAAAACTGTGTGTCTGTGTGTGTGTGTGTGTGTGTGTGTGTGTGTGTGTGTGTGTGCGCGCTATTGAGGACTGAACCTAGGAGCATTCTACTTCCGAGTTACAGCCCCAGCCCCATTTTTTTACTCTTTATTTTGAAACAGGGTCTCATTGCAGAGAGCTGAGGCTGGCCATGAACCTGCGATCTTCCTGTCTTAGCCTTCCAAGTACTGGGATTACAAGCGTGTGTGCTGCTACATACTTTCTGAAAACAATTTATGGGTTAGATTTTTCACACTTCACCAATATGCCCTATTATGCATAATTCATTTATTCATTCAATAAATATTGAGTCTTTTCTATATGCCTTGAATTGATCTAGTCACTTGGGATTTATCAGTGAAAGATGCAGGAAAAAAGGCATAGTTGCGCATGCTTTTAATCCCAGCATTTGGGAGGCTGACATTGGAGGATCAGGGTTCAAGGACAGCCTCAGCTACTTAGGCCCTTTGCAATTCAGTGAGACCTTGTTTCAAAATAAAGAATAAAAAGTGGGGCTGGGGCTGTAGCTCGGAGGTAGCATGCCCCTGGGTTCCATAACTGGTACAGAAAAAAAAATGTAGGAAAAATAGAAAAAAGTTAAAAGTAGAGTGATCACGAACGACCATAAATTAAATATTTTAATATACTTTTATTGATGCATTATAGTCTCGTGTTATAATGTAATCATGTAAAATTAAAGTAAATCACTTAAATTTAAGTCAACTTAAATAAAATACAGTGCCACTGGGCACAGTTTGATTGCGCAGGAGCCCTGCATGGCTTGTGGCTCTACTTCCAGACACCACAGATGAAGCACTTTGCCATCACTGCAGGAAGTTCTGTTTGACAGTCCTACACTCTATACCTTTCCAGGGTAGAAATATGTTAGGACCAATGATGGAACAAATGGGACAAATAACAAGGCTTGGGAGAGCCTAGAAAGTCTTCTCAGAGGAGGTGACCTTTGTTTTTTTTTTGGGGGGGGGGTTGGGGTTTTTTTGGTGGTGATACTGGGGTTCCTGGAAGCCCTACTACCTCCGGGATATACTACCACGGGCTACACTCCCAGACCTAATTTTTTTAAACTTTTTTATGTGGAAACGGGGTCTCTTAGGCCTGCGAGTCTGGCTCCGAACCCCAATCCTCCTGTCTCCGCCTCCCAAGTGCGGGGATTACAAGCGTGCGCCTCCACGCCCGGCACAGGAGGTGACCTTTGAACTGGATTTGAAGTAAGGCAGTATTTATAATTTGTTAAGCCACAGGCTTTGGAGGACTGACTCTACTTTTCTGAGCTGTGAGTCTCTAGGCAAGATATTTAGCCATTTTTATTTGTAAAATATGAAAATAAATAGGATAAACCTCACAGGGTTGTTGTGAGAATTCAATAAACAAGTTAAGTTTGTAAAGGTTCTTGAGTCCGGGGCACCACTGTGTGCTCATTGAGAAATGCTTTTTGCTAAGATGATCCTGGAGATCTGTTGGATATGAGAGAAGGGGGCAATTCTATACAGAATGACTAATATGAAGAAAGGAGAGAGATATTAGAGTTTTTATGAGTGCCAGAAATAATATGTGGCCCACTCAAGTAAGAGAAAGGGATTAAGCTTTAGCATGAAGAGTAACCCAAGATTTGGGTTGTCATGGCCAGCTAGCGCAGTAGGGTAGGGCTCAAGATTGAGGTTTAATTTGGAATGGTTTTACTGTGAAGTCACATTTATGTAACAAATGTGTTGATTGTTAAATAAATTCCCTTTACTTTTCTGCACTGGGAGAGCAAGAACCCGCACAAGGTATTTCTCCTTTGCTAAGCACTTGGTATGTTCTGTCAATAGTGGCAGCCGAAGAAGCCAGACAGCCAGAGGAAGAGACAAGGGATTTGCTGTTTCCAGTTTGCTTGCTGTTCATTCCTGTGTCACCACAGCAACAAAGCTTCCTCTGGCACTGGCAGCTGGTTCCAGGCTCCACCTTTTTTTTTTTTTTTTTTTTTTTTTTTAGAACTTCTGGCAGGTTTCAGCGTACTCAGAGATTTTTAGCAACCACTGAGAAGTTTCCCTCCTTAGAAGTCTGGGACCCAGGTTTGACTCCAGGGCAGTCTGTCTGAGCTCCTAAAGTTCATTGGCAGCTGTATATACCCATCTCCCTAGGAGACTGAGTCTGTAAACCCATCTCATTAGGAGACTGAGTCTGTATACCCATCTCCCTAGGAGACTGAGTCTGTATACCGCACTTTTCCTCCAAGTCTCAGGTTCTTATACTTTCAACATCCACCATAACACGTATACATTGCTTCCTGAGCATCAATTTCTGAGATTATTTGATGGCCCCATTTTAGTTTTTTCAGTGCAGTAATATCTATTTAACCAGTTCCTTACATTAAGTCCTTGGTGTTGAGTACATGAAGTGACTTCTCTTTTCCTAACAGAATTCTGACTGATACCTGGAGTCAGGTTTTTTACTACTACTAGCTCATCTGCATCTTACTTGGGGGTCTAGGGTAGTGGCTTTTCCCTGTCCAGGCCATGTCAGCATAATATAAGCAACACAGGGACTTAGTGCCACGTTTTGTGAGATTTCAGAGACTAAAATATTTGTGCAGTTTTTGGAGCTGACAGCAGGAAAATTGACTTGACCTTAGGCAAAAATCATGATTTTTTTCAAAATCAAAAAACAATGATCCCAATAGAGAGAATCAAAAACTGCTTTTGGTGTTCCTTGCAGAATGTTATAGATGTAAAGAAGTGCTTTCAAGATCAATAGCAGCATAATAATGGCTAGGCACTGTGGTGCTTCATTCCAGGAAAGATATTTCAAATGAAGCCAGGCATAATGGCCCATGCCTGTAATCTCTGTACCTGGGAGGTGAAGACAGGAAGATCATAGGCTTGAGGCCAGCCTCAGCAATTTAGGAAGGCCCTTAGAAATTTAGCGAGATTATGTTTTAAAATAGAAAAATAAAATAAAATAAGGCTAAGACAGAATGCCGTTGGGTTCTACCTCCAGTAACACACACGTGCGCGCGCACACACACACACACACACACACTGCTGCCTTAAGCACCCTTCATCCTGGCCGGTGGCAGCCATGATGCTTTCTGGGTTTCCACGGCAACCTCAGCGGTGGGCGGGGCCTACGGGTCCATTTTTCAAATGGAAAAGCAGGTATATAATTGGAAGACCCTGCAGATCAAGCTTACAGTAATAGGCATTCCCTAAGATCAATCCAACTTCTGCATAAGCCGAATAACCATCAAAGTCGATGGTCAGTGTGAGCCTCTCACTTTGGCTGCGCCTTCCTTCCACTTTGGAGTTAGCTGGATTCATATCAGAGCAGGTTATCTGCTGTGTTGTGACCCACTGAAGGCTCCAATGCAGCTCTAGAGACTTGACCAGTTCAGCTTCACCCGCAGAGACACAGGTATCTCTACCTGATTCTAGAATCCAGTTAGCAAGTTTCCTTAGCACTCAGACTGACCTGTATCCTCCAATTCAGACTGTAGCCCCGTTGAGGTGATAATTTTTGTTTTAATTTATATAGCTTCAATTTTTTGTTTTTGGTGGTACTGGGGACGGAACCCTTCTACCTCCAGGCTATACTTCCAGACCTCTTTTATATTTTTATTTGGAAACAGGGTCTCTTAAGCCAGCGCAGCTGGCTTCGAACCTGCGAGATCCCCCTGTCTCTGCTTCCCAAGCCTGGGGATTACAAGCGTGCGCCACCACACCCGGCTATAGCATCTTTTTATAATGAGTGGAAATTTGGTCAGGAAGAAGAGATACAATTCCTGGGTCCCTCCAAGAACCCAATATTTTTAAAGACAGCAAAAAGTATTTAAAACAAGAAAAAAATGAAGAAAATGCAGAACAAAGTATATGCATCTCTTTTAATATGTAGGCCTGATGCCTAGTAAAAATACTTGTTCTCTTAATATTTATTCTAGATTCCAAAATATAGAATTTTTGTAAATTGCATACGTTCATTGACTATTGACATATTTTGTCTTTTTTCATCCATAAGTCAATAGTATATAAATTAGGAATTTCTTAAAATTTTTAGACTCCAATGTCATTACTTATAAAACAGTTATTTTACACAATGTCATAATAAAAATTTTAAATTTGTTAAAATCTGCTAGTTTCATCACCTTGCTGAAGGTAGACTTTTGCTATCAAGAAAATTAGTTTTAATAAATTATTAAGGGAAATATGTGATATATTACTCTAAAGATACATGGAGTTTAGTAGCTAGCAGACTATTACAGAAAATCAGAGAACTTTGGGAATGTTCTAGTTTAGTTGCTCCTATTCTAGAGCCTGATCTCCAAAGACACTTGAAAGCAGTAATGATTGGTTGGTTAGTGATGTTTGTCCTTAACTTATTTTTGCTATTTCAGAATATAAAGGTGTCTAGTTGTCATGAGGGTCACAATGATGTTACTGAGTGAGCTGCAATAACTTCCCTAATAAAAGAAGTCACATAGATCAAAGTTAACACGGAATGAATCCCAAAAGGAATGCACCTTCTTCATCTTTCAAGTTCTTGGGAATCCAAAAATAAATCCAATGATTACTTGATTAGGATGTAGAGTCCACATTTTCAAGAAACTCCTTCTGGCAGCTCACAATTGTTTTTAAACCATTCTGTCCACTTTTAAAATAATACTGGAAACTGTGTGCCACATACAAGGAATTAATGCTAGTACACGGTGCTCATTAAGATAGTATCAAAAGCCTTTTCCCCAGGTTTAACCAAGTACATTTCTGTATTCTAATCTCTACCATCTCTGTTGTCTGCAGCTCTGAACTACCTTTGTCTCTATTTAAGCTTAACCTCTTTGGGAATATCACCCAAAAACTATCTTATAATTATCACAAGACCAGGGAGTTTTCAGAGGTGGTTTTACTAAATAATTTAGTCCAGTTTTTAAGGTGTTTACAATGGAAACCTTATTAACACTTCTACTACCAACAACAATCTTTTTAAAACATAAAGATATATCCATGTGAATGAAATAAGCTAAAAACATGAATTGCAAATGTCTATATTTTAAAAAACAGAACTTTGAAGTTAAGTCAGAATACATGCACTATAATTTATATTGTTCATAGTCCAATATTAGAGTCGCTCTTCTAAAAGTGATTCAAGATTTGATCATTTACCTTTATATCTCAGATGTTAAACTTAGCTTTGACTGATTTTAAAGCTAAGTAGTGATTGCTTGTTCATTTCTTAGTGTAGGTTACTCTATCATATTTTAACTGAATTCAGATTAGGGGAATTTTCCTCAATAGCATATTAAAATATTCAGAAATCTCATGTACAGATAAAACTATGGATAATGTTCACTAATGTAATTATAATTACAGTTAATAGGCAAGTCAGTTACAATTGATGATAACTATAATGAGCTACAAGCATTACTTTTATAAATGAAAACTCCAGTAGGAACAGATATTTTTCTCTCCTTCATAAATACTCAGTGACTTAAAACTCAAACCTTGCTAATTATGCTATGAGATTATGTGAGAATAAATCAGAAGCTACAAAGCAACAGAAAAAGTTAGGCTATTGGAACCTGGACTTTGATCGCTGAAGGTTAAAATATATTTAAAAAAAATGAATGTGTTAATCAAGATAAGTAATCCTAACTAAAACACAAAACCTAAAAATATCGGTGGCTTAACACATCAAATATTTATTTCTCGCTGCCATTTCCTGTCTTTGCTGCATCGTTGGGCATGGGATGGTATCCAGGTGCAAGGATCGAGGCTGGTGCAGATATAACCTCCTAGGTCACATGGCTTCCGATGTTGCTATAGCAATGGAAGATGCACAATGGCTCTTAGGCTGAAATGAAGAACATTACTTCCACACATGCTTATCATACAGTACCATCCAACTTGCATGAGAATCCTAGGAAAGCAGAAGAAATGATGGAATATTTGGTCAGCATGACAGCTAGTCATCTTTGCTTTCACTGGAAACCTTTTATTGTGTGGTGCTAAAGATTGAACCCAGAGGCATTATACTTCTGAGCTACACCTCCAACCCTACTTTTTATTCTTTATTTTGAAACAGGGTCTCACTAAGTTGCAGAGGGTCTCATTAAGTAGCTGAGGCTGGCCACAAACTCGTGATCCTCCTGTCTCAGTCTCCTAAGTGCTGGGATTGCAAGCATGTACCACCAGGCCCTGCTTGGAAACCTCTTTTTGAAAGGGGTATATCACCTCTGAAGAGCAGCATTCATGGAGTTGTGAGAAGGATTTCCTGTGGCTTATCCATGAAACTTCAATGGTAGACTCAAGGAATTCTAGATAGGAAATGGTCTCAAAGATTCTATCTGTAAATAACTATATTTCTTTATATTTTTTACCTGATTTGCTAACTTGGAATTCTGATCCTAAATGACTGAAAAAAAGAAGTAATTTAATTTAAGAAACATTTGTAGGTAGAGGAAGGGTACTGGAGATGGTACTCAGGGGTATTCTACCTTTGAGCTAAACCCTCAGTCCAATTTAATATTTTTATTTTCAAATAGTGTCACACCAAGTTCTGAGGGCTTTCCTAAATTGCTGATACTGACTTCAAACTTGTGATCCTCCAGTCTCAGTCTCCCAAGTACTAGGATTACAGGCATTTGGCATCATACCCAGCCCAAAACATTTTTTATTTTTTTGTTAGTGAAAAGGCAACACTCTTTCAGTCAACATCACCAATAGAGAACTAGTGAACTTTAATGATCCCACACAGAACTGTAGAATCCATCCCAATTCTTTATTAGGAAAAGCAGAAACTGAGAAGCAATGAGAAAAACAAGATAGAAATACTCATAAGTCCCCATAATGAAGTATCTATTTCTTATTGACATCTATTGTTGTATAATTGAACCATTCTAAAATTTATTGGTTTGAATTAGTTAAAAACGTATCTGTTAGCTGGATATGGTGTCACACACTTGTAATCCCTGTACTTGGGAGGTTGAGACAGGAGGATGGCAGGTTTGCGGCCAGCCTCAGCTTCTTAGTGAGGCCCCTTGCAACTTATTGAGGCCCTGTTTCAAAATAAAAAATAAAAAATAGGACTAGGGGTCTAGCTCAGAGGTAGAATGCCCCTGAGTTCAATCCCTGGTACCGCAAAACACACACACACACACACACACACACACACACACACACACACATTTGTTTTCTCACAATGATGCCCCCCAGGGCTGGGATCAGGTAAGTTATTCTGCCACACATATGATTTAGGTTTTCTTGCTGTTGGAGCTGAGCTGCATAATCCCATATGGCCTCCGTCACATACATAGCACTCAGGGCTGGCTGTCTCTGGCCTCCTTGCTCCACCTGTTTCCTCTCTGAAGAGGTTAGCCCAGGCTTGTTTGCATGATGGTTTTGCTTTCACATCAAAGTGAAAGCTACAAGGCGTCTTAAGGGCTAAGCTCAATACTAACCCTACATCATTTATACCATGGTTCTTAGTCATGGAAAGAAACAAGACCAGTCCATATTTAAGAGTCAGGGTCGTCAATTCTACCTTTTGATGAGAGTGGAGAGAAAGATTGAAAAAGTGTGTACCCAGGAATGGGAGAAATTCTTGAGGACATTTTGCAAACAATCTACTGCAGAAACCCCTTTGTCTCGTTAATCAAATAAAATTTGGTTCTGTGCATGAAATTTTCCCACACAGGATTCAAGACAACTGAGATATTACCATCCCCAGGAGAAAAGTTAATGCTGTGTTTTGAGTGTAGCCTTTTTTCCCTATGTGTTAAGTCCCCATCTAGTGGAAAGGAATTATCTGAGAAATTTTCATTTGACTTAAACAAAGAGGGAGACATCCCTCCAGATGATTTTATTCACTGGTTTATGAGCAGCTATACAAAAAAAATAGAACTGGCTACCTAATTTTCAGAAAACAGTGCAAAATAAAAACATGGAATTTATTGTTCAAGAATTTATAATATCAAGGTAATAATAAATTGGGCGTGGTGGTGCACACTTGTAATCCCAATATTTGAGAGCCTGAGACAGGAAGATTACAGGTTTGAGGTCAGCCCCAGCAACTTAACAAGGCCCTGTTATGAAATAAAAAATAAAATAGGGCTGAGGGTCTAGCTTCAAGGTAGAATACCTCTGGGTTCAACCCCCAGTACCATTATATAAACAAATGAGTAAATAATAAGAAAGCAATCTCAGTCAACAATCTCACCGTTGTAATCCAAAATTATCAACCACACAATGTAGGGAAAGGAAGATTTATTTGCTCAGTTTTGAGAAGTTTCAGAGCTTCAGTCTGTGTCGAGCTGGGTCTGCAGAGCTCAGAGCATGGCGTCAGGAAGCATAGGGAGCAAGGCTTTGCTCCACATCCTAGAGGCCAGAAGCAAGAGAGGGAGCAGAGGAGGAAGGACATTCTGTAACCCTCAAGACCACACCCCAGGCACCCCTTCTTACCAACCAAGGGGCCTTATCCAACATTGCTGTGAGGGCAGGGGAACATTCTAAATCAAAAGCGTAACAATAGCAGGTCATTAGAGCAAGTGTGGGCCATGTGGTGCCCTGCAGCAGAGTCCAGCTCAGTAAGTCCAAGAAGAAATGTGTGTGTGTGTGTGTGTGTGTGTGTGTTGTTGTTGTTGTTGTTGTTGTTGTTGATTTTCCTACTCATATACAAATAGAGTAGAAAGTTTTCTTAATGCTATCCTTTTTTATTTTTATGTGAAACATTGAAGATGGCATATATTCAGACTGTGCTTGGTGCCCTCTCCTCTCCCACTTCTGCTTTCCCCCTCCCAACAATGAGTGTCCAGGTTATCCATGCTACATTCATACTTTTACACATATTCAGATGTAGCTCCTCCATTAATCAACCTCAGCCTTTTTCCTCTCTTATTCTTCCATTCTAGCTTTGCTGATGTATCCCTTCCATTATCTGGAGTCCCTCTGGTATCCCCAATGCTCCCTAGTTTGGGAATATTAGAGAAAACACATGTCCCTTCTCTTTCTATGCCTGGCTGATCTCACTTAACATATTGTTCTCCATGTCTTTCCATTTTCTTGTGAATGACCTGATTTTTTTATAGCTGAGTATAATTCTGTTGTGTGTATTCCCCATAATTTTTCAATCCATTTATCTGTTGATGGAAACCTAGGTTGGTTCCATATTTTGGCTATTACGAATTGTGCTGCTATGAACATGGGTATGCATATGTTACTGTAGTTCTCTGATTTCAACCCCTTTGGAAAAATACCCAGGAGTGGTGTGTGTGTGTGTGTGTGTGTGTGTGTGTGTGTGTGTGTGTGTGTATTGAAACCAGGGGCATTCTACCTCCTCTGAGCTACACCCCAGCCTATTTTTTATTCTTTATTTTGAAACAGAGTTTTACTGTTGCTGTGGGCCTCATTAAGTAGCTGAAGGGTGGCTGAGAACCCAGATCCTCCTGTCTCAGCCTCCCAAGTACTGAGATTACATGCACCACCATACCTGGCTAAGAAGAAAGTTTATAACACAGTAATACTTTTGTGTTTTTTTTTCAAGAAGAATGTAACTGAAAAGTTAAAATCACTGCCTTCCATCCCCCCTGACTGAGCTCTGTGGCTGAGAATTAAACTAAGTCCTCCTTTACAAGAAGGAATGTCTTGTTCAAGGCACTGTGTAATCATATACCCAGTGGGTATGGTTCCGCATAATAATTTAAAAACTAACAATGCAAATTGCTGATTTCACTCTGAGACAGATAGCTCAAAAATTATGAGGTAGTTAGGAAAATTATTCTTTTCCCCTGTGTAGTTGAATTATACTGTTCCCGAGAATTAATGTTTGTCCTTCCATAGTACAGAAGTGAGCCTGTTTGTGGAGAAGGGAGTGAATTTCTTCTGGGTAACAGAGATAACTTAAAAGGCTGCCTGCCCCTTGCACTGGCAGAGAGATCGCAAAGCAAAACCAGCTGTCAAGGGCTCCAGTTCAATCCTGGACCATGTGTGCAAGTTGTACAGTGGCATAAAGCCCTACACCTTGAGGACTCCATACTTGGGTCCAGTTATGCAGCCATTTCTGATCAGCTGTGACATTGTATATCCAAACTTTCTCCCCCCTCCATATTCCTTTAATATGCCTTCAGGAGTTTACATGTCAGAGGAATTATATCTGCTCTTACAAAGTCTCTGAGGGATTATTCTACATCAATGGTTCTAAAAAGGAATAATTTTTCCCCGGGAGACATCTGGCACTGAATATCTAGAGACATTTTTACTGTCACAACATTAGGGAGGCAGGGTATTGGCATCTAGTGGGTAGAGGCTGGGGATGATTCTGCATGACCTATACAATGCACAAGACAGGTCTTCACAACAAGGAGTATCTCGTCCCAAATGTCCACAAGAGTGAGGCTAAGAAATTAATGTTCTAGACTAACTTGAACCCTGTTCTAGATTAACTTGAACTTGCAGAAATATGTCACTGAGGGTCAGGCATAAGTTCTGATGGAAGCATGATGCTGTAAGTAGCATGGTTCCCTGAAAGGATATGAATGAAAGGGGGGTGTCTTCACACACTTGAGGACAGAAAGTGGGGATGTGGGAGCTGATAGCTCTAGAACTATGCTTTATAATTTATCTAGTCTTGTAAGATGGAGAATGGAGGAGAACAAAAATCACCTATATTTATCAACAGAGAGAACCATGATGAGAAATAATCAAGGTTAAGCCAGGCATGGTGGTGCACACATATAGTCCCAGTCCTTAGGAGGCTGAGATAGGAGCATCACATGTTCATGGTCAGTCTCAGAAAATTAGTGAGGCCCATTGCAACTTAGTGAGACCACACTGTTTCAAAATAAAAAACAACATAGTGCTAGTGGTGTAGCTCAGAGGTAGAATGCCCCTCAGTGGTCGATTCCTGGTAACACACACACACACACACACACACACACACACACGCACGCACACACGCGCACACACATGCACACACACACATACACACACACACACACACAGTTGTGCACTTGTCCTTGCAGACTTTATGGATATTTTCTTCCTGGTGTTTACTTCCTGCACATCACTGCAGCAAAATAATTAATAAAAAGTCAATCCAGGTGTGGTGATGCACGCTTGTAATCCCAGCATTCAGGAGGCTGAGACCAGAGGATTGCGGTTCGCAGACAGCCTCAGCTACTTAGTGAGACCCTCTGCAACTTAGTGAGACCTTGTTTCAAAATAAAGAATAAAAAATAGGGCAGAGGATGTAGCTCGGGTGTCAAATGCCCCTGGGATCCATCCCCAGACCCACAAAAAAAAAAAAAAAAAAAAAAAACGAAAGGCAACTTCACCTTATAAGTAAACCTTAGGAGTAAGTTACTCTACTGAACTCCAAAGCAAGATTAAAAGCACTCGTTTTTTTCTTCTCCTGAGTTCTGAAACATCTCTGAGACAAAAGATTGGGGCAGTAGGAAAAAAAAAAAAAAACTCCAGTATATCGCTGATGAAATTCTTCTATGAGAAGGCAGCTTATGCCCGTGGGCAAAGGTCTTGATGATGATTATCTCCCAGGCACAAGTGTGTTGAACAGGACAGGGGTCAGATCGGCTGCTATAAGTGTATGGCAGCTCAGTTCAGAAGTGGGAGAAAAGGCCTGAGCATGCTCTGTCTCCCTTTCAGCTTAACTAATCCTGTTTCTGTCCCCCATTTTTTATGGGGTGATGGTGTTGTGGCTGGCAGTGGGGGAAGATGGAGACTGGGTCAGGACAGAGCCCTGGAGCACTGTGGAAATGGTGCTGCCTCCACATGGGAAATCCCAACAGGAATGAGGGAGAGACACTCTTCTCCCCACTGTAAACATGTTCAGGATGCATTCAGTCATTCACTGCCTTGAGGAATAGGGATGCCTGGTCAGCTTTCTCTTCTAATGAGAATGGAGGAAAATGGGGTCGAGGTAGAGGTTATAGGATCAACCAACAACCAACTATGAATCCATAGAACTTTTCTTTTTCTCCTCCTCCTCCTCCTCCTCCTCCTCCTCCTCCTCCTCCTCCTCCTCTTCTCCTTCTTCTTCTTCTTCTTCTTCTTCTTCTTCTTCTTCTTCTTCTTCTTCTTCTTCTCCTCCTCCTCCTCCTCCTCCTCCTCCTCCTCCTCCTCCTCCTCCTCCTCCTTCTTCTTCTTCTTCTTCTTCTTCTTCTTCTTCTTCTTCTTCTTTTTTAGTGGTACTGGGGTTCCTGGAAGCCCTTCTACCCCCGGGCTACACTCCCAGACCTATTTTATATTTTAATTTGGAAACAAGGTCTCCTAAGCAAGCGGGCGTGGCTGGCTTCCAACCTGCGCGATTCTCCTGTCTCCGCCTCCCTAGCGCGGGGATTACAAGCGTGCGCCACCACCCCCGGAGAATCCATAGAACTTTTCAGGCTCACCGCCTTCACTTTCAAACCCCTCTTAAATAAGAAGCTGAAGTTAGGAGCTCAAAAGATGGCGAGTCATGTCCACAGTGCTGCTTCATCCACTCTGAGCAAGAAATGAACTGTCAGATCTCACCTAACCATAAGATCCAGGTATCAAGAGATGGCAGCACTAATTCCTTCCTGTCTCATACTATGATCCAGCCACTGATGAAACCCAAACATTTCACTTTCAAAAGGAGTAGAGTGGTCATTCTGTCTTATACATGGTTGAGGGGATATTGGAAATGTCTTATTCCTGTGGTCTAATTCAGCCATGCCCACGTTATGATAAATAATTTGAAAGGTCCTGCCATGCAATCACCCCTTAGTTACTCCTGCAGGGAGGCACGGCTGCTCCTCACTCTTCATCTCTTCTATTTTCCCCCCATGCTCCCCATATGGGACAATTTTGCAGGGTCCATGCAGAGATCCTTGATGGATATTGAATATCCTGATGGTTTCTCCTGCCTGGAATCAATGTGATCTCCTTTCTAATGTTTTCCCAGTTGATATCAAGTCACATGTCCATTAAAAAATCCAATTTTTTTCTTTCTTAAGTCTTTGAACCTTCTCTCTTTGGTGAATCACTAGCATGCTCTATTTTTGTTCTGATGCAAAACACTAATATCTCATATCTCTAGGAACTGGACCTAATGAGTTTTGCCTGTATGATGTAGAGTAAGTGAATCAGGGTAGTTGGATTCATTTCAAGGAATGTCTTCTTTTATTATTATATTACATTTATTTTTAAGTTGTTCATTTTATTTAAAAATTTTTTTATTGGTTTTTTGTCATACCTCTTAATGGGGTACAAGATGGTGGAGGCATACATGTACACATCACTCATTTAGTCCTTCCCCAATTCCCACCCCATTTCCTTCCCCCTCCCTCTTTCTCATGTTTGGCTTAGTGATTGACTTTGATATGTTTGTACATCATGTACATTAGGGAATTTTCCTCTTCCCTCCTCCCATCCCCTTCAGTTAGGTCACCTCATTTGCTTATTTATGTTTTTCCTTCTTCATCTAGAGTTTCTCCTTTTACATGTTTAGGTGATTTGTTTATTTTTTATGAACTTTATTGGTGCATTGTAGTAATGCATCATAGTGAGAGTCAAAGGGATATATTTATACATGAATACATCACTTGGTGTATTTCAGGAAAGAAACAATTCAAATAATATATCAATATATGAAGGTACCACTACCAATCTCACTAAATATATACAGGGAGGTAGAAAAGGGAAGCAAGGTGGGGCGTGGAGGGAGATAACCTGAATAGGTTGTTTATATCACCTGCAGCATCCCTTTTCCATCTGAAACATCCTCTCTTGGATCATTATTTTGGGAGGATGTCAAAGTTAAGATCCTGATATGCTAGCTTTAAAAAAAAGTATATTACTATTGATCTGCAGAGGACAGGGATTTTAGAGCTCCACCCTAAAAAAATTCAAGATTTTAATTGCCTTACCTCTGGAGCTATTAAAGATAACAACTGTTGACAGTAAGATTTGCTACATCATTATCTGTGTCAGCTGCTCCAGCATTATTGCACAGCTCCCTGGAAAGAGGATGAAATTAAAATCAAGGCTCATTTTGACTATTTATACTTATGGAATTGCTTCAAAGATTTAAAAAGATTAGTTTCTTAATGTAAACTATTATGTATAACCTGTGATAAGGACCTCAGTGCCAGAACTAGTTAAACAGGCTAATATATCTCTAACTAGAGCATTTAAACAACGCAATGATGGCTTCCCTCTGGGATGTTCTTTTAGATATTTATGAATTTGCCTTTATAGAACAAAACACATGGGATTAGCACAGGATAGCATTTATCACACAAACATCTCATAATGGGTTGTATCAGACATTTATTCCTACTTTGTCCTATCTTTGGTGTTGCCGACTAGCTCAGTCGGGAATAATAAATCCAGCACTGAATATGGCCACTGAGTCCACTCGAGATCGATTTTCTCAGAAAGATGTGCAAAGGATTCGGGTGCAGTTCTGCAGCCACTTATCTGCAGCGATTCTTTCCCTTTTATGAAATAAATTCCTTTAAGTTCCTATTCACGGCGCTAAAGGTGAAGATTCCTCTCCGGGAAAGAATCTGACATGGACAAAAGCCTCTTGTGCAATTGATACTTTATTACAAGAACCCAGAAAATTTATATCCTTCACCAGTGAGATTAATAGTAAAAAAAAGAATAATCACCACAAATCAATAGTGAAGGACATGTAAACAAAGTAAAAAAAAAAATAAATAACTAGTCCGGGCATTCAAGATTAGCTCCGATTAGCTCTGGATCCTGTGACCAAATCCAGCCCCCTGCCCTTGAGCCCCCTGCCCTTGCAGACAGGCGGCTCCAAAGGGCAAATTCCAGAAGACACGGGCATGCCCAGGGCTTGGAGAATACGGCCTCTCATGGAATGTCCTTTAACTTTTTTCGGAACTTTCTGTTTCTAGGACTTAGTCCATATGGCAGGCATGGGGAGATATGGCGATCCAGGGGGATGCGATGGAGGTCTCCCAGGTTTTGTCTGCATTGCCATTTAAAGTCTGAAAGCTTAAGCAGCTCACAACACAGTTTAGCAGATAAACACCAAAAAATAACATGAAGTTTTTAGATTTAGTTGTCAGATGTACTTCTCTAGCTGCTGAGCACTTTTCCTCAAAGAATAGGCTTATTAGAAGCCTATTCCTCTTTTAATAATCCATTTTCCTATCACAAACCCTTTGCATCCTTTTCTTTTCTGATTACCCCGATTCTCTCTTTCCCATTTGGGACAATCTTAGGATAAGCTCTTCTTCATACAAAAATTCTTTCTTATTCTCACCATATTTCCTTTCTTTCACATTTACACATTTATTATATCTGTCCTTTGTTCTGACATATTCATTTCTTAGCCACGTGGCACCTCCCTGTTTCGGGAAGCACTCATACTGGGTGTAAAGGTCAAGAATCTTCCTAGCCTTCAGCTCTATTGTATTGGGCAGTATTAGCTGCTCATCAACTAGGCTGCTTTGATGTCACACACAAAGTTTATCTTCTCTGTATCTAGGCAGGATCACAAGGAGAGGGGGTAAACAGAGGCACCGGTTGCCTCCCTTACGAGTTTTTATGGCTAATGGTTTCAGCTGACTCTTAAGGCTTTTACTATAAGTTAATAATTAGAATGAAGGTCAGAGATAGAGGGGAAATCTGAGTTTATAATTACTGTGACTGGAATGCTTCCACTGCATTCTAACTAGATTTTATTACCATTTGAGCAAAGCCGAGGGCGTTTAGAGGCTGAGACAAATTACTAGAAAATTTATTTTCCACGGACTCAGTTTCTCTCACAGTCCTGATCTTACATCACTGGAGCAATTCGTGTGGAAAGTTAAAAGAATCATTACCAAAAGAATAATAGTTATGAAAGAATATCTAAGAGTGGGGGAGTACTTTGGCCAGAGACAACACTTCCCCTCAGGGCTCCGCCTCCTTGAAGCTTAGCCAATTTCCTGCGTGGGAAATCTTCACGCAGATGCCGAGGAGAAGGAAGGAATCTTAGCACTTTGGTATGGATATGTTGGACATATTAAAAATGACTACTTACCCTCCACTTATTGATCAGCATTATTGTTTAAAATTTGGTCTAGTGATGCATGATAGAGAGCAAGAAAGAGACTTTCAACTTCATTCTTGTTCGTAACTTTTTGCTTTCTCAAAACCAATCAAGCAGGTGTGTTTGAATTTTCTTCTTTCCTGAGGGGATGTGTAGGTTTTTGTTTTACCATGTTCTTTAGTTATCTCTTTTATTCTGTTGTTATTTCAGGGAGGAGAGACCCACGGAAATTATTTCTGACAGTTGGAGGGGATAGCTTGTCCTGTGCCATGCCAGAGTTGACATTTAGCATTCATTGCTGGGGTGTCCCACCAGCTCTGAAAGTTTTGTTTCCTGTTTACTGCTACAGGGGCTCTTGGAACAGTGGAAGAATGGTGGGCAGGTGAAGAAGAAGAAATCTATCAAAAGTCTGCTCTGGTTCTGCTGTCCACAGAAAAGCCCATCATCGGTGAAAATCATATGTCTTGAAATTTTGTCAAACCTACAGCCACTGCAAGTTCAGCACATACAGTATGAATCATGTGCCACCTCCTTCCATAGATGATTGTGGATTTCAGTCTCTCTCTCTCTCTCTCTCTCTCTCTCTCTCTCTCTCTCTCACACACACACACACACACACACACACACACCTCTCACACTCTACCTTTCCCTATAATCCTATTCCCAGCATCTCTGATATCATTTATTAATTGCTTTATTGCTTATTTATTTTCCAGCATCTTATATCAGAGAATTGCATTGGTTCAGCTTATATTTCAATGTCACAAATAATCTTCCTGTTGTCTGCTCTTGGAAAAAAAAATGCCAAGTCATCTATGGAAGGAGCAAATTTTCATGGCGTATGATAATGTTGTTCAATGAAGATTAATACATTTAGAATGGTTTTATATTGTTTTGTTTTGTGATACTGATAATTGAGCTCAGGGGCATTCTACCTCTGAGCTCTACCCAACCCTATTTTATTCTATTATTTTTAAATTGTCTCACTAAGTTGTTAAGACTGGCCTCAAACCTGCATTGCTCCTGTCTCAGCCTTGCAGGTACTAAAATTATAAGTGTGTGTCATGGCACCCAACACATTTATTGCATAATAGCATTTTGGGGAGGCTATCCGAACATGATTACGTAGCACCTCAGATTTTAGGTTGCACTCTTACAATATCTCAGAGTTCATGCAGCAAGGGAGATGGCCATTTAAGATCTAATAGTAACATCCCTTTCGTCCAAGGAGCAAGGAAGAAAGAGCTCTGTGGTAACTATCCCAAAGGACCAGGTATAAGAAATCCCTCAGATGTTCCTCAGATGTTCAATTCCAAATGATTGAGTCACTCTTTTTATCTATGAAATCCTTCCCTTCGATCTTTGAAATAAGGACAATGATTAAGGAGGCAGTTGAATTGGGTTAACATCTCCTTTTTCTTGTTCCCATGCTAGGAGAATAGATGCTACATTTTTTATATACGATCACAGTATTATAATCACAAGAGACATGCAGCATAGTAGGTTTCCTGAATGAGAATCATCTTTATTTCAAAGAAGCAGATTAGCTGCTCCTTCCTAAACTGTCCTCATGTTTCATGCCCGTATTAGCAACACAGAGATAACCAATGACAGTAGACAGAATTAAAGTTTACCCATTATTTGGAGACTACAGATCTTTTAAAAGTGTGATACCATTTATAATTGAAAATTTTAAGAAGAGTTCACATTTTTCTTTTCCACTCCAGAAAAAGAAAAAAATATAAAATGGATAATTTCTCATTATTTTTGTAAGTCAACACAATGATCTATTGGAATACTAATAATATCTAGATATTTTAACACATTATAATCTAAAAGACAGTAAGATTCATAAAACAACAGTGCTAACTAGTCCACTTAAAAACGAAAATTGATATTTTGCTGCTTCACTGGGTGATTTCATATTAACTTTTGCCCTATTTTTACAACTTTTAATATGGAATATTCATTATGCAAGTTAAGTAGAATTTTTTTATTTTCAATGGATTTAGAACTATTTTACTGCCTTATCGATACTGTAAGAAATTGTGCAGTAATGTTGGCAGCTGGAGCTGGGGGATAAGATGCAATCTTGGTTTTCCCACACAGTTTCGGATACAGAGTCGGCAAAGTTGGCAAAGAGAGCTTGGAGTAGCTGCAAGAAGACATGAATATATTTATTAATTAAAATCAAAATGAATTTTTATATGTGTCAAGATACATGAAATAAAACCATAAAAGGACTGCAGTGCTTTGTAGTAAACTAGAAGAGTAAGACCAATATACTAGAAATATTTTTTTTTTTTTTTTTGCAGTACTGGGGATGGAACCTCAGAGCATTCTACCTCCAAGGTACGCCCCAATCCTCAGCCCTATTTCTCAGTCATTTTATTTTGAAACAGGGTCTAATCTAGTTGCAAATGGCCTCACTAAGTTCCTGAGACTGTCCTCAAATTTTGATCCTCCTGTCTTGGCCTCCCAAATGCTGGGATTACAAGCATGCACCACCATGCCCGGCCTACTAGGAAGATTTATTTAAGCATTTTTATTGTTTAAATAAATATATGAGATTTAAATAAATTTATGAGATGTTATAATTGAGATATATCCCCCCTCTATATTCTTTAAAACACTAATTTTCAGGATGATGGAACTACTGTTGCATTAAAATCCTCAGAAACAAATTCTGGTTTTTAAAGGATATATAAATCAAAAGCCCCAAGAAGTGTTATGTACTTAAAAGGGAAATTTTTAAATTACATATTTTCCTCAAGTTAGGCTTAATAATTAAGTTAAAGGAAATGTTATTATAATATATGAAACAGGCATAACAAATTCCATCTTAGAAGTATAAAGTGTTAATTTTTTTATTATGTTTCTGTAATACACTACAGAAGGAAGGTACATGCCTTATAAAATGGGTCATATTTTCAAATATAAACTAGACAATATCATACCAGAACTGCATACTACACATTCTCAAAACAAGCTGGATACATTTAGCCAGAGGAAGAGTTTATATATGATGAAAAATAAAAAAATAAAATATTATTATATCTTCTTTTAAATAGAACATAAGTTAAAATTCTTTTCTATTCTACTTTCACAAAAATGTTTGAAATATATGGCATTATTATTTTGCATGCCAACAAAAAGCCTTTCACTTTCCTCTATTTTTTGTAAATACATTTGTATTTCTACACATTCACATCTATACTTCATACCTTCATGCTGAAGCAGTATCCTTTCCACCACACTGTTTGATGTAGCTACATCTACAGGTCGCAGGAGCTCTGTATTTTTGGCATTGATATCTGCTCCAAATTCTAGCAGTAGATTTATAATTTCTGTACTGGACTGTTGAGCAGCAGCATGTAATGGAGTATCCCAATATTTGCCTTTTTGTACATCAGCCCCTATGTGAAAATAAGAAGTGATGATAAATACAAACAAAATTGTTATTTGAGTCAGTTTTTCTGCTGAGAGAAGAAAGGGAAAGCAGTTGAGGAAGGGCACAAAAGGGACCTTGACTCCATCTGCAATGAGTTATTTATTTTCATACACACTCATACTTTTATACACATTTCTCTCATATATATATGATATATAAAAATTTAAACTTGTTATCTCAGGATTGGGAGATACACACATATTTGTTATATTATTTTCAAATACGTATCTGTATGCTTGAAAGATTTCATAAAAATATTTCAAGTGATTTCAAAAGTGGTCATATTAACTAATGTTATAATTAGTCCATGATTAAATTCATAAATCTCTAATTTCATCATTGATGAGTGCTCTTAGAGTAAAGAACTCATTGCTTTCCTTCTTTTCACTTAAGACAATAAAGGTCTTTGATTTCTGAGAAAACTCACGAATCTAGACATGCTGAGCCATTTAGATAAAACAAATATAGGTTGTTTATCCTGCCACTTTCACTCATGTAGTTTAGATCATTAAATATATAGATACTGCACCTCTCAAGTATAAAAGTACCATTAGTGATGTCTGTATGCGATGTACTTTTTAATAAGATGCTTACATAAAAAAATTCAAAGATACATGTGAAACTGCCTATTGCATAATTGTTTTATCTTAGTGCAAAAACTGGCATGTATTGGTCATTCAATACACATGCAATGAATAAAGGCTGTTTAATATAGTAATTAGTAATATAGTAAAAAAATGACTAGTACATAAACAATTACATCACCAAGAAGCATCTATCAATAAAATTTTTTTCAACTCTGTTTTCTGATACTGTTTGCAAAATTAGTGATTATATATATATATATATATATATATATATATATATATATATTTTACTGGAGACTGAGCCCAGAAGGTTTCTACCTTCAAGCTATACCCTAAGCCCTATTATTTTATTCTTTATTTTGAAACAGGGTCTCACTAAGTTGTGGAGGGCCTCACTAAGTAGCTGAGACTGGCTGCGAACCTGTGATCCTTCTGTCTCAGCCTCCCAAGTACTGGGATTACAAGCATGCACATCCATGCCCTGCTAGAATCCATATAGTTTAAGAGTTCCATTATTGCCCTCCTGCTACTTTCAAATTTCAATAAATTTAATAGATTTCAATATTTTAAAAACAAATATAAAATATTTAGTGGTGAAATTATATTCATAGAAAAATGTCCATAGAGAAAGCATAAACTCTGTTGGTTATATTCATTTTATGAGAGAATGGGGCATGAAAATAACAATCTATCAACAACTATAAACAGCCCTTTCAGAATCTTTTTAACCCCATTTTAAAATGTTTGGTGGGAAGAATATCATCCCTAGCTAAAGAAAGAAGGATGAGAAAGCATAAACTCTTTTGGTTATACCAAATTTATGAGAGAACATAACTAGAAAATTACTATCAACAATAATTAGAAGAACTCATGCTTAAGAGAATGAACTAGTAATTACAGACCCTGATTTTAAGATATTTCTAACTTGGCTAAGATCATGTGAGTAATATATAAAGGGGTTACCAAAAATGTGTTTGAACATAGTAAGGGTCAAAATAACTGTCATAGACATTAAATAGCATAGAAATCCATTTTTTGTATGTGTGTATATGTATGTGTGTATATGTATGTGTGTGTATATATATTCTGAGCATCTACCACATAAGACACTGTGGTAAGACAAAAGAGATGGCCATATCCTAAAAGAAATCCCAGTTCCAATGTGGTAGAGACCACCAGGATCTCAACAGTTTAGGAATGTTTCTCAGGGGTCTAACATTGAAGCTTGAGGAACTAAGTTATTTCATGTAAGTGAAAATGGGAACTGAGTCTGTTTAAGCACATAGGACAGAACATACAAAGTCTGGGAAAGTAGAAGACATGGTTACCAACACAGTTACTATCCCTAAAGTTTCTTTTGAAGGAGATATTCAGATATATACATACTGAGCAACATTATATTCAACCTCAAGAATCTTAATTTTATGACCTTTTACAATTAGGACTTTCAGGCTCCATTACATACACAAATGTCTGCTAATTATATTCAACCTTGAGGATCTTAATTTTATGACCTTTTATAAGTAGGACTTTCAGGCTTCATTACATACCTAAATGTCTGCCAATGATGATTGTACAAAATGTAGAGATTACATATTCATTTGTGAGCCTTGAAGTGTTCTCATCAATAATGAGGCTCTTTTTTATGGTATATACTTGCAAGGGAGAATGCTAGTAAGCATTCCTAGCTTGTAAGAACGTTCCTAGCAATGAACTATTAGTTTAACGATGCCTAGTTAGAGAAATTAATAATTTCTGGGTATATAGGCAAGAGTAGAAGATGATTTAAGGAAAAGTACCAGCATAAAGAAGCTTCCGGATGCAATGGAATTGCTGTGACATACAAGCCACGTAGAGAGGGGTTCCCAGGTGAGGAATGTCTTGGTCGACATCTATGCCCCAGGATATCAGTATGTCCAGACATTCATGATGACCTGCCGACACAAAGTAGAGAGGAGTTCTCTTTTACCTAATGCCTACCTCCCCATATTCACATGCACCCAAATGCATGCTTCCTCCTGAAACACAGCTCACTGAAAGGTAAGTGGAACACTGCATGCCCAGGAACTCTCTCCCCCTTTCACTTAGTCCCATAGCTAAATTACCTTTACTGGCTGTCTCATGTGTGGGAGATGGGAGAGAGGACTCTAGCTGGGCCTTGGCACCATATTCCAAAAGAAGCTCTGCGCAGCTCTTACTTCCTTGAGAGCATGCGTTGAATAGTGGAGTCACGCCATCGATCGTGAGTGCATTCACCTAAACCAAACCCAAAACCTGAGCGTAAGATTCAGAACTCGTACACGATGAACAGATTTAGTTCCGCATTTTCAAAAGTCAGGTGAGGTGCTAACCAAAATAAATAGGGAGAAAATGTGTGCAGTAAATATGACAGTCTGTTTGTTCATACACATCAATAAGGAAAACTCTAAAACTTCATGTAAACCAGGAGAACTTTATGTTAAGTGAGATTAGCCAGTCACATTAAGTGCAGGGTCATGTGTTTTCTCCCATATGCAGCAGATAGGGAGTAATCTGGAAACAAGAGAACTTTAAATAGTGAAAGAGAAACCCAGTGGAGCCAGAGAGGTGGTCTAGGGGAAGGAGGGAAAGAAATAACGGAGGAAATGCTTCCATTGACAGTATGTATATGTGTGAGAACCAATGTCAAACTCATGGAAGGAGGGAGTGGGGAGGGAGTTTGTATATGGGGAAGAACTCACCAAGTGCTATGTGCTTGTAAGTTGATACCACTAGGAACTACATTATGATGTGATACTATAATGTACCAATAAAAGTATTAAAAACAAAAATAAATAAAACTTCAAGTAGTAAAGAAAAATGATATGGCAGATCATTCACAGGAATAGGCACAAAACCAGTGAAAATTATTAAAAGAACGTACTCAATTAGTGAACAAAAATAAATCAAGGGTTATGTAAAAAAATGAAAACAATTATAATTATGATGAGAGTTATGTTACCACTCAGCAGGTTGCTGTTTAAATAGGTAACGTTAACCATTCTACTTCTGAGGATTCATCTAAGGAAAATTGCTCAAAAGATGAGCAAGCGTTACAGCCTAAAGCTGTTCATCTAACGCCATTAAAGCAGAAAATAACCTAAATAATATTCTTTAGTATAATGCAGCATGCTCTCCTAACACGCAATAGTTGGAAACCCTATTACAAGAACAATGAGGAAGCTAAGGTAATTCCAGGGTTTTGATTCCGTTATTTTTGAAAACTGAGAAAGAAGGAAAGAAAAGCAAAATGAGAACTGTGATCCTTTCCATCAGCAGATGTGAATTGCTAATGTTTCAGCAAGGTGCTCACATTAGCTCCAGCTTCCAGAAGAGTCCTGGCACACGCCACGTGATCTCCCAGGCAGGCTTCATGCAGTGGGGTGACATGGTCTATGGTTACTGCGTTGACATTATAACCCTAAACACAGGACACAAATTATTTTGACGGGTGAGAAAAATGTTAAATAAAATCATTTCCATAAACTTCATTAGAGAATAACAGATTTTTAAAATTATTTATTTGCTGTAGTGTTGTTTTGTGTACTGGTGATTGAACCCAGAGGTATTCTAGCTCTGAGCTACTTTTGATTATTTTTTATTTTGAAAACAGGGTCTGACTAAATTGGTGAGAGTCTTATTAAGTTGCTAAGGGTGGTCTCTAATCTGTGATCCTTCTGCCTCAGCTTTCCAGGTTCTGGGCATGCACCATCATACCCAGCTAGAGAATTATATGTTTTAAAGAGCAGAGACTCTCAGGCAAACCTGTTAGCAGTTCCGAGGAATGGCCAGATTGAATGCCAGAGTCAATCAATCGTCAAACCAGCTCAGTTTCTTTTTTTATAATTATTCATAATATATATTATAGGTTATTGTGAACTAAAATCACTCTGTTGTGCTCTAGAACACTAGAACATATGTCTTCTAATGGTATTTTGGTCCACGTTCTCTACCTGGACTCTATTTCCCTTTCTCCTACCCTTCTCAGCCTATGGTAATCCCTATTATACATTCAGGTTGACTACTTTAGCTATTTTACATGCAGTACTTGAATTTCTGTATCTGACTTATTTTGCTTAACATAATGTCCTCCAGTTCCATCCACTTAATTGCCAATAATAAGATATTACTCTTTTTATGACGGGATGATAGTCCAGTGTGTATATGTACCACATTTTCTTTACCCAATCATCCATGTGGGCATCTAGGGTTGATTCTATTATCTTGGCTATTAAGAATGCTATTTCTTTGATATGCTGATTTCATTTATTTTGGAGCTGGAAGGCTCCAAACATAAAGTAATCATAAAGAGATGTATAAATTTTGAGCATATATTGAAAATATCACATGGTACTTCCTAAATATGTACAGTAATTTTTATTTAAAAATCACTAAAAGTGTTTAAGGAGTTGAAAACACTAACTACACTGATTTTGTCATTGCACACTGTATCCATGTATTGAATATGAAAAATTAACATTTTGAAAAATATCATTAGTTCCATTATTGTGGCACTATCTTGCCTTGACATAATAATTTCTTCAATATTTTCAATAGATTCTGGCAGGTTTTCTTTGAATCTTACCTTCTTAATTTAGGTGAAAGGAGTTGTCTTTTATTTTGTGGAACTGAAGAGAGTTTAGAGGTTGGATCATTTGTTTTGACTAGGGCTGAAAAATTAAAAATCAGCCCAGACAGGTGAAACCATACTCTAAACCTTAGTGGGCTGCTTTGTACATACAGAGTTAGGCTTGTGTAACTGCCTGGCTTGCATTATGTAGTAATCATTGTACTTTGGATAAATACCTTGGACTTTACATTTTAAATTCATTACAATGAGAATTAACTCAGATAATGCCTGAAAATCATTATTATTATGGTGTTTAGCCTATAGAAAATGTTACATGTTATTTTATTATTCAGTCAATATTAAATAAAAACTTGGGCTGGTTGGTTGGTTGGTTTTTATATCAATCGGACCCAGAGGCATTCTACCTCTAAGCTACATACTGAGCCCGTTTTACTTTTTATTTTGAAACGGGGTCTCACTACATTGCTTAAGCTGTCCTTGATCTTCCTGCTTCAGCCTCCCAAGTACAGGAAATACAAGCATGTACCACTGTGCCCAATTTAATACCTTTTAATCGTATTCCAATTAAATCCATAATACCAGACTAAATTAATTAAATATTATTACAATGGGAGAGTCTTTGTCCTCTCAATATTATTAGTAATCCATTTTCTTGACCATCAAGCTAAGCACTATTTATAGGAAAAATGTCAGGGCCAAATCCTCTAAGTATGTTCCAGATTATCATGATCTGTAAGACCAGAATGGACACGAGGAATCATAAAATGAAGGTGCAAAAAGAGATAATCGCACCAATTTTTTTGTCACTAGCAAGTGGATATTTTTAAGAGCCTTTTACTGTCCCTGTGAGATTCCAAGCTCCTAGCCTGCCGTAGGATTTGGAGTGCTGCCTCCAGACTGCTGCAGGCTAAAGTGGCCAGGCAACAGCCCACGAGAGAAGGTCAAGGTCCCTTTCACGTGGCACTGGGGGCAGCCTCTCACTCCTCCTGGCTGGCCTGTGCTTGGACAGGAGATGCACGTTGAGAAATACCCTAGGATTTCTCACTTCTCGAAGAACTGAATGCCCCTCTCCGAGGGATTACCATTTGGAATTACTGACCTTTTTATGGGGTTGTTTTTTTCTTCATCAAATGATGAGCAAAGCAAAAATCATCACGTGGTTGTGACAGAACAAGACAGCCCCGAGGGGGAATCTCTTTCACATATTTATTTTACAAATGAGAAAATGGAGCTGAGACAGGCTGTGGGTCATGTCAAGCGCCCGCCCATAGTCCAGGTCTACCTGGTCCCAGGCAATCCCAAGACCATGTCCTTTCTCTCCTTTGGCCATGTGAGAAAGTTCCTTTCTCTTTGATGCTGGGAAACACTAGTGTGGTGACATCTAGAACTGAATCAAAATGGAAGCTTCAAAAATAAAATGTAGTTGGGCGTGGTGGTGCATACCTGTAATCCCAGTAGTAGGAAGGCTGAGACAGGAGGATCATAGGTTCCAGGACAGCCTCAGCATTGTAGTGAGACTGCCATCAACCTAGGGAGACCCTATTTCAAAAAATGAGAAAGGGTTAGGAGCGTAGTTTGGAGGTAGAATACCCCTGGGTTCAATTCCCAGCACTACAGAAAACATTAAATTAAAATTAAATGCATAAGGCTGAGCTCTGGAATCTGTTTTTTATTTTTCTTCTGGTGAGTCTGATGAGCACACAGGTATAAAAATGAGCATTCCCTCACCTTCAAGGCAATTCCCCACAATACCAATTACCATAACATAAAAGCTTGTTTCAGCATCTGGTCTGATCACTCCTTTTTGGTTATTATGTGATTAAGTCTGCAGTTAGCTGTACATATTGTACAGATTTAAGCATATTTAGAATGATAAACAATGTGTAAATAAATTACTAATTGCTTACTATGACTGAACAAATGTACTCCATGATAAATTTAAAATAGCACCGGGCGTGGTGGCGCACGCTTGTAATCTCTGCGTTTGGGAGGTGGAGACAGGAGAATCGCACAGGTTCCGAGCCAGCCGCACTGGCTTAAGAGACCCTGTTTCCAAATAAAAATATAAAATAGGTCTGGGAGTATAGCCCGGAGGTAAAACGGCTTCCAGGAACCCCAGTACCACCAAAATAATAATAATAATAATAATAATAATAATAATAATAATAATAAATTGGATTATGCCAAAATATTTTTAAAGGAGTTTCAAAGATAAATCAGAAACTGCTAACTTGCTTGCCATGAGTTAAAATGAAAAGGTAGCAGTAAAATTTAAGAAAGTTTATTACTTTTGAATTAATTTGCCTTGCTAGCATTTTGTGCTTAGGGGAAGCAGACACATTTTAAGATGTCATTTTACCTGTGATAATAATGTTCTCAAAGCAAGAAGACGACCTTGACTTGCAGCTTCATGTAGCGGTGATCGATCTGCCCAGGAACCTGTCAAAAAAGAAGGAAAACAAAGATTGGTGAGTCAAGTAAACCCTGAGAGGCTGATAGTTCCCGTTATTTGTTTATGTGTATACATTTATTGGTGCATTATATTCTCACATCATAATGTAGTTACTTGGGATAGTGACATACAAGCACACAGCACTTGGTGGGCTTTCCTTGGTTCCCTCCCCACTATGCATTCCCAATACAGGGCAGGCATCCTCAAATATGTACATACTGTACATCATGTACATAAGTCATTCTTTCATTGATCCTCCCTCTCCCTTCTGCCCCCTTCCCCTAGACCACCTCCCTGGCTTCACTAGAGTTTCTCCTCCATTTTACGAAATCCTTCTGGTATCCAGATTCCTCCCTAGCTTGTGCATATGAGAGAAAACATATGACCCTTCATTTTCTGTGACTGGCTAATCTCACTTTACATAAAGTTCTCTCCCTCTGGGCCATCCATTTTTCTGCAAATGACATAATTTTTATCTTTATTGATAAGTAGAATTCCATTGTGTGTAGATTCCATAATTTTCTAGTAGATTCTATAATTTTATAATCCATTCATCTATTGATAGACATCTAAGTTGGTTCCATAATTTGGCTATTATGAATTGTTTTGCTATAAACATGGATATTGATTTATTACTACGATTTTCTGGTTTTATTAGCATAATCATTATGGAGATTAGTGTGGAGATTTCTTAGAAAATTAGGAATGGATCCACCATATGATCCAGCTATACCACTCCTGGGTCTTTTTCTTATGTTATTTATTTATTTATTTATTTATTTTTATTGATTTATGTTTTTTGCAATACTGAAGATGGGAGCCAGGAGCATTTTACCTTCAAGCTGTACCTCCAGGCCTATTTTTTTTTATTCCTTTTTTTTTTTTTTTTTTTGGTGGTACTGGGGTTCCTGGAAGCCCTTCTACCTCTGGGCTACACTCCCAGACCTACTTTTTTACATTATTATTTGCAAACAGGGTCTCCTAAACCAGTGCGCATGGCTGGCTTCGAACCTGCGCGATCCTCCTGTTTCTGCCTCCCAAGTGGGGGGATTACAAGCGTGCGCCACCACACCTGGCTTATTCTTTGTTTTGAAACAGGGTCTCATTAAGTTGCAAAGGGCCTCACTAAGTAGCTGAGGCTGGCTGCGAGCCATGATCTCCTGTCTCAGCCTCCCAAATGCTGGGATTACAAGTGTGCGCCACCACACTCACCTTTCTATATAATTTAAGTTATTCACACTCATTGTTCAGAAAGGTGACCCAGGCACTTATCCCATAGAGTAGAAAATTTTATGTTTAACCAAAGGATCTGAAGAAGCAGTTTCCAAATCCAGAGCACCATCGTGTATGCTCTGGACTTGACCTGCCCTAGACTTACTGTATCTAATTGAGTTATTCTCCAAAGACAAGAAAGATTAGTAACCAGTCAGGTTGTACACACACACACACACACACACCTCTATACTTTTATTTCATGAATTTTCAGACAGAGCTAGATTTTTTTTTTTTTTTTTTTTTTTTTTTGGTGGTGGTGATACTGGGGCTCCTGAAAACCCTTCTACCTCTGGGCTACACTCCCAGACCCATTTTTATATTTTTATTTGGAAACAGGGTCTCTTAAGTCAGTGAGGCTGGCTTCAAACCTGCGTGATTCTCCTGTCTCTGCCTCCCAAGCATGGGGATTACAAGCGTGGCCACCACACCCGGCCAAATAGTTTTTTCTTTCATATATTTAGCAGTGACAGCAGCCTGAAGGCTCACCTCCCCATGCCCAGCCTGCTCTGTGGTCCTCCCTGTCCCCATACTCCAATTTGCCTGGCCCTGAACTGTTGGGAGCTATAGTATATTGCCAAGGAGAACGAGGATCTGAGCTTTGAGTCTATAACATGGAGCAAGCCAGGTGGGCCCTTAAAAGGGAGCCCACAGGAGAGGAGAGTCACAGGGGCGGAGTGTCTGAAGTGATGGTAAGGGACTGTGGGAATCACTGAGCCCCTCTTACTCTGCGTTATGGTGATAACACACTGACTTGTCAAGGACCGCCAAGGTTTCTTCTTGTGCCTGCCGCACCCCTCCCGTAGAAAGATCAGCCCCTTCACACTAGGAAGTCTCCTTCTCCTTCTCTCCCCCAGCCCTTTATAGCACCCAGTTGCCACCCAGAGTCACACCCCTCCCATCTCCTTTACCTTGTTCTCACCCAGGTGGGTTTAAAACCAGTAGTTTGGTTTAATACACAGTGAGTTGGTGCACAGTGATTTTCTTGTAATTTAAAAAGGAAAGCACTGTTGGCCCAATTTACTGGGCATGAGACACATTAGAGGTTTTTACATAATTAAATGAGTTGACTATGCACATCAGAAAAAAACTTTTTTCTTGAAAGATGCTGTTGGCTAATAAAGCAACAAAGCAACGAAGACTAGAGAGAAAATCTTCCCAAAGTGTTATGATTATGGTGGCTAATATATCTTACCCCCTTTTAAAATCCATAAGACAATAAACAAAAATATAATTTTTACACTGATGATTGATTCTAGCACCATTTAAATAAAGTCACTTAGCTGTTAGGCATAAATATAAGTTTTATGGAACACATATCTAAAGTTTGTTTAAATAAGTTAGGAAAATTATCAAAAACATAGTTATAGTGGAATGCTGTACATTAGAAACCATATCATTATGAGACCTTTGAAAAGGTCTACATGTGATTCTACTCATGATTTCCTATTATGGTCTTACCACAGAGCTATGCCACCAATGTGATAGCCAAAGAATACCACTGAATAAAATAACAAGCATATATCAGAAGGCAAGTGAAATGAAAAAGTGATCCTGGTGCAGACTTCAGAAGTCAATTGCCAACCATCAATCTTTTTACGGCTACATCGGTATTATAGGATTTCATTGAAAATACAAATCCTAAGGGAAAGGACACAGAGTATGTCTTCTTATTGCTGGTTTATGGGTAACAATTTTAACAGCTAATGTCGAATAGCATGTCCTGTGTGCATAACTGGGTACATAGTTATCTCACTGAGTTCTCACAAGAATGGCTTGAGGTACATACAATTACTGCTTGCCTGTGTGTGTGTGTGTGTGTGTGTGTGTGTGTGTGTGTGTGTGTTAATGAGGATTGAACTCAGGGGCATTCTATCTCTGACCTACACTCCCAGCCCCAAAACATACATTCATCTATTTTGAAGTTTGTTTTAAAAAATAACTGCAGCCTGTCTTTCTAAAAATTCTCAAGTCAATAAAATAAAGACTTTAGCCATTAAGATTGAGAGCTTGAGAGCATGTCTTTATCACCTAGTTATATGTGGGTCAAAGAGGGTCAGTCTATGAATGAGGCACAAACCTACCTTCACTAACAGTCTTTTGGGTACTTATCTTTCTTCTTCTTTTCTTCTTCTCTTCTCTTCCTCTCCTCTCCTCTCCACTCCTCTCGTCTCCTCCTCCCCTCCTCTTCCCCTCCCCTCCCCTCCCCTTCCCTCTCCTCCTCCTCCTCCTCCTCCTCCCTTCCTCCTTCTCCTCCTCCTCCTCCTCTTCTCCTCCTTCCTCTCTCTCTCTCTCTCTCTCTCTCTCTCTCTCTCTCTCTCTCTCTCTCTCTCTCTCTCTCTCCTTCCCTCCCTGCCTCCCTCCCTCTCCCTCCCTCTCCCTTTCTCCACTCTCTCCCTCCCTCTCTCCTTTCCCCTCCTTCCTTTTTTTTCTGGCAGGGTTTTGCTGTTTCTGATGCTAGCCTAGGCTCAATCAGCTCCCCAACTTCAGCCTCCTCAGTAGCTGGTAGCACAAGACTGTATGAACCTCTACACCTCATTATATTATTATTTTTCAAGTATATGTGATTAGTGGGGAAAATCCCAGTGATACAGTTAGGTTTTTAGTTGTGATGTATTTTCTCTTTAAAAATTGTAGAGAGTTGTGGTGGTGCACACCTATAATTTCAAGACTTAGGAGGCCGAAACAGGAGGATCGCAGGTTCAAGGCTAGCCTTAGTAATTTATCAAGACTCTCAGTAACTTCGAGAGACTCTGATTCAAAATAAAAAGAACTAGGGTATATCTCAGAGGTAGAATGCTCCTGGGTTCAATCTTCAGGTACACACAAACACACACACAGTAAAGTATTTTATACATGATAATGCTATAAATTCCTGTAGAGACTATTATTACTGTAATTTATTTCATTGATTTATTATTTTTTTCTAATGGCCCACCAAAATATAATCTCTAGTCTAAGTGACAATTTTATTTTGTTTTATTCTTAGCAAAAGTAGCAGGCCATTGTTGTGACAGATGATGCTAATTGAAATGAGACATTAACAATAATACAGTGAAATTTCAGTCAGAGGACCAAAAGCTACAAATGAGTCTAAATTTTGGCAAAACAATTATCATTAATTTAGTGGGTTTCAAATAAAAGTAAACATCTTAGATCTGTTTCTCAGATACTCTTGGGAGCTTTGTGTTTTTAGTTTTGATTGTGTTTTATTAACAATTTCCTACAATTTAAAAATATAGCCTGTTTTATCAGATTCCCTTTCACTATATTTTTTTCTGCACCCCAATTTCAGGATAAAAAAAATCAATGAGAATTAAGTCTTACCAAGTCTTTGTAAAAATAAAATAAAAAGCAAATTCCTAAATATATCCTACAAATTATATAACTCCCACTCAGTTTCTTACATGTTTTTCTTGAATCTAAGAACAATGAAAATTGAGATTTAAAATTTAAAACATTGTAAGACTCAAAGGAAGACTAACTTATCTTTTCCCTGTATATAGATAAATGGATGTTCTTTAAAGCATTCTTCTAGCATTATTTCTTGCTTATCTAGAAAAATTTGTAAATCAGACACCTAATTCTTTGAGTTTGCAATTGAATAAAGAATTTTTATATTAGTTTTAGTGCATTACTTATTTGCAGTGTACCACAGTACTATTATATATTCAAAGCAGAATTATAATAATTCACACCATTAAATATATGTTGGCAAGACAAAATTTGGTGAAAAACTAATAATTTATAAAAAACTGGAACATTATGTTCTCACTAACTAAAATTCAAACTTCATTGTTGCAAAAAGTATTCTTCAGGGGTAATGACCATGGCTTGAGTTCTAGCTTCTAAAATGAAATCCAGTGCTTTACAAATCAGACATATTTCTTTTATCATTAACAAGTTCATTGCAGAGTGAAACTAAGAAACTTCAGAACATATATCAGTTTCAATGGGAACATTCATGCAAGAAAAAGAAAAAATTATATTAGCTTTCCAAATAGATTGCCTATGTGAAACCACTGTGTTCAGTTTAATTGGCAGAGCAGTAGCAATTTCATAAGGTTGTAAATAATTGATGCTTAAATACTTGTTTTAATTTAAACCATCACTTGCAACTTTATAATGCTGAGGTTCCCTTTTGTTAATAATGACTTAATAAATTTTATTATCTTTAATTTATCTCTAAAATTAGGAATTATACACTCAATTATATGATGCTGACTCATCATTACTGCCTGTATTTTTCACTCTTATTACCTAACATGACAGTTTACCAGATGCTGGATTGGAAAAAGCCTAAAGAATTCATTCAAAAGTCTTTCAAATTCATTTTGGACCCATTTCTTTCTACTATATCAGGAGACTTTTAAGGGGCAACAAGCTAACAATATTCATGACCCAGGCTACTGGTATTTCTCCCAGCCAGCTCACCTCTTCTGCATTCTAATGTGTTTGTTCCCAAAAATGATCTTATTAGTCTTCTGAACAACTTTGACATTACTTGCTGGTGCTTTAGAAAGTAATAGAGAGCAACAGAGAGAGAAAGAGAGAAGGAAAATTATTATTTAGAAAATGGTCACACTAGCAGGACGTGATGGTGCACGCTTGTAATCCTAGTACTTGGGAGGCTGACAAAGGAGGATTGCAAGTTCACAGCTAGCCTCAGCTACTTAGTGAGACCTGGTTTCAAATAAAAGAAATAAAAATAGGTCTTGGGGTGTAGACTAAAGGTAGAATGCCCCTGGGTTCAATCCCCAGTACCACACACAAAAAAAAGAGAGGAAAGAAAGAAAGAAAGAAAGAAAGAAAGAAAGAAAGAAAGAAAGAAAGAAAGAAAGAAAGAAAGAGAAAACAGTCACATGCGAATCAAAATAAAGCACTGCTGCTACATTTTTTCCTAAAGTAATAAATAAGAAATAAGCTATATCATTATATGAAAGAAACAATTTATAGAACATGCATACCACCCTAGAAAAAAATCTTTTGTTTTGAATTCTGTTAGCTTAGTGCCCAAGCAACTCTACCCTGTTTTCTGCCTTATAACTTCTTAGAAAAATTTCTACACTTAATCTGGTACCACGTGAGAATCAAAGGAGACTGGATCACATTCCAATTTCTGTTTGAAATATCTTTGCCCTTCCCTATATCTCCCCTTTGAAATATAAAATTTAGCAATTAAGGATTTCTATTTCAATATGTGAAATACCAAATAACGTGCAATATGGATAAGTTTTATGTCAGACTTACAAGCTTTCTCAAAATCAAAGAAAATATAAATATCCCATCTACAACAGTTTAGTAGACTTACAGTTGTGTTGGACTTTAATCAAGTATCTAGAATAAAAGCATCAAAACCCTACTAAAACATTTTCTATTTCACTCTTACGGATAAATTATTCAGCGTGAAATTGTTTTACAAAATATCTGTAACTTTCATCACAGTGAGCAAATGCTACTGTTATGGTCTCTGTAGCTACACAAGAGGTGGCTAACTATATTTAGAAACAGCAACAGTCCCCAGACATCTGCCATATAATTTACAAGGCCAGAACTTGCCTGTTTGTAAACATCATACTGCTTAAGCAAAAACATTTGTGGCTTAAAATGCGCATAGTTTTGTAAGCGTCTATATCATACCTAAGTCACCATCTCCCCATGGCACCTCGAGCCAACCACTGTTGAGGTAGACCCGACTCATCTCCCTTTTCATCAGCATGAAAAAACATCTCTTGTCCTTTGCTAGTTCTGTACAGTTATTTAAGGAGCCCCAAGCTGCTTGTAATATGACCGTCCACCTCCAAAACATACACAACTTCTGAAAATCTACTTTATTTTCAAAATTGCTTTTCCTTATTGATTTTTCCTCTTTATTTGAGAAATTACTTACTGGTCTCTCTCCCTCTCCCTCTCCCCTCCCCGTCCCCCTCCCACCCCCCCCCCTCTCTCTCTCCGAGCAGTATGGGCCCTGCAATTAAATAAAAGCATTCCAACTTGAACTCTGCCTCTAGCTATGGTGGAGATATTTTGTTATTTAGAAAGTCTTTACTTGTTCCCAATCTTAGGACCATCAGCAGAAGTAATATGTGGAGTCACTCAACAGCTAGTTTAAAAGTGATGCAGAGGGTCTTGCTAAATTGCTGAGGCTGGTCTCGAACCTTCCATCTCGGCCTTCCAATTCGGCACTGCTTAAAAAAAAAAATGAGGCCGGGCGTGGTGGCGCACGCTTGTAATCCCAGCGCTTGGGAGGCGGAGACAGGAGGATCACGCAGGTTCGAAGCCAGCCTCGCTGGCTTAAGAGACCCTGTTTCCAAATAAAAAAGTATAAAAAATAGGTCTGGGAGTGTATCCCAGAGGTAGAAGGGCTTCCAGGAACCCCAGTACCACCAAAAAAAAAAAAAAAAAAAAATGAAATTGGGCTAGGGATGAGGTTTAAAGGTAAAATGCCCTTGGGTTCAATTTCCAGTACCAAAACAAAAAAACAGTGATGCAGAAGGCTCTTGGGGCTTAGTCACACCCATTTTTCATTAGTGTTTCCCCAAATAAAAAAAAAACAGGAAACTTATCTCAAACAAGAAAATTCTAAGGAAGTGAGAAAACTTGATATTTTCTTTTTTAATATTTTTCTTTTTTGAAATACTTTCTGGTGCATTGCAATTATACATCATACTGAGGTATAAACTGATGGGAATATACACACACATACACACACACACGCACAACACTTGGTGTGCTTCCCTGGGACCCCACTTCCTCCCTTCTCTTCCTAATACATGTCATTGAGACTGGTATGGATAATAATTTCATATAAGTGCATAGCATTGGTTAAACTGTTACCTTCTACATGTCTCTATTTCCCCGTCTCTCCCCACCCCCCACCCAAACTCCCTCCAGAGCGCCATTGGAGTCTGTACTGCTTTATCTGAGGTCTCTTTTGTTTCCTGATTTTTCTCTAGCTTCCACATATGAGAAGAAACAGTCACTTTCTGAGACTAGCTAATCTCACTTAGCATAATATTCTCAAATTCCCTTTATTTTCTTATAAATGACATAATTTTCTTCTTTATGGTTGAGTAAAATTCCACTTTCACTTCAGTAAAAAGTATTAATACATTTTATACTTCCCTTAGCATAAATATTAAGTCAATTACCTTCCTGACAAGGTAGGTAGATTTACCATGAAGCCAATGCAACTCAAGTTTAGGACCCCTAGCTTGCATGGATCCTTTCTATCGCTCTCATTTCATATTTCATTTTTCTTATAGGAGCCCCCAAAGTGGAGCTTTTTTATAAGCTCCCGTCCTGCCAACATCTGTCCCATCTCTACTCACAAGTTTACAAATAGAGTCATCGGGCATTCATTGGCCTTTATTGTGTGCTGTCAGATGATGAGATTAACAGCCACAGAGATCCTAGAGGACATGGTTAATCAGAGGGAAGTAATGGGTGGTCAAAACCAGTGTCTTCAAGGATGGAGACTATCCTTGTCTTCTTCTCACCACCTCTCTGAAAAGATCATCAGCCAACTCAATTAACTAGTATTGATTACTGGTGTCCTGAGCAGATCATGCTGAACTTGGCCATCAGACAAATCTGAGATTCTCTTCTTTCTTTCTTTCTTTCTTTCTTTCTTTCTTTCTTTCTTTCTTTCTTTCCTTCCTTCCTTCCTTCCTTCCTTCCTTTCTTTCTTTCTTTCTTCTTTCTTTCTTTCTTGTCTAAGGATGAAACTTAGGGGCATTCAACCTCTGAGCTACACCCTCTGCCCTAATTTTTATTCTTTATTTTGAAACCAGGTCTCACTGAGTTGCAGAGGGCCTCACTAAATAGCTGAGGCTGTCCGTGAACTGTGATCCTCCAGGTCTCAGCCTCCCGAATGCTGGGATTACAAGCATGTGCCACCATGCCCGGCTCAAATCTGAGTTTCTATTCAAGAGAGGATAGATACTTGCAGTTAGGTGACCTTTGGCAGTTAACATTTTGAAACTCACTTTTATTATAGCTGTAAAATGACAATTCCACCTACTTCACAGTATTGTGGTTGATGCAAAGAAAGCACTTAGCATAGTACTAAACACATTTAAATATCAAAAATGCAACCCAAATTTCATTGTAAACAATGACTTCCATATGTCTTCCCTATGAACTCAGCCACATCTTTTTTTTTTTTTTTTTTTTTTTTTTGCAGGTCTGGGGGTGGAACCCAGGGGCATTTGACCCATGAGCTACACCTCCTGTCCTATATTTTATTCTTTATTTTGAAACTGGTTCTCACTGAGTTGCAGAGGGCCTCACTAAGTAGCTGAGGCTTTCCGCGAACCGCGATCCTCCAGGTCTCAGCCTCCCAAATGCTGGGATTACAAGCATGCGCCACCATGCCCGGCTTTAGCCACATCTTAAAAACAGAATAGGGAATAATTTATTTAGAATGCATTTAGGATTATGAAGCTTTATTTCATATAATTCCTTTTGCATAAAGTTTGTAGGAGATAGAAACATAAAATGGTCAACATTTAAGGACAATAATAACATTGATATGGATAAATCTATAGCTCTTACTCTGGTCTCTTCCTAGGCTTGTGATATAGCTCAGCGGTAGAGTTTGTCTTGCATGAATAAGGCTCTGTGCTTAATTCTCAAGACACACACGTATCCCTAATCTCTCCAGCAAAGTTCAGCCCCTCTATTTATTTACATTTGCGGTACTGGGGATGGAAGCCAGGAACATTGTACCTCTGAGCTACATCTCCAGCCCTATTTTTATATTTTGAAACAGGGTTTCACTGAGTTGCAAAGGGCCTCACTAAGTAGCTGAGGCTGTACACAAACTTCGATCCTCCTGTCTCAGCCTCCCAAATGCTAGGATTACAAACGTGCACCACCATGCCTGGCTTTCCTCACTTTAAAATATACTTCTGAGCATTCACCTGGATATTTTTCTGACTTCTCAATACATTTCTAAAAGCAAATTTATCATCTTTATCTTAAAAACAGCTATTCCTTTTTTTCCTTTTTGCTTCTCTATTGATTTAGTGTTATAATTTTCTCTTAACACCTGGCAGTAATAACAGGGTCTTTAATTTGAGCACAAAATTTTTCAAAAATCTTATGTACATTGAAAGTCTATGTGTTTCTTTGAAAGGAGACAGTTATTATTACCCTCACTGTTTCGTTTTCATCCTTATTCCCCACTACCAGATCCTCTTCGGTGGAAGCTCAGTTCTAGCATCTACCTACATTTACTCTTGAGAAATTCTCTCCTAGTTCAATAGATAGAAATATCATCCACATGTTGATATTCCTAAATGTACATTTCCAAACCAGTCACATTTTCCAAATTCAAGACTCCCAGCTCCAGCTGGCTATTCAATTTCTCCACTTGGATATCTAAGAAGGCAACTCAATGTAACATGTCCAAAATAAATTCTTGATCTGATACTTCTAAAATCTCCCTGTCAGTTAATGGCAGCTTTACTGACCTAGATGATTCAAAGCTAAATATTCTTTGCATAATCCTGAATTTCTCTCTGTTTCTTACACTCCACAGGCCAACACTTTGGCCTTGACCATTCACACATGATTCAAACTGTGACTATCTCAGTTTCCACTGCGATTACTTCAGTCCACACCATCATTATTATTCCCACTTGACATGCTACCCCTGCTTTTCCAACAGTAGTCCGTGGTAAACTCAGAACTCAGAGCAATAGCCCAGTGTGTGTGTGTGTGTGTGTGTGTGTGTGTGTGTGTGTGTGTGTGTTACTAACATTGAACTTGAACTCAGGGCATCCTACCTCAAGCTACACCCACAGTCCTTTGAAACAAGGTCTCTGTAGATTGCTGAATCTTGCTATCTTACTGAGCCTGTCCCTGAACCTGTGATCCTCCTGTCTCTGCTTCCCAAGTACTGAGATTACAGCCATACGCCACCACTTCTGGCCTGAGCAATTTTTCAAATGTCAGAGTATGATCCCAAATCACTGCAATCATCTACAAGTAAATGGTCCACTTTTTTCAGCCCCTATTGTATAATAACCTCCTACACCAGTGTCTACCATTCTTGTGTATATATTGCTATTGAATTAAACTCTCACAAGCATCTTGACTCCCAGATTGCCCATAGAGTGCCATTTGGAAAATCAAAACAAGGCGCTCTTTTTCTCTGACAGATCCCAAACTATGTGACCATCCCAGATGGCACCATGCTACCACGGTGTGATTTTCACGTTCCTTGCTGAATAAAGTCTAACATATTCATCCTTCACTCGGATATGGATTAGATCTCCCATTTTTGTTTGATATTTAATTTTATCTTCACAGTTCTCCTGTGGAAGCTAGGTTGGACTGTTTTACAAATTCCCTCAAACAAGTGTTTATGTCTTTTCTTTCTTGTTTTATATCATCTTCCCTCATGCAATTCTTTCTTATGGTTTTTCGCAGTCATGTATTGTGGTTTTGTTCTCCTTGCTTTTCCTACTTGACTTATAGGCTAATATGTACCCGTACTATTCCTTTTGCTTTTAATCTGTTTCTTTCCATTTAACCTTATCTCTTGGTCATTGTTCCATGTCACAAAATACAATTCTATCACATTTTAAATGATTACTTCAATGATATTTATTGTGCTGTCATACCATTATTTAGTTGATCATCTATCATATAACGTTTAAGTGCCTTTTGGTTTTAGCAGACCAACAGTGTTATTTATCTCTGTGACTACATCTCATTTTCTGCTTAGAATAAATCCCTAACATTATCATGCATGTCATGAATTTCCTCTTGCAAGACTGGACCTATTTACATTCGCATTAACATCTCTGGGAAAACTTGAACTAAATCTAATAAAAGTTTGCTAAGAATTGTTCTTTTTTCATCAAAGCATGAGTCATGTCCTCTTTATTATATTTTCAATATATTTAAACTTTGTTGAATATTGTATAAAACATATTTTACACAAACTTTATATTGAGCATAGTTTTATAGTTCATTTTCAACTTGTAGAGCCTATAGGAAGGCAGAAGTATGAGTCACCCAGGTGAATTCATTTATGCATTTTTTTTAAGTTTTTTTTTTTTACCATCTTCCACAAATCTATTCTTGCTAATACTTATGGTCTGCTGTACAGTTGAATAATTTACTCTTCATTTGAGATATTACAAGATTCTTTTTTTATTTCTACAATAGTTGCTAATATTCCTCTGAGATGTGACAGTGATGAGACTATTTATTACTGCTTCCCAGAACCTAGAACATAGTTAATACACAATAAAGACTTGTAAAATTGTTTTCTTTGTAGTCAACTACTTTTCATTTATGCTAATATGTTCTCAACTTGACTGTTAATTATACTGTTAAAAAGAAACAAAAAGAAATGTGTTTGGTGTTGGCAGAAAGAATTCAGTTGCTTTTTCAACCTTTTAAAGAAATTCTAATATTTGATCCTGCTTAAAAATATGCTTTGTTTTTGAAATTTATAACCACTTATAACATTCTTCCAGCTACAATACTACATAATAAATACAACTCATGATTTTTTTTGGATGGGGTGTATTATTTTACCTCTATATCTTCATTTCTGTCATTTAATGTCTTTCATGGACATATTAGTGTTCTTCTAAAATTCGTGATATTCTATTTTTCCTTTTAAAAAGAACTCCCCCACGCAGCTCCTCTTTGGTGCTGTGCTCATTATCCATTATAGCTTTCATAATTTTCTATTATTAAAGTTAATAAGCTGGTGTCATAGCATCTTAAGGAAGCTGTTCTAGTCATTTTCTTGCCTACATCATTCTCCTAGATGATGGTCTAATTTTACATGATTTAAAATTCCCCTATTGCCTGTAAGCAGCCTTTTCCTGCTTAATAACCCCCTTCAGTTTTCACACCAACTTATAAAAGCCTGCTGAGTTGGAAAGGAGAGCAACACAAAATCTAAAAGTTCACTGTCATCTTTCATATACTATCATAAAAAGGAGAAGCCGAATTCATTCTCCCATCCACTAAAAGATGAGATGCAGTGCAGTCGTTTACCGTGCCACACATTTACATTTCAGAGTTGGAATTCTGGAAAGCACTCACAGATTAAAGTTAGTATTCGCAAAAACAGCTCAAGGTACTCTATTTCAGGACATCCACAGATTTGCAATGGCCGCTATACTAACCTTGACTGGTCAGAATACCCCAGCTAGCTTTTCGTTTGGAAGAACGTTCCTCTACACTCGCTAGCCTTCTTTTCGTGAGGATCTGTTTAATGCAGTTCCCTTGCATAGCAATGTCTGAGGACATAGTCTGATTGACGTCTCTGCCTGTGGCAACCAGGTGTCATAAGTACAACTGCTCTAGCCAGAAGAAATATTAGCGCCTGGATTTCTCCCTACTTTTTTTCCTTCGGTTGGTTCAGATTTTCACAAAGGTTCCTGTGTGCTGACTGCAGAATGGTTCCGGACGACATTGAATTCTATTCAGAAGCACTTGGAGGGGGGCTGGTAGTTGCAGCGTGGGGGATGGGCCAGAAATGCGGGAGCATTTTCTATTTTTAAAGCTGAGACTCGCGGAGGCAGAAAATCGTTAACTATTTGTGTGATATAGAAAGCACGAAATGGGTAAAATTGCTTTTCCTGCCTAAAACTGAAGAGACACGAGCTCTGTCTTTAAAATAGGAAAGCCTGTTAAAATGATCTGCGAATCAATCAAACATGAAATTGCCGTCTATAATGGCTGCAGGCAGAATATTGCAGTCAGAAAGCTCAGGAGTGATCCGTGACTAGACAGCGACCAGGTCGCCTTTCTTCCCTTCCTTCTCAGGAATACATTTAACATGTGCATTAGGGTCAGCTGGTACCTATCCCGCAGGTTTTAATTTTGTAAGGATCTAAGTTTAGAATTGACCTCAGGACAAAATCACAGACATTATTTATATAGGCACAGCTCACTATTGGGATTTTTCTTGAGATCATCTCTAAACCCAAAGATGTCAGCAGAAAGTTTAAGTAAAGCTGAGATTTTTAAAATTTATTTATTCATTTATTCACCCAAAAACGCAGAGGAGAGTGTAAAGCTGGAGAGAAGAAAGGAAAACCAAGCCTGTGCCTGTTCTATTTCTCTATTTCACTAGCAGCAGTTGTGCGGGGCACACAGTCCACGCTGGAGTCAGGAACAGGGACTGCAGGGCTCTGGGGATTAACTGAGCTGGAGATCCTGTTACCCAGCACTAACAGGTTCAGATTCGTCTGGATGAAAACTGGTGGCGACACAATCTGTTATCAGCCTTTGAGTTTCATATGCATTTTTAAGGCTCTAGCTTCTGTTGGTATGTAGAAAAAAACAAAATTGGGGGGGGGGTGTTATTTCCTGATGTAACTATTCGAGTAGGAGGAAAAACTTTCCATCAGTAAAATGTTTCTCCACCCACTAGCCTATTAGTGTACTTGGGTTTGTTATGTCGCTGGTGTTGACCTCAGAGATACCACAGTGCTCAATCCCAAGAGTACGTTCTCCTTATATGAGATTAAGTGCCAATCCCACTGTCTGTGTGAGCCCCGGCAAGTAGCACATGATGCCTCAATGTCCTTTTTTATAAAATGAGAAGGTGGAATAAACAATCGTTCTTTGTTGGTCATAATATCTTTTGACTCAAATATTATGACCCATGCACAAAAAGTAAGATAGCATATCAGTTTCATGCATGTATCACCACAGAAGAACCTAGACAGCCCCAATAAACTAGAAACTCAGAGGTGGCAAAGCACAGGCAATTTACGTGTGTGGAATATACCAGGTGAAATTCAGAGACTGAAGGGCCTTATTGGAGTCTAACACATTTGTTTGTGCCAATTTCCCAATTGTCATTAACTACTGACTCCTTGTTCCCTAGTTTGTACTAGTTTATAAAGGGGTCATGATAATCTCTACAATAAAAGTAAATTAGTAAATTATAAAGGAGGCCCAGTGGCACACATCTGTAATCCCAGTACTTGGGAGACTGAGATAGGAGGACTTTAAGTTTGAGGCCAACCTCAGCAACTTAGCAAGACTCCCAGCAATATAGTGAGATTCTGTTTCAAACAAAAAAATTAAAAAGGGCCAGAGGTATGCGTCATAGGGAGAATGTTCCTGGGTTCAATCTCCAGTAATGAAAATAAAAAATAAATTATATTTTTGTTTAAATTAATTAAAAGAAAATGTGATTTTAAGTTTATATGACTTTTCAGATTTATGCTTTTGTTATTGTAAAATGAATATAGAAAGCTTTACTATATGTGTCAGAACTATTTGTTTTTAAAATGATTTTATATATCATGTATTATAATGATATGTCTCTGTGTAACTATTTGTTATTTCACAGATCTCTCTCTTAGACAACGGGCACTTTAAAAAGTGTCAGTTTAAAGAGCAAGGCTTGGTGGTGCATGCTGGTAATCACAGTACATGGAAGGCTGAGACAGAAGGATCACAGATTCAAGGCTAACCTCAGCAATTTAGCATGACTCTGTTTCAAAATTAAAAAAAAAAAAGTCTATGGTATATCCTAGAGATAGAATGCCCTTGAATTCAATCCCCAGTAGAAAAATACAAAATTAATTCAAATATGTAATTTAAGAAGGCATTCTATTGTTATAGAATATGTTTATATATTTATGTGATAATAATAGTTATATGACAATAAGCACATTTAGTAATAATATATAGTTATGTGATAATAAGCATATTTAATAATAATAATATATAGTTATGTGATAATAAGCACATTTAATAATAATATATAGTTATGTGATAATAAGCACATTTCCAGTGCAATGCAATAAAAAGAAACCAATGGATTTGAGTATGACTCCAAATAGCTGAAATGTACTTTGGCTTGCAATATGGACTAAGAAACAGAAGTAGGTGATTTTTTTCATTTCAAAATTTAAAATAAATCAAAAGTAATCATTATTTTAAAATGACTTCATGGAATTGAGGGAAAATGCTAGCATTAATTCACTAGGGGAAAAAAGAATTCAATAGATTGTGGAGACTCATGTATGCTTCTTATGTTCATTTATATATTATCATAAAAATAATGTGCAGTGAAGTTAATGTGTTTGGGGAAGAATTTAAATGTTGAGTACCTAGGATTTTATAAATAATGGTGCAGTGGGAAACCTTTAGGTACATAGAAGACTCTTAACATCTTCCCTAGTGCAAAAACAAAAGGCAAATTGGGTTAATTGCATGGTATTATATGTTCCATGAGTGTATGGAAGTATTAAAGAGAACCAGTATTACATAAAATATTAGGGAAAACAATAAAAATTAGATCCCATAGCAGATGATGGAGTCTGAATGATTATGTCTCAAGAAAAAGCTTTATAGATATCCTATAGATTAGAGAGGACCCAATATTACTACCTGAAAAAGCTAAAATAAAATGTAAGCCTAGTAAGAAGAATATGGGATATTAAACGGTAAAGATTTTCTTCCCATTTTAACCGATGCTGATGTATCTGAAAACACAGAGACCTGTGTTTGTTCTGGTCACCCATCCAGTGAGATGGTGAAGAGGAGAGCTCTGGTAGCTGGACAGGTTTCAGAGAAGGGCATTAGAAGCCATCATAAAGAGGGAGCCACTTCTGCAGGAGAGGGAACTTCACTTTCAAGTACTTCAAACTGGAAAGTTGAAATTAGGTGGCATTATGACAGAAATCTGTATTATCATGTAAGGCATGATTAGGAGTGAAAAATTTAAGAAACTCTGAAAAACTAGAAAGCAGGATCATTGACAATTTTGATTTTTTAAAAATTTGCATGTCCTCCTTGTGCAGGGGACATGCCAATCTTCTATTGTTTCAGTTTTAGTATATGTGCTCCTGAAGCAAGTACCCTATGTTTAAATTACTTTCAAACAGGATCTTAGTTTAGTTGCTGAGGATAGCTTCAAATCTGTAATCTTGTCTCAGCCTCTCAAGTAATGGGCTGATAAGCATGTGCCACTACACTCAGCTACCTTTTGATAATTAAAAAAAAAAAAAGCTAAAATTGAGGCACCGAGAATTTATAGTCTTTTTTTTTAGTTAGTACAACAATCACTAACTTACAGAGCTCATTGCTTCCAGGAAGTCATATTTAGATACATTAATGAGTGAGACATTGATAAAAATTTTTGAGGATATATATTTGAACTATAGGACTTAGTTCATTAGCAATTGTTCCTCCACTGACAGAAATAGATCAAGATAAATATATTGTTTAAATCCGGATCAGCAGTCTTCCTGAGATTTTACTACAGAATATTTCAAATATATCCTCATATCTGTCACCTATTTAAAAAAATTATCAAATCACAACTAGTCTTGTTTCATGTATAATGTACCTGCACTCCTACAATCTTCTGAGATCTTGAAGCAAATCTCAGTCTATCATCTTAGGCATAAATATTTCAGTATGTCTTTCTAAAAATTGATTATTTGTCATCATAACTGCAATACCATAATCACAAAAAAGCAATTCCATATTATGAACAAATACATCTTGGTAATATTTATTTATTTATTTATTGGTTGGCTCATTGGTTGCTACTGGGGATTGAACCCAGGGACATCCTACCTCCATGCTATATCCTCAGATTGTTTTATTTTTATTTTGAAAAAGGGTCTTGTGAAGTCACTACATGACTGAGGCTGGCCTGGGACCTGAATTCTCTCAGCTTCCCAAGTACTGGGATTACAGGTGCATACCACCACGCTCAACAGTTTAATTTTCTTTGAAAGAGCAGGTCTGTTCACAAATTTCCTTCCATAAACAATGCCTGGATTGTTATAATCCTCAGTCATTTTTGAGGGCAAAAGTCTGATCTTTCCATTTTATTATTTTTAAGATGTAAGATTCTCATACTTCAGGGGAAAAAATGAATGCTCATTTTCTCCAGTTACTAAGAGCTCACTAAGTATAAGATAAAGTTTTCACCTTAAGTCACCACAAGATATCTAATATTCTCTGTTACCTGTTAGTACAAAATTTCCACCTTTGCAGAGCCGCATCTGGAACAAGCCATTCTTCAATTCTCAGAGGCTGTGTTGCTCTGGGCTTCTTTACCAGCTCATACATTTGTACAATTACAAGGAGTCATCACTGAGCCCCATTCTTGCCCCATTTTATTTTTAATTCTATTTTATTTAAACACAAACACCTGCATCTGTTGGCCTAATGATAGTCAATGAGGGTAGATGAGGTCTGAGAGCAAGCCTGGCGCAGGTATCCTGGGAAAAATACAGGGATTGTTATCCAATAGTCAACCTTTGTTCCTAGGGTCATTCACTCTTTATCTGAAGGTTGCTTGGAAACCTACAGATGTCAGTGCTGTGGCTCATTATATTTCCTCTCTCTGCTGGAATTGAGTGGTTAGCAAAGGCCATGAGAGTCCGAAAGAATTGCAGCTAGAGAAAATATGGTTGGGGTAGCTACAAAACCACACATAAAATGTCAAGGTCCAACCTTGGTGGTCAAGGATATTGCATTACCAATATGTGTGCAAGGATTTTAAGAAGACACATTATATAACAGAGTCTTTTCAACTTTACTGACTTTGGTACAATTAAGGAAACTAAGCATAATTAATAGTCAAGAAATAATAATGTCGCGGAGTTTCACAGAACTTATTTTCATTGTAGATCCTGAAACAAAATGGTAAACTTCTGTTGAGGAAAACGTATATGTTCTCATTGTCCAGGTAATATAAAAAATGAAGAATCATGTGCCTTTACCTGTGATGTAAAGATTATTTCTATCATACTTGAATATTTGTTAATATCAAGAGCTAAAACATCTCAAAATGTTAAAAGTCTCTTGAATGATGCTATAAAAGAAAACATGTACATGAATCAGGAATAGTTTAAATTAAAATAATAGGAAGGAGTTTTTTAAAAGACACAAATAATCCTTACATGCGGAAAAAAAAATGATAAAATACGATTTTAATTCCCACTGCATTGCTGCTTAAAACATGAAGGACTACCATGAACCTCTAACTACTAGAGTGTATTCATTTTTAGTTGTGTAAACAAACAAGACGGTGAAATATTTATTCATTCACCCACTTATTCATTATTTTCTCTGTATGTACCAGGAGTTACGTCCTGGGGACACAGACATAAAAATATAAGAGCTGCTGCCCACTTAAGCCTTCAACTCTAGAGGCTTAAGATGCATTTAGAATTCCACAAACCTCAGTCTGATAAGTTTTATAAGTCTCAGAATCAAAGAACTGAAGAGTCACAAAAGCTCAGAAAGTCTCATTCTCCTAGCTAGGTTGCAGTAATAGTCCCTTAGCTGCTAAAATTGCCAGAAAATATCATTTCCACATAATTTTCACTGAAATTAAATAAATTGTTAAGTGCTACTCTAAATTAGTGATAATCAATACAGAGGTCATGGTATTATCATAGATAGTACATTTCCATTACTAAGATTTTTTTTTTTTTGTACTGGGGATTGAACCCAGGGGCATTCTACCTCCGAGCTACACCCCCAGCCTTTTTGTTGTTGTTGTTTTGTTTTGTTTTAATTTTTACTTTGAAACAGGTCCTCACTAAGTAGCTGAGGCTGGCTGAAAGCCTGCAGTCCTCCTGTCTCAGCTTCCCAAGTACTGGGATTACAAATGTGTGCCACCATGCCTGGCTCATGGCTCATTACTAAGATTTTGTTTTTTTAAAAAGCACAAAACAATTTGTAGAAAAGTAAAGTGAAAACACTTTTTGTAATTTTTCCCTTTCTCTGTGAAATGAACCCAGGTCCTTGTACATGCTAGGAGGCAAGTATTCCACCACTGAGATGCATCATCAGTGTTTGTTGTTATTCTAAACATACCCTTAAAAGAATTTGGCTAGCATGTAAACTGTGAAATAAACAGTGAAAAGATTGTGTGTGTGTGTGTGTGTGTGTGTGTGTGTGTGTGTACAACTATATAGATACCATTGTAAAAGAAAAATTAAGGAAAAATTTAACTGGAAATACTAGTTCTACTTCTGAAACCAGAACTTAATGTTTCTGCAGACTTTGCTAAATGCATAATATTTAGAAGGAAATATGCATTGCTTTTTAAAAAGCATAAACACATTTTGTTTTTGAACTATAATAATAGAAATAAAAAATTTCAAGCGCTTACTGATATGACTACGTTTTACAAATGACACTTGTGTCAGGAGTCTACCTACAGTGCACTTAAAGATCTTGGTAGAGACACTCATGGAATGACAGTCCTCATTCCAGTAGGGTGCAGTACTTAAACCTCAGTCCTGCAGTCAGACCGTCAAGGTGAGGTCTTAGCTCAGCTGAACCATATACCGATCTGTTATCTGCAAAGCTACTTAATTTGGGCTTTAGTCCCCTTATCTGGAAAACAGAGCTGGCAAAAGCACCTACCTCACAGAATTTCTAAATTAATACCTAATTTCACAGACAGTATGTTCATGAATTGGAAGTGCCTGGAACATGGCTAGCCTTCAATTAATACTAATTTTTGGCACTATTCTTCCTAGTTATAAGGTATATATGAATGAATCATTCGTGCTTTCTTCATGGAAGGTTGCCTTTTTACTGAGGAATAAAGTTAAGAAGCAAATTAAAAATTCACAACTCTGACCACTTCAGTTATTAGTAAACTCCCAGGCATTCATGGTTCACTGCTTGCTCAGTGACTATGGTGTAACAGCAAACAGTTCTTGGCCTAGTCAATTCAAATTTTCCTTTTTGTAAGTGAAACAAAACAAAACAAAGCAATAAAAGCAACAAACAAATGCAATCCATAAAAATAAAGCAACTGAAAAACACAGACTGAAAGGGCTGAAGACTCAAGAATACATCAAACTTATTTCATAAGTAAGTCCACTGGTTTCAAGGGAATAAGTGCTCATTAAGATGTAATGGACCAGCCATTGTCTTGTAAAAGGAAATAAAATTAGACAAAGAAAATATCTAAAATATTAACAATAAGGAAATTTAAAAACAGAGGGCATAAAGAACCCACAAATTTGAAGTAATGATGGTCTTTTTTCTTTTTTTATTTTAGGGGTGGGGTGATTACAGGGGATTGAATCCTAGGGCCATTCTACCACTAATCTATATCTTCAGCCCTTTTTATTTAGTTACTTTTCTTTTGAGACAGGGTCTTGATAAATTGCCCAGGCTGGCTTCAAACTTGCTATCCACATACCTCAGCCTTCCAAGTCACTAGGATTGCATCACTACGCCTGACTCTTTAAGCAGCAACAATCTTGAAGCACAGAAGTTTCCTGAATCTCCTTGTTGACAGGCCTCAGGGCCTAGAAGGTCTGGCCTATGATTATGAAACTGTGATCTGGATGATCTCTGCCTGCAGATTTGCTAGGTTGAATTATTATTCTTAAATATTTTTAGCTAAGTTTTTCCCCAGGTAAATTTCAGATTTAATGGACAAATAACTGGTAACATTTCTTAAGGGTAAAATCATGCATTATAATGTGTTCCACTAAAATTTTCTTAATAAATTTAATTGTTAAATTGTTATTACCCTAGAGCTTTCAAATGTTGATGTGTAGGTATATATAATTCTTATCCATTACTTTATCATGCCCATTTATGCCCCCCAACTTTCCCTTGATTATGTCCATATTCTCTCAGTTCTAATATCAACACCCTTGAGTCAAAGGACTAGGCCAACCTATCAGAAATACTGCAATAGCTGCTAATCATTGGACCTATTTTTCTTTTATTGATTCAGTGAAATGTCTCATTCAAAATAGTCCCCAGGTAACTTTTGCAGGTTTGCTTGTTTACTTCTACAAATTCAAGGGGTTTTCTCCTAAGAGTGTTATCTTTCTGCTCAATGTCTGGGCAAGAACATTATTTAAAACGAGAACGTCTAAAATAGATTTTTGAGAAAGCTGGTTCCTCATGCTGAGTTTGCTTTGCTGATAGTTATTTAAGATTTCTGTAGCTATGTTCATGAGTGAGATCATGTATAGTATTCTTGTAGTGACCATTTCAGGTTTTAGTAATGTATTAATGATTGTTTGATGGCTCTGAATGTTATAGGATATGGAATATAGTACACCAATGACATTGTCTACTATGGCAGGGGCTGGTTATGAAGTCTCTGCCTCTGATATGGGCCTGAAGTCACTGGAGGCCACCTGTCTGGCAGCGATCGGCAATGACAGCTGGTGTGAAGTGAAGAATATGGAAGACGACAAGGAATCTACAGAGAACCCTGAAACAACATTTGCTATCATCTCCACTCTCTGTCACATTGGTGACACCTGGCCTGGGGTGCAGAAAATCAAAAAGGGGAGGCCAAAGCCAGGTATGGTGGCACACGCTTATAATCCCAGCATTTGGGAGGCTGAGACGAGAGGATTGCGGTTCGCGGACAGCCTCAGCTACCCAGTAAGACCCTTTGCAACTCAGTGAGACCCTGTTTCAAAATAAAGCATAAAAAAATAGGGCTGAGGGTATATCGTGGAGGTAGAATGGCCCTGAGTTCCATCCCCAGTACCGCAAAAAGAAGAAAAAGAGAAGACCAGTGGAGCAGAACCAGCTGTAGGTCTGGGTGCTACAAAACAACCAGTGACATATATGTGAGCAATTACAGCACCTGCTGCCCCCACCCCAAACTTCAGAGTGTAAAAATGGCAACTGAATCAATCTGCCAGTCAAATCTTGTGCTAATTTCTCTCTGGTCAGCTCCCGCCCAGAGCAACCTAGGAAAGAGAAGCATTTCTGGCATAACTTGTTGAAGACTCGGGACAAAGTCATCACAGGTAGCTGACTAATAGAGCCACACCAAAAATCTTAAAATAGAGGAAGAGATTAACAGAAAATGTGGCATTCTAGAAGAGGAAGCACTTGGCTCTTCTAATCCCAATGGTGTGTGTGTGTGTGTGTGTGTGTGTGTGTGTGTGTGTGCGCGCGCCTGCACACACGCATTACTGGGGATTAAACCCAGGAGTGTTCTATTTTGAAACAGGGCCTCATTAATTGCTGCAGGTCTTGCAAATTTGCTGAAGCTGTCCTCTAACCTACGATCTACAATCCTCCTCTTTCAGTCTCCCAAGTACTGGGATTACAGATGTGTGCCACCAAGCCCAGTTTAACCTTGATGTTACTTATTCCACACTGAAGCATTCCTCCCTCCTCTCCCTAACTGCACAAATGAGCTGAATATCTGCTCTGCCATGAGCTCAGAAAGAGACTTTAGTTTTTCTATTTGAGTTGAGGAGTAACTGTTCATCTTTATGAAACAGGCTGCTCAACATGACCTAGGAAATCTCTCCTAGTACCAAACATGTGCACAGCGGAGAGGATGAGGATATTTGCAGATGGATGAGGACTGGAGTAGCTGGAGAGTACAACTGACCACAGCGTGCTCTATAAGATTTTGTGTAGCCCATGAAAGAAAGAATTTAAAGAAAACATCCTCTGCAAACCCACAGAGAGTTCTCTAAAATAATTGTCATTGCATGTTAATTTGTGACTGAGGCAGTGATTCTTGATGGTTCAGGTGAGTACATGCTCCAAGTTCTGAGATAAGGCGACTGAGGTCATGAGTGTGATCTGGTCAAAAAAGGTAGCTTGGGGTGGTGAAGCCTGATGGCTCTATCTTCTAACAGTGAGTCTTCCCACTCTGCTCTATCAGGTTACAAAGTGAACTTCCCAATTATTGCAAAAGAAAAAAAGAAAGGGTCAATGGCTTCAAAGAGAGGAAGAGAGAGAGAGAAAGAGAGAGAGAGAGAGAGAGAGAGAGAGAGAGAGAGAGAGAGAGAAAAGAGAAGAGAAGAGAAGAGAAGAGAAGAGAAGAGAAGAGAAGAGAAGAGAAGAGAAGAGGAGAGAAATCTCCAATTCTCTATGGTTCCTTTATTTTGCAGATAAAGGAACAGAGGTTGAGAGTAGATGATATTCTGAAAGTCACCATTGGGGTTAAGAGCAAAGCAAAACTGGAACCATTCATTCTTTCCAACATTCTATTTTGCTATCTAATACTATATGTGAATAAATTGACACCAGTGACTATAAGATAAAGACAAAAACAAACCTAATAACCAAAAGCTTCTATAACATAAAGTTTGTATGAGGATCAGATGAGTTTATAGTAGCACATGTTTAGAATGGTCCACGGCATGCATCTAAGAACAAGGGTTTACTATTCTCACAAAATAACACTTTCTTGTACAAACCACTTTATTTTTGTACTTTTCCTATACAAACATAAAACCTTTTTTTTCTCACTTTATTTATACTCTGTTCTCTCTCTGCCAACTACCAGCTTGAAATGAAAAGGGTCACAAATTCATAGGAGGAATAAAATCTACAACCTATCTTCTCTACTCCTCAAACAACAGTTTCTGGAGAAAAAAAACTGATATGCACCATGGATAAGGATTTAATGTAAGAACATTTTTTTTCTTATAACCCTTCTCCTTCCCATAGTTCTAGCCACAGACTTGTTGTTGTTGTTGTTGTTGTTGTTGTTGTTGTTGTTGTTGGTTTTTGGTGGTACTGGGGATGGAACCCTTCTACCTCCGGGCTACACTCCGAGACCTATTTTATATTTTATTTGGAAACAGGGTCTCTTAAGCCAGCAAGGCTGGCTTCGAACCTGTGTGATCCTCCTGTCTCTGCCTCCCAACCTTAGGGATTATAAGCATGCGCCACCACGCCCAGCTAGCCACAGTTTTATCACCACTATGAGCTCATGAAGGTTTGCATGCTGACAGCAATTAGAAGGTTTTATCTTGATTTTTTTCATGAAAAATTTAGCATATTTGCAAAAGCATATCTTAAGACAGAAAGAAAAGGTCAAGAGGCCCAGGTGTGCCAGCCTCAATTCCAATGTTACATGTCATGCAGGTATCACATCCACTTTGGCTGGCCAGCCCTGGGTATCCTGCAGGTCTCTGCCTTTGTCACACAGGAGGTGTAGCTCACTGGGGAGAATGCTGCTTTCTTCCTCCCTGCTGTTAAATTGACTGTGGGGAAAACTGAGTTCCTAGCACAGGAGATAAAGCATTCCACCCACTGGAACCCTCCAGAAGCCTATGGATGAATAAGCCAGGGAGTGCATGGGAAACAGCAAGACTTCTGTTTGTTTAATCAGTCAATCCTACCACTTTAACTAAACAGATTCTATAGGATTTGAGGAATAGGCGTAACATGTAAAGTGACATAAGGGTGAAAACCTGAAGTCCAGAGATACTGCTTTCACCAGATACTAATTCTCTATTTTGCATCAGTCCTAGGCCTTCTTGTCACCGCTTCTAATACTTGCTAGTATTTTGATCTGCTTTAGGGAAGAGAAGAGCAATCTCCTGTCAGTTACTGTTAGTACTGTTTTCTGTTTGCCATACACACTTCAAAGTATTATGCTGAGCATCTAATTTTAGGTGAAAAAAAATTATTAATATTTGAAGATTGGCTCACAAAGTATAAAATGTTAAGAACTAAAATGCATTCACTTAAGATGAAAACAAAAAAGGTGAGTTAGCAGTGTTCTTCACCAAAAAGAAAGAGATCTTTGAGTTAACAGAACAGGGAGAAGATATATGAATCCATTAACAACCATTAACTGATTCCAATTAAAAATAAATTTATTAAGAATTTGTTTTATTTGGTGAAATGGTGCTAGTTTCATGAGAATGAAAGAAGTTAGGAAAAGGGACATTAAGTTTGATGAAGAAGAACAACTGGAAAGCATTACCTATAGATTCATTTTATCTATCTTCATTTGTTCTCTGAGAATCTCCAGAGTCACTGTGCATTAGCATTTATTTGAATGTATGTGGATCCACAGCACTGGGAAAGGTATGACTACAATAGTCACTGCCCTGTACTGAAAGTGACAAAATCCACTTACTTAATTTTGAATCCCTCACTTTCTCTCTTCCTTATTTTCTTCTTCCTGTATTAATTCCAACCTTGAATATTTATTAACTAACTTCATGTGTTAGGCATTAAAAAAATGAACCAAGTCCTTGTCTTCATGAGGCTTACAAGCTAGACAACGTCTACTTTATGGCATCATTAATGATAAATTTGCTTCTGCTATGATAGTATTAAAAGAAAAAAGCAAAACCCCACAGATGGGAAGAACAGTGATGCCCAAGCAGAAGACCCAGGTTCACATTCTTATATTCCTCTAAGTAGACTGATAACTCTGAGCCAGCTCCTCTATATTTTTAAGCCTCTGATTTCTTCTCTTCAAAAGTATAAGACTGTTGACTTATTTGAGGACAGATAGAAGGATGAAAAGGGATAGTATGAGTGCAAAAACTTTGTCAGTTACAACAGAAAATATATTCTTACTAAGAAGTATGAAAGAGACCATGCTAAGTCAAAGCCCGAGTTTAAGAAATGTCAAGAAGCCAGGCGTGGTGGCACACACTTGTAATCCCAACATTTGGGAGGCTGTGACAGGAGGAACCGGGTTCTCAGACAGCCTCAGCTACTTAGTGAGGCCCTTTGCAACTCAGTGAGACCTTGTTTTAAAAATAAAGAATGAAAAATAGGGCTGGTGATATAGCTCAGAGGTAGAATGTCCCTGAGTTCCATTCCTAGTACCACAAAGAAGAAAAAAAAAAAGAAATTGTTAAGAGACTGGATAAACCCACTAGTAAATACAATTGTAGGGAATCTCTAGGAAACAGGGATTCACTCTAGGTTGAAGATGATATTTACTTCCTTCTCTTTCTCATCTTCTCTGTCTACAACATTAATTAAATAACATTTACTACAAAAGCAACACATAGAATTATCAACTTGAGAAAATGTAACATATGAAAAATTTATTTTTGCCAAATGAATAGATTATTTCCAAAGTGAATTCTTTAAGTAATAAATTTACATAACCCTTGTAACCCTTTCTAACATTTGGTAATGTTCTGATCTGCTTTATTATTTATTTATTTATTATTTTTATTTTTTGCAGTACTGGGGATTGAACCCAGGGGCATTCTACCTCCAAGTTACACTACCAGCCCTATTTTTTATTCTTTATTTTGAAACAGAGTCTCACTAAGTTGCAGAGGGCCTCACGAAGTAGCTGAGGCTGTCCATAAACCGTGATCCTCCAGTCTCAGGCTCCTAAGTACTGAGATTACAAGTGTGCACCGCCACTCCCGACTTCTGATCGGCTTGATGGGGAAGGAGTAGGTTTTAATGGTGTGATGTGTGCATATATATCCACACAAGTTTTTTATTCCATTAAAATGTATTAATTCAATGCACCAATAAAAAAAAGCAAGCTCTTGTCAGTGCTCTGATTTCTGATATTTGTACTATTTTAAATTTTTATTAATTTACTAAAAACTATTTTGCATACTACTTAAAATATAACTGATACACATATATCAATATAGTATACATATTCTGTATAAATATTCTAGTATAAATATTCTGTATATAAATATCTAGTATATATAAATATACCAGAATATGTGTTATTAGTTATCCTCTAATTCCTGTACTTGGAAGACTGAGACAGGAGGGTTGCATGTTCCAGGACAGCCTCAGCAAGTACTGAGACTCTTATCAACCTAGCCAGATATTGATTCAAAATAATGATTGGGCTGGGAGTATAGCTTGGAGGTAGAATGCCCTTGGGTTCAATCCCAAGAACCAAAATACTAATAATAAAACAGAGCTTTTAAAGGATTTTGCATTAGTAAAATTACATTATAAAAAAAAAGCACCTTGGACTTAGCCATTTTGAAAAAATAGAAGTTCTGTTAGAGTATTACTATTCTGATATTATCACATGGAATTGGAATTCTATTATCTCAAAGAACAAACAGTCTTACATCATCAGCATGATTAAGACGCTACTGAGGAGCAGGATAGTCTAAGGTATATCCTAAAAATGTTAGAGGTTGTATTGTACAGCTGTTAACTCAGAAATGCTAAAGTGTTGGGATGTCACCCAAGTACATTAAATTTTCAGAATTTTTGTTGTTGTTGTTGTTCTTCATATTTCTGCCAAGCTTTCAGTAGTAAAATTTTATTTTTGACTTGAAGTTGAGATTTACACCTACCCAAAGATACTATAGTAAAATGCTAATTTCTTAGATTTTACAATTAACAGCCTTAATTTTCCTATTATTTTGATCACCATTTTCCCTAATTAAAATATTAATAGTTTAATGGTCTCATACTGGATGGAGAAAATAAAAATTATTATTATTATTTATGTATTTATTTGTTTATTATTTTATTTTGGTAGTACTAGGGATTGATTGGACCCAGAGATATTCTGTCTCTGAACTACACCCCAGCCCTATTTTTCAATTTTTTATTTGAATCTCTCTAGGTTGCTGAGGGCCTTGAACCTGAAATCTTTCTGATTCAGCCTCCCATGCTTTGAGATTACAGATATGCACAGCCACACCTGGGAGACAAAAATTATTTTTAAAAAGTTGTTTTCTGAATAGACTCTTAGCCACCTTCTAGACTTTACAGTAGTCTATTAAGGAGCAAGCATTTCAGGAAGACATGGCTCTTGAAATACACTTTGCAAGCCTCTGCATAGCACCCCAGAAATTTATTATATAGACCAGATTTTGAGGTTTTCCAATGACCCTATGAAATAATTATATAACCTTGTTTCCAGATCTCATATGTTTATTTTAAAACAAATTTTCTCCTTTTTCAAAAACAAAAATAAACCACCCAACTTTTTGTAAGGTATGTCCAGTGGACAAACTCTTTCCATCACTTCCTAGACAGGTGGGCTGACAGAAAGGAGCAGAGAAAATAAAGGAAAAAGTCCCATCTCTGAAGGGGCTCACTCAGCTCTTCACAGTTAATGTTGTCATTATTCTTTGTTTTCCTTTTCAGCTGTTCTGGATTAAGAGAAAAGAAAATAAAAGCACAAGAGACTTTGAAGAAGGATGGTTTGGCAGAGGAAATGAATATCTGGTATCTGATACGCTAAAGGTCAAACAGCTTCAACCCTTTCTATGACGCTGACTATAAAAATATAGCCAGAAAATTGCCATTACAACATACTGTCACAAATTTATCAGTCTTCAGAAAACAATCTAGGTTTCCCTCCAGTTTAGTCACAACCAAGTATTTGATCAGATTTTCTCAGAAAAACGTTTCTGTTCAAGGAATGTCTACAAGGAAAAGTTTCTTTGATGTAGTAAGATGGCAGAAGTATTTCAGCAAATAATTTTAAAATTCCCAACTGTGAAGTAGGCTACCTTTTATAACATTCTGCCTAGGCCTTTGTCTACACTAACCAACTTCTAAATTTCTCTTTACTTCAATCTTGTGTAATGGCTCAGAATGTCTTACTTTCTTTCATGAAGTACATCACTGAGAATATTTGACTAGAATAGATATCTTTAGTCCTAAAGGCATAAAATAAACTGTTTATTTTGGCTGCATTTGTGGAAAACCTTGTGCTATGGTTAGAGGTAGAATGTCCCCTGGAGAGCGCATGTGTTCATGTTCAGAGTTGATAAAATTAAGTCATGAAGATGGCAAGCTCATCAGTAAATAAATCTATTATAAGGGATTTACTGGATGGAGAGCTAGGCAGGAGGTGGGGCTGTAGAAAGTGGGTCCCTGGGAGTGTGGCCTTAGGGACTTTGCTTTTGTCTTTGACTCCTCTTGCTCTCTCACTGGCTTCCAGGCTCCATAATGTGGGAACCGAGCTCTTCATCTTTCCTTCTCCTTGCTTTCCACCCAGAGCTCTGCAGATGTAACCCAGCCTGACAAAGACTGATAGAAAAACTATGAGCATATAAATCTTCCTTCTTTTAAGGTGTGTGGTCAGTTGTCTTGGATTATAGCAACGATAATGTTGACTGAGCTACTTCGTATTTTTACAAATTTTTAAAATAGTTAAGATTTACAGATAGTCTCCCTTTTTAGTATGACAAATAGCCTATACGTAATGTACACAGGTGGTATAGACTTGATGAGCTTGAGGTTTGATTTTGACACACATTGTTTATTCAGTGTGAAAAATAAGAAAGGTTATGGGGTCAAAGATGTCACTGGTCAAGAGGAAAGGCTCAGCAGTCAACAGGATCTAGTTTGAAATGCTGCTTCTTCCAGACACTGAAAAACTTACTAGAGCTCCAAATGGTTATCACTAAACTGATATATAAATAAACCCAATCACTTAGGTTCTGAAATCATCTACTTAATGAGTTCACCTGATGCTAGAATACAACATACACTCGGTAGATACATCCTACCTGCCTATAAGCAACTTATTGACAAACACAATTAATTATTGTAATCTTACTATCTTTCTTATCACTTGTCCATGTTATTAAACATGGCCAGTTCTAGATTTATTTTGGAAAAATTTTAAGTATAAAATAAAGAGCTAACAATTATAACCTGTTAACTGTGTGCTAGAAACTATAGTAAGTGGTTTGGGTAATAAATTGTCTCTCATATGAGATTTACGTTGAGCCTCTGTAAGTATTAATATCTCCATTTTGCTGATGAAGAAACTGAGGCCTACAGATGTTATACAATATTCTTAAGTTTGCATGCCTAAAAAGTGCTAGAATATGATAGAACAATGTATATCTGGGTAAATCATAATGTATGTCTGGTAAAATCACTATATGCTATGTGTTTTTAACCTTCATTTTATCCCAGTTATGGTCTTTTATTCATTCTACAAACATTTATTGAATTTCTTCAATATCCAAGGCATTATTTTTTTGTGTGTGTGCTACAGACAATTATTTCAGGGTCCAAGTGACAATTCTTTCTATTAAACTGTAATTTAATTTTCTTATCATGAATAATAGCAGTTTTAAAAGATTGGCTTTACTTGTCATAATGTTACAATTCAGTCTCTATTTAAGACTTTTTCCATAATTTCATTTGCCCCATGAACTTTAAGTTAATTATAAGTTATCCTTTTTCCATTTTACTTAAGTACTTTGTCTATCAAACACAGTAAGATAAAAAAATTCACTGTAATATTATAGTACCAGATCACATGTATACTTTTTAAAATTAAACTTTTAAAGGGTTATAAAAATTCCCATATTAAATCCAATGATTATTCATACATAATTTTTTAAACTAATATCATTAGAATCAGTGAATTTTAAATATTAATTTCAAAAACATATTTCTATTTATTTCTCAATCTTGGAGAATAGTACTAATTAGAATTCAAATATCATTGTAGGAATTAACATTCGTAATATAGAAGATTATTCTCTCCAACCCCAAACCAGTCTTGTTTTGTTGGCTTCTTTGAGTAATAGCAAAGAGCTGTAAGACTTTGCTCCTGCAATAGATTTTACTAGATGAGTAACTTCATAATAACTACAGGACATAGGAGGGATTCTCAAATTTTCTTTCAACTCCTTTTCTTAAGAGAAGCATTTATTCTTTCATAGACACAATGGCCTTGTGCTTCTGTGTATTTGAACTCAAAGGAACTAGCACTTTTTTCCTTTTCCAAATTCATCATTCTTGGACTCCAGTTCAAGTGAAAAGACATAAAACTCCCACATTCAGAAATAGATTTGGTGCATCATTTCATTTTAAAAGTTACATTTAGCTTTTACTTAGCAGATGATAGAAATCATGATTTCTCAGGGACTGCAGTAGACTTTGGCAACCGTAAGTCTTCCGACCTCCTTCTTGGTTGATCAAAAATGAGGCTGGTTGTTACTGAAGAGGAGAGTCACAGAGACATTACTTCTTCGTTCTGTATTCACTGCTATTGTAGTGCACTGAGCCCTTTGTAGAAGAATGGCTTCCACTCACATATTGGTAGCCTCACTGGATTTGCTCTAAGAACAAGGGGTTATTCGGCGTTTTAAACAGTGAGGAGTGGATTTTCAATGGGTGAGCCTGAACTTTAATATTATCGTTGTCAGTTTTCATCCCCATCGAGCTGCACACTTGACAGTCAAGATGAGCCGTGCTTCTATTTAAGAACATGAGTGGCATTTGGGTGTTAGGTTTCAGTTTGTTTGTACTCTGCCCATAGTTTAAGACTCTAAGCCGTCTGGAAAGAGTTTATGTATGTCCAAAGGTTTCTATTTTACTCAGTAGGGAGTGGTGACATGGAAAGTTTAGCTGCCCTCGTGGAGAGAGGATGCCCTCGTGCCATTTCACATAGTTACGCACATTCCTGACGGGCCCAAAATGTTAACTCTCCTTCTAATCCCTAGGAAAGAATGTTGAAAGGATGCTGTTATGACTCAGGTCAGAGGAAGATTAAGTTCTGCAATGATGCACATAACTTAATATTTTAAAAAGTGGGACAGTTTCATCTTAAACAATATTTTATCACTTTCTTAAAGCAAATTCCTTCTAAGGTCCAACCTAGGAGGATTTATGAAAATAGAGGAGTTGATCTATTTAAGAAGACCCACGAAAATGTATCCCTTTCACTGCACCCTACCTCCGCAATCTCAAACTCTTCCAGAAAAATTTTTAATCTAGTTAGAAGACAGATGTGTGTGTGTGTGTGTGTGTTTTAAAAAACCTTGTCCTACAGAAGCCAGTGGGATTTTGTGCTATGAAAAATATATATTATTCCAATACATCTTCTCTTAACCTTTTTTTTCACAGAGTGGACTCATTTTTTTTCACAGACCATCTGGAAGGTTCATTTAACATTTAACAATTCATTAAACCTCTAGCCTTTTTCCCTGACTTGATATTATTTGAGCATTGTATACTAGCCATTCTAAATAGCTCATGGTCTGAGAGGCTGGAAAGAATGAACAATTTTCCCTATATAGATGGTAAAAAGAAACGTCAAAAGTTCTATGTAGCCTGTCACCAAACTCTTTCCTTTATCCCCTCCCTCCTTCCTACCTCCCTTCCTACTTGAGTGTGGCTTTGAGGAAGAGACATTTTGAATACTCCACTGGCTTTCAATGACATAGTTTATCATTCAGAATAATCTTTCTCCAATTAAGAAAATGCACTTAATGTGCTAAAATGGTGCAGAGACCCATGGTATCTGTCTGCTGAATCTGAAGGTGTGCGCCACTGACCCCAATATCAAGGAGGCATTTCATCTTCTCTGACATGTAGTTCATAGAATGCACATAATGATGCATTGAATCATTACACCAAGGCTTTTATAAAATGCTTACGGCAGTGATTACTTCCATCGTCAGCTCATGACTCCTTTTCATACACTGAATCCAGTAAAGACATTTGAAAGCTCTTAATAGAGCCCTCAACTTTTGGATGCGGTTTGAGAAGATGTGACTTCCTCTTTCCATTGGCATGCAACTGCGTATCTTTAGCATTTTTACTTCAAACCTTGCTCCTGATGAACTTGGCTTCTTTGGCTAAATTTTTCCTCATTTTTTCTTTTGTATTCAGCTTGGTTTTGATTCCATGTTTGCATATACAAATATGTTCTGCTTTTGACTTTCTGCCTCGAGTTCCGCCTTTCTATGAAGTGCCTTATATTCTCAACCATTCCCAATCTCTTCCCCTCCTGACTGCTAAGAGAGCAAGTATCACAAAACTCAGCTGTGCTTAACTTTGCATGTGACAAGTTTCTACTTGTTTGCTGTTTGGTTATTTTGCATGTGTGAGGGTTCATGCCCCTCATCTGAGTCTTCTCCTTTTATTCAAGAAACAAGTCATTTATTACATGCAGCAAATATAAAATATATGTAACTAATAACAAACCTAGAAATTATAAAATATACACAAATATATTATATTCTCACACACAGCACATAAAATTGTGTCAGGAATAGGGCAGAAATCAAAGTATTTACTGGACTCACTTGAATTCCTAGCTACATCAGTTAAGTCAATAAAAATAGTTTATCTTCACAATTTATCACTTTTTATTTCACTTACATTTTAGTATACCTGCTCTTCGTTTTTTTAGATTACAAACTTATTTTTAGAGTTTTATTGGTACATTTTAGTCATACATCTTAGTAAAGTACAGATGGTAGAGGGATACATGCACACTTAGCTCACTTAACCATTTTCATAAAGAGAATGTAACATGGAAAACAAATATTAAGACCTCATTCCCATTCCTCCAAGAAGTAAAAAATGTGAGTAGAGAGTGAAAGTAAAAAGTTTTGGAGCATTATGAAAAAGAATACATGTATAATTGTGGGCTAGAACATGTCCATTATTGGTACTGCTCTTACTTAACTAATATATCCCAGGCAGAGCTAGTCTTACCTTTGTATTCTTTCCTCTATAATCCCATACCACCTTGTTTTGTTCATTACTTGGTTATCTGGTTTTTGCCACTAGGCTACACACACTTTAAGGAAAGGGCTGCGTGTTTTAGTATATTTGCTCTTTACTGCCTCAGACATATGCAGCTAGGACATATCTCCTCGGACCTAGCATGTATGCATGTGCGTGTGCATACACACATACACACACACACACACACACACACACACACAATATTGTGTATGTCCTAAGTAATAAATGACCAAGCAATTTCATGATTAGAAGAAGGAACAAAACAAGGAACAAAAACAAATAAAAACATTCCTAGAAAAAAAAAATCATTCCTCTTAAACTACCACTGGCTATGCCAAGCTCTTTAACTCCAAAAATTCATGCATTTCTCCAAAAAAAGAGAAAGAACAAAAGTAAAAATACAATAAAATTTGAAAAAGTCACTTCTAACTTGAAACTTTGTTCCCATTTTTTGTTTGTTTGTTTGTATTTGGTGGTACTGGGGTTCCTGGAACCCTTCTACCTCCGGGCTATACTCCCAGACCCATTTTTATATTTTTATTTGGAAACAAGGTCTCTTAAGCCAGCGAGGGTGGCTTTGAACCTGTGTGATCCTCCTGTCTCTGCCTCCCAGGCACAGGGATTACAAACCTGCGCCACCACGCCCGGTGCCATATTTCATTTTTAATTTGAAAAATTACAATGGGTTCTTTCAGGAAAAAAATAAAGTACTTTGGCATTTCTGAAAAGTAAGAAGAGTTTTAATAAAATAAAAACCTTTAAAATTTGTTGGCAGCACTTTTGAATGTGTGATATCTTTTGTCAAACAATAGCATTTCTATTGATTTCAGTTATTCTTATGTTGAGTTTTTTTCACCTAAATACAGAAAATGTGTCCAAGATAGGTTCAAGAGATTGTCACACTTTTATATAATGAAGACAAAGAAGTCATCATCCTATAGATTTGCCTCCTGAATTTTTTAATTTCTGAAGTGTTGAGAAATAGTCCTAACATCATTAATCTCATGCGTGATCAATTAAAGCAGCTCCAAAAATCATGTGAAGCAAATCTTCTCAGGAACTGGAAGAATGATTATTACTGCTGACATTGTTGGCAGCTGCTACAACATTAAATTCCCCAAATTGGTTTTAAACCTGAGAAGAACTTCAGTGATAGGGGAAAAAATAGATATTTTATCATATTAAATTCTAGCTGATGTGTGTGTGTTTGTGTGTGCGTGTTTGTATGTGTGGTACCGGGGATGAAATACAGGGGCATTCTACTTCTGAGCTACCTCCCAGACCTTCTTATATTTTGTTTCACTAGGTTACTGAAGGTCTCTCTAAGTTACTAAGAATTGTCTCAAATCTGTGGCCCTCCTATCTCAGCCTCCCAACTACTGAGATTACAGGCTGGCTCCAGCTGCTTTTCCTATCCCGGTTATATTGCTCTCTGGAATGACAAGTTCTTTTACCACTTGATGTGAGGTGGCATGTTTACAAAGTATCTAGTTTTCAGGTATCAATCATAGATATGATGAAAAATAATTGCAGGCTTAAAGGTGGTTCTAAAAACAAACTTATGAAATCACAAGAGAAATATTCTTTCAGATAATTCTACATACACCTGATATTCCACATAAAGTTTGAACCATGAAAGGAGTGCCTGATGAGGAGAGGTACAGCCACCAGGCTGCTTCTTCAGCAGCCTCCCAAAACACATTACCTTGAGGGATTTTCCACAATCCCAAATTTGGCCCATGGCCTTGCAGACTTTGAAACTCGATCTATTAGCAAAGCTGGAGAAAATTTCTATCTCTGAGGCAGATTTACAGCTCAAAGTGCACAGAACGCTAAAGACTGTTTTTGAGATGCAAATATACTAATTTATAATTAGTCGGGTGTGGTGGCAGTTTGTAATCCCAGCATCTGGAAGGCAGAGACTGGAGGATCTGGGTTCCTGGACAGACTTGGCTACTTTGTGAGGCCTTTTGTAACTCAGTGAGACCCTGTTTCAAAATAAAGAATAAAAATAAAAAATAGGACTAGCATTGTAGTTCAGAAGTAGAATGCTCCTGGGTTCCATCCCCAGTACCTCAAAAAAAAAAAAAAAAAAAGGGACTAAAAACTTCAGAGGCACTGAAACACTCTGGTGGGCAAACCTTCATATCCTTTTAGAGTGGGAAACCAAGTCATAATGAGAAGTCTACTTGGTGATAAAAACAAAGTAGACCAAAACAAACAAACACATTAAATAAGCCAATGCAAGACTAGAATTTAGATTCTAGCTTTATTCTTTCCTGATTTACCTTGATATTTCATGATAGAGGTCGGTAAATGGCCCACCACACTCACCCAGCAGCTGACAGCCCACCTCCCCAAGGTGGCCATGCACACTAGCCCGTGTGGCTAATCAATCCCTTTTCTGACTGTGTATCTACCTCCGAAGAGACTCATTTATCTTAAGGTAATAGCAACTATCTCTATCAATGCTATTTAAAGTGATCATCAGCTGGGAGTGGTGACGCACACTTGTAATCCCCGCGCTTGGGAGCAGAGACAGGAGGATCGGGCAGGTTTGAAACCAGCTGCACTGGTTTAAGAGACCCTGTTTCCAAATAAAAGTATATAAAAAAATAAGTCTGGGAGTGTAGCCTGGAGGTAGAAGGGCTTCCAGGAACCCCAGTACCACTACCAAAAAAAAAAAGTGATCATCAGAGTCATTCTTTCTACTTTACTTATTTTTGTTGTTGTTGTTGTTGTTGTTGTTGTATTCTTTCTTTTCTTTTCTTTTCTTTTTTTTTTTTTTTTTTTTTTTGGTGGTACTGGGGTTCCTGGAAGCCCTTTTACTTTTTTTTTTGTTTCCTATTTTTACATTTTTTTTTTTTTTTTTTTTTGGAAACAGGGTCTCCTAAGCCTGCGCACACGGCTGGCTTCGAACCTGTGCAATCCTCCAGTCTCTGCCTCCCAAGCGCAGGGATTACAAGTGTGTGCCTGGCTGTATTCTCTCTTTTCTATTCACTCCACAATACCACCAAGCCAATCGAGGCCCTCATCTTCTTATGACAAAAGTCCTAACTGGTCTACTTGCTGCAAATCTGTCCCATTATCCTTCTCCAAAGATTATTACTATATAAATCTACCTTAAATTATGATTTCATACATGTTTTCTCTTATTTTTCCCAACTTCGTTCATACCAAAATCTTAGTGACTCCAGTTGTCTTCAAAGTTCAACCCACATTGTTTAGACTGCCATTCAAATTCTTTCATATCTAAGCCAAAGTTATTTTTCTACCTAATGAACTTTCCATTCTAGCTAGATCTATTGTCTCTCAGTTATTCCAGGCACACCCCTAAGTCCATGTCTCTGTGCATTTTGGGGGTCAACTCCATCTCTCCTGTCTCTGTGAAGGTTCTCTCTGAAATTCCAAATCTGAAATGGGCACTTTAATTCTTAAGACTCACTGGATACTTATTATATTTGAAAGTTATATTGTTAATCCCAAATTACAGTGGTATCTTTAAAATAATACCAGGCCTATGAATATATATATTGGAATCAGGACATTAACAGCAAGAACAATAGAGGAAGTAAATAGGGCTATCTCATATGATGGTGTGGTTGATAAGTCTTCAGAGATAAAAAGATAGATTTGCAAAGTTTTTTGGAATCACAAAGGGATCAAGAAGGAAATGTTTTAAGCTATTCTAACTACGACTTAACATTTCAGCATTCTGATATGCAATTATATCTAGGTCTCAAGCTAGATTGGAAGTGCTTTAAAAAAGCATACTGCATTTGTCCAATACAATAAGTGATTTGCATTAGTACTGAGGAAAATCAGCAGTTTCTATTATTTCATACCAAAATAGTACTGCTTACGGGGAAGACATTGATGAAGTTGTCAGCAAAGTCTTCTGTGATTATGAAAGATATGAAAATAAATGCATCATCTCCTACTTCATAAAATTTGGCAACTCTACACAGAAATGTTGGGGTACAATCTAGCTAAGCCTTTAGAGCAGAAGTGGGAAACCTAATTTAAAGTGGAAGGAAGGTGATAATCTTTCCAAGTAAGGAGGAAATTAGTGGATTATACAAAGATAATTAAACCTGATTAGTCAACCTAAAGATACAAACAAGATAAAAATAGTTTAATTGTGGTTAAAAAAGTAGAAGAAAGCCATGCTAAAAATGGGAAAAGTAACAATTTCCTGGGCAAGGAGGAAGAAATGATCTCCCAGCAGCAGGACATTAAAAGTTTTTGTAAGGTACTTGATTTATTTTTTGAATGTCAAAATAAACTTGGGAAACAATTGACTATATATAATTAAAAAATATAATTATATTTTTATTAGATGTATAGGTTAATGTATGATATTGGTAGAGTTTTGTGATCCAGTATTAAAAAACACAAAGATTTTTATAACTTCATTCTTATTTTAGATTTTCAGTAAGTGTTTCCTACACTTGAGTATTGGTCTTCTTTCTTTCTGTCAGGGGATAAAATCCTAGAGTTCTGACATATCATAAGATAGAATTCTGAGTAAGTCAATGGGAACATGGGAGCCATTTCATTTACTCCCATGACTTCGCTGCATAAACATACTAAGAGCATTTTAAAGAGGGCCAGTTCCCTCCCCCCTCTCTCCCTCCCTCCCCCTCTCCTTCTCCCTCTTCTTCTCTCTCTCCCTCTCCCTCTCTCTTTCTCTCTCCTATTTTCTGGTGTTTATTTTATTGCTGGAGATTGAATACAGAACTTTGCACATGCTAGGTAGATGCTCTATCACTGAGGTATAACTCCAACCCAGACTATCTCTTTTTATTTATAAATATATAAAAAAAATTCCATAGCCTCTTCTGAAACCCGTTAACACACACACACACACACACACACACACACACACACACACACGTTTCTTCTTTTAGCCATTATTTCACTATTTTATGTAAGGTACTTCTCATAATGCATAAACAAAATGACTATGAATTTATCAACTTTAGACTACCTAGTAGAATAAACTTTACTACCCCATGATTTTATTACCTTTTTAAAAATATAATTTTTTAGGTTTGCTGTTTTGTACAGAAATAGTCCACTTACCAACTGAAATTATTATTTTTAGTTGGGTAACATGGTATATATAGGGGATACATTTATATAGTGCCTATTCCGAAACAGAGCTGGTAGGTAAAGGATTGAATTATTACCTATTTCCTCTGGATTTCATCTTCCCTACAGGATTCTTATGTTGGTGTATAGATTTTCCTCACTTTGAGTGACTACCTACTTCACATGCCACAAAAGATTTTCCAACCGACTTTCTATGTATTGATAGAGTAACTTAGATTTTAAATGAATTATGTCACAAATTGAAAAAAGTAGGAAAATAGACTTTAAAGAAAGTAAGCTTTCTACTCTAAGTACTCTTTTAAAATTTTTTGTTTTCTAATTGTGTGACACTAAATTTTGCTTCTGAAAACTTAAATTGCTTTATAGGTATTTGGGCTATAAAATGTTCATGCATGTCTTGATGCATTTCAAATCATAAATGAATTGAAAGCCTATATGAAATCAAAATGTCACTTTGAAGCCCACCATATGAATCATTTTTACTGTGTAGAATATTGGTTCAATACAAGTGGTTTTACAACCTTTAGAATCTGTGATTAATATTGATTTTCTTTTTCATTTTACCACATATTTCAGTTTCTTCTAAGAAACATGGATGCACTTGGCTGTACCCAGAGAAAATGTGTTACTTTGTGTTCCTGTCCTTTTATAATTAATTTTTCACAAATAAAACAAGCATTAACAATCCCTTAAAAAAAACACATGGCATAAACCTTCATTCTTTGTGCTTTATTTTAGAATAAAATTATAAAGTTCTGTGAAATAAAATCGTGAAATCTCTTTTTAATAACAATTATTTTATATAACTAAATATATGATTAAAATGATATAAAGCCAGTTCATGCTAAAGAACAACTGAAATACATTCTGTTATTTCTAAAACTATAATTTGGTAAATCAAATACTTACAGTTTTAAAATGTTGATTAGTAGGAAAAGATATATATTAATAGTATATTTCCATTCATCTGCTTTGCAATGACACCTTGATTTATACCCAAATGTGTACACAGAGAAGTAATTTTCTTCCTCACAAAGCCAGAATATGACTTACTAATATTATTCTGAACAAAAGTTTACAAAATATTCACACTGGAGCTGTCATAAGAAAACATGTGATGTTTTCTTGGATTGCAGGTCAGGTGACAGCTAAACTTGAAACGGGAGAGCATTATCATAAACATACCTTGTCCTTGGGTTACTCCATAAAACTCAGCTGCTATCCTTGCCGCCTCCTTGCGATTTCCCTTCACAATGTAGAAATGACTGAGGATGGCAAGGCTGATCTTCACAAAAAGCTTAAAACAAAAAAGTGAAAGTATTGTAAAGTAGACATTGGATAACTGTTGAGCAAACGGCCGGGTCTCTTCTAACACCGACATTGCTGCAGAAAAGTCTGCGGCAATCTTTAGTTAGATCCAAGTTTCAGCTGTGCCTTGGCTCCGCTCTGGGGTGCTCCTGAACAGCTGGTCCTGAGGAAAGAAAATATAGATGCCGACAGCTCGAAATATTTATACTGTCCAGAAAAGTTCTTTGCAATCTCCTATTGGTCCAGCAATATTCCATGGAATCAACTGCGTCACGTTTCGCAAGACTCCTGACTTTCCGTACTTGGTATAAATTGATACCCCGCCTCTCTGCCCTGAATCCCAAGACCCAGATATTATAACATAAATATGCTTAGCACCTCCATTTATGGGTATCTAACTATCAAAAAGAATTTGGAGACATGATGGATGGGGTTTCCATGATTCGTGGAAATAATATTCACAATATTGAGGAAAAGTTAAATCCTTCAATTCAAGGCTTTAAAATGGTACTATTTGTAGACCATGAGCTAAATGAGCAAATAGTTCATGACTTGCATCTTAATGATGACTCACCAAATTGACCAATTATGTCCTTGTCATTGTTGGTAGACTAAGACTTATTTTCCTTACAAGTGACTAGATGGGATTAATAACTTTGTACCTATACCAGTAAATACTTTCTGAGGTCCTGTTATGTATCACAGATTTTTCCAGATGCTGGAGATATAAAAATGGATTAACAGTCCCTGCCATAAGAATCTCATAGCCTAGAGGAGGAAATAGACAAGAATGGAATACAGGTAAAGAGAGTATCTTGTGGGCACAGAGTGGAAGAGTTTAATTGTGATAGAAATGTCAGCAAGGCCTCTTGGGGAAAGTAAAACTCACAGAAGAATTAATAAGTAAACATAGTATTTCATTAGGAGCCTAAAACCAACAAAACAATATGCTTTTTAGGTATATAGACTTTAGTAAACCCCAATCTGATTTATTCAAGAGTGAAATACAACTGCATGTATAGGTACACTTAGACAAGCTATAGTTTAAAAGAAAAAATGAGTACATTATTAAGATAAATAATGTAAAGTGACAATATTTTTACATTTAAATAAAAATAATATGCCAAGATAAAAAATATCATGTTATACAGGTATATTTATTTATTTATTTATTTAACCAGGTTTGGGGTCTGTTAATTGTTGTATTTCACCCAAAATCTTCTGAGAAGTTTCAGTAAAAAAAGTATAGTAGCTCCTGGGAAAGGGGGTATATAAAAAAAATTGGTCATATTGGTACAAATTGTATGTTGATCTGCTTTGGTGTATACCTTTATTCTGCGTATCTTTACCTGTTTAGACTGTTTAGATTTAAATGAAACATTCCTATGATGAGGGATAAATGGCTGTTAAGTAAATATGTCAAATAAAGCAGGTTGCTTCTTTCCCCCTGTGATTGAGTAGCTCTTACCAAAATAAATCAGACTAACATGTTAGAAAGAAATTGCCAAGTTTTTTTTTTTTTTATGAATATGGCCCTTGGTGTTGTTCTCAGCGGCAGAATACTAGTTGAATCATCATTAATTGGATCCAGTGTGCCACTTTCATGTGGTTTGGGGAAATCAGTAAAAACATATCTTTGGAGTTGTAACGATAAGTTAACCACATGCTCTTCTCTTTCTCTGGCATGGAGATTGTGTCGGGTAAGTGACTAGAGGGTGACTGCGTCTCAGGGAGAGTGAGTCTTCCCTCTGGCACCATGATGCCTAACCACACGCTGGAGAGGTCCACCCGTCCGTGGACAGCTGGCCATCACAATGGTCTGAGTCACCGTGTGACTTCCACCCCAGAGCTTAGCATCTGAAATAAACCCGCCTTAGTCACATCCAAGTGCCTGTCTAAGGTTTCACTCTTTTCTCTTTACCAGCAAGTGCTATTATAAATAATTACCTCCACATCAGTTAATCAGGAGCCTGGATTTTTAGGGGTTAACAAATACTTCTGTTTCACTAAGGCTGTTGTTATTGGCGCATTAAGTTTAAATCTTTATGGTTTGACTAGTAGAAAAATACTGCTGTACAATATTCAGGATTTTATATCAAGAGGGCAAGTTTTATTTTCATAAATTTCTTGATTCTCACTTTGATTTTTTTTTCTGTGTGGTGATATCTCTCTCAGCAAATTTTACCATCTGTGTGTTAGCTAACTAAAATTAAGGCCAAATAAAATTCATAGTAATTGAGTTAATCAAATATGAATCAGATGCTGCATTTTCTTATTATAGACCTTCCAGTTAACATCTTGAGTAGCTGTTAATATTTCAAAGACACATGAGAAGTACTGTACATCTATTTCTATGGCTTAATGTTTTCTTAAAGATGAACTGAATATTACTAACTTAAATAATTTATTAAAATAAATTCTCTTATGGTTTACCATTTTGAGAGGATGTGGCAGAAGAATTTTATTGATTAGTCCAGTACATCCAAACTTTTATAATATTATTAGTTTTAACCAGTCAAACCAAAATATAGAAATTAAGTGCAACATTGTTACTAGAATGAATGATGTGAGAGAAGATAAATAAACCAGAATAAATCTATCATGGAGGGTCACTGTATGATACATACACGTACATATACATTAATTCACTCTTTTATTCCATATCAGAAGATATTATTATTATTCATAATTTAAAGAGGAGGGAAAGTGGGCTTCTAGAGCTTTAGTGACGTAAAATGTTGATTATGAACAACAGCACTATTTGAACATAGTTCTAACTCTGAATAGATGCTTAAGTTGCACTCAACTTTCTCTATTTTTAAACACCTGGAATGTGAGCAAATACAATTGATGACTACGTAGACTGAGACTATCATACAGGTTCACACACTGAGATCAACATAAGGTTGTATTTAATTAGGGACCTAAATTAGTGGGGTAAGCTATATAAATATGCTATGATGATTAAATGAGATGGAAACGTGTGTGATGAGTGAACAGGAATAAGAGAAAGGAGGAATGTTTCATGATGAGGCTAATATTTTTCAATTATTCAAAGCTAAGAATTGATGAGTGACCCCCATTAAAAAAGAAAAAAAGCAGAAATAATACCCATAAATGTGAGCATCAGTGATGGCTTACAAAATGAAAGGGAAAAAATTACCAGTTATATCTGCCAATGTAATAGTTCATGATTGCACTTAAATCTCCATTGAAAACATAACACTCACTTCTTTGGTTTTGTGAATCCCCCCCCAAAAAAAATAAGACAAATAAAACCTTTCAATGTTTAGAATACATTGGAGCCCTAGATTATTTAAATTTATGGGAATTTGAAACAAAACAGAAGTGTTTATACTCAGAGATATTCTTAAAGGATATTAACAACTAAATCTAATCTTATCTCCATTTGGTACATTTTGTTTATCTTAACTCACCCAAAAGCTACTCTCCTAGAAATAAGAACTTCATAAAGTTGAACCAAAGTACCCTGTCATAATTTCTGATACACATTTAGACATCATGACATCAGGCTTCTGTCATAAGCAATTAACTTATTGACAGAAGAAACATAGGTATTGATGCCTCCTGTTCTTATTAGATATCCTTAGTTATCATTATTATCATTTTCTTTTACAGTACTGGGAATTCTGGGAATGGAACCCAGGGGCATTCTACCTCCAAGCTACACACCGAGCTTTATTTTTTATTCTTTATTTTGAAGGAGGATCTCACTAAGTTGTAGAGGCCTAATAAGTAGCTGAGGCTGTCTGCGAACCATGATGCTCCGGTCTCAGTGTTTCAAATGCTGGGATTACAAGCATGCGCCACCACACCTGGCTTAGCTATCATTAACTGTTGATGAAGGATATATTCTCATAGAAATTATAAATAGCATACTATTATTTATTTTGCTTGTGGGGATAGTTTGGGTGAGAACTCTTCTGTTTGGTTTGACTGGACTACTTAGTAGTACATCCTTATTTGTCTACCAGGTATACTTCTTTCTTTAAAATATTTTATTATTTTTCTATTTGAGGTATTGGGGATGGAACTCAGGGGAATTCTACCTCTGAGCTACACCCGCAGCCCTACTTTTTAATCTTTATTTTGAAACAGTGTCTCATTGAGTTGCAAAGAGCCTCACTAAGTAGCTGAGGCCATCTGCAAACTGAGAGCCTCCTGTCTCGGCCTCTCAAATGCTGGGATTAACAAGCATGTGCCACCATGCCTCGCTCAGGTATACTTAGTAGAGCAAATGGTAATTTCTGCTAGTATTATGATAATCTATAAAATATTAACACACAGAGTTGTCATTAATTTAGCTTACACTCGGGCTTTTCAGGAAAAATTACTGGCTTTCTCTAAAACACAAATCAGTCACAACACTAAAACTTGAGTCACATTCAACATCACATATTTTGATCTGCTTTAACTAGAGATTTCCTTAGGTTAAACAGGCTCTTGTCACATATATGTGGTCCGGTCCAGGAAAAGTTGCCTGAAAGTTGGTAGTTCTTCATATTTAAGAGTTTCTGAACAAGGTTCTATTTTTTACTATGTAATATACACTTATCAAATACATACTGTATATCAAACACTGTTCTAGACATCTTATCTATTACAATGTTTTAAATACATTTTAAGTATATTTATAAATCTAATATTCTTCATGTAAAAAGAGCAATACTAGTGCTAGTAACACTCATTAACCTTTTCTCAATGATTTATATAAACAGCTTTATATGCTTCTTCATATCCCACTTTCCACTATACTCCAGTTCCATAGAAAAAAATGAGCCATAAAACATTTCTCTGGGGGCTGTAGTATTCACCTTTCAGTTCAACACAGAACCTGTGCTAGTCTCTGGTGTTTCTGGCTTGGAAAAGGCAAGGTAAGTACTGCTCATGCATGAGCTGGTAATCTGTCCTTTGGCTATTTTAATATTTGTGGGCAGTAGTATAAACACGGTCATGGGAAATATATCATCTACCTGGGATGTGCAGCATCTGCCCAATTCATTTCTCCTTAATCTCACTGAACCCCGGTAACAAGTAGATAAAGTTAATTTGTCAACCTGTTTATAGAAGAGAAAATGAACTGGCCTTCTCTTTCCCATGTTAAACTTAATAAGATGAAATTGTATGTGGAAAAAAAAATCATTCTACACCCAATCTATTCTATCCAGGCAGTAGAAAATAAATTAAGTCCATGTTATACCTTTAGCCATGGTTGAATAATACTAAATGAATTGGTAGCCTTCCAGTGCCTGATTTTCTCATCTGTAAAAATCCCCAATATAAAACAATCTGCCTTGCTTATTGTGAGTTTTAAATGCAAAAATTTATGTGAAGCAGTAAAGCTTCACATAAATTTTTGCATTTAAAAATTTAGAGCTCAGAAACTATTAGCTATATACTAATACATTCTACTAGATTTTTATTTGAGTTTAAATGAGAATCTGTTGCATACCAGGCATTGAGATTTTGTTGCATGCTTGTATAACGAAATGTCCAACTTTTAGTACTACTATACACACTGCCTCTTTTTAGAGAGGTTATTATATAAAGAAAAATTTCTTAGAACCTCTCTGCTGTTAGAAAATGTGCCCAATTTTATAACAAAATTTATAATTAGCGTTATATATAAAACAATTATAGATTATTTGCTTCATGATACAAAAGATAGCTATAACTTATTAAGAAAATTTTCATCACAATACCTTTAAATATTTTATTTACTTTCTTAAGACCCAGGACAAAGGTACTAAGCAGTTTGGCATACACTAGAAGACAAAGGATATTGTGAGTTTTAGAAATAAAGTAGATATCACACTATCATTCATGTCTTCTGATTTAACTAAGTTTCTGGGACTACAAAACCTCACCTGAAGATGTAATAATGAGAATACTAAGAAGAACAGTACCAGCTTGTATATTCTGTTACATATTATTGTGGCCGGAATCTGGCCCATGAATTAACTGAAGTGACGGATTGAAGACAATGGGATCTGTGTGGCCACCTGAAAGCCAGGACATTTGTTGTGATGAGTCTGTAGCAGCTGACATTGCTGTGTCCCAAGATAACAGGGCAAGTTGGCAGAAAGTGCTATGGTGAGGTCTTCAGAAAAACCAGATGAGGAGTCTCAGTTGTTCTAGTAATGAGCACTGTGAAATTGGGCAAATTTCTTAATCCCTGTGGCCCTATTTTCTCACCTGTAAAAACAGGAAAACAGCTGTATCACAGACTAGAAAGAGTGTATGAAAAAGTGCCTTGTCAAATATACTCAAATTAGTCAGAGTGACTAACTTCCCAAATTAAAAATCCAGCTGTCTCCTCTGATGTAAATGTTTAAAATGCAAACCACTATGAAAACTGAGAGCGTGAGATGGGTGGGAAGACTCCAAATGGGATTTTTCCAGTGGGCTGCAAGATGAAAGCACAATGTCTAGAACAGGCCTGTGGGGGACCCCAAACAACCACCACCAGGGAGCAAAAAAGCATCTGATGAATTACTTAAATGCTTTGTTTTTCAAATTTTCTTTTAAAACTATTCAATAAGTTCTGAAATGCAAAAATTACTCTTTTTATGGTCTCCTTGTAGATAAAGTGTATTCGTTTTATAAGAGAAGTGTGGGAGCTGGGTGTGGTGGCACATGCCTGTAATTCTAGAAACAGGAGAATCACAGATTTGACGACAGCCTCAGCAAGTAGTGAGACTCTCATCAACCCAGCAAGACACTATTTCAAAACAAAAATGAAATAGGGCTGGGGTGTAGCCTGGAAGTGGAATACCCCTGGATTTAATCCCTATTACCACAATAAAAAGAGAGAGAAGTGTGGGAAAGCGTCTACTCAAGAAGGCTTTAGTAAGTAATGACATTTCCATAACAGGAAATAAAACAATTTAAATTTTTTTTAAAACTTTCTTTTATTTTACTTAATTTCTGTTTTCTCTCTTTTTTATTGGCACATTTGTAGTCATACATCTTAATGGGGTACAAGATAGTAGAGGCATACATGCACACATACTCCTTTAGCCCTTCCCCAGTTCCCACCCCAATCCCTCCCTCCTCCTTCCTTCTCGTGTTTGGCTTGGTGATTGACTTTGATATGATTGTGAACATACATTAGGGAATGTCCCTCTTTTCTCCTCCCATCCCCCTCAGTTAGGTCACCTTATTTGCTCATCTATGGTTTCTCTTTCTCCTCTAGAGTTCCTCCTATGACCTATTTTCTCCCTAGATTTTCCATATTAGGGAGAGCATCCGATTTTTACTTTTCGTGACTAACTCACTTAGCATAATGTTCTCCAGTTCCATTCATTTCGTTTCAAATGACATAATTTTGCTCTTCTTTATGACTGAGTAAAATTCCATTGTACACATATCCCATAGTTTTGTAATCCATTCATCTATTGATGGACATCTTGGCTGGTTCTACAGTTTGGCAATTGTGAATTGTGCTACTATGAACATACATACACATGCATTAGTTTGGTAATTTGGTTTCCATTTTTCTGGGTATATACCCAGAGTGGTATTGCTGGATCATATGGTAGGTTCATTTGCATTCTTCTGATGGTCCTTCATACTGTTTTCCAAAGTGGTTGCACTAATTTGAAAAATTCCACCAACAATGTTTTAGAGTTCCCATTTCTCTACACCCTCGCCAGCATTTGTTGTGTTTTTAATGATTGCCATTCTAATTGGAGTGAGGTGAAATCTCAGGGTAGTTTTGATTTGCATCTCTCTGATTGCTAATGATGTTGAACATTTTTTCATACTCTTACTAGCCATTTGAGTTTCTTCTTTTGTGAAATGTTTATTTAGTTCACTAGCCCATTTTTCATTGGGTTAGTTTTTTTAGTGGTAATTTTCTTAAGTTCTCTGTATATTCTAGATATTAGTCCTCTATTGGATGAGTAGCTGGCAAAATTTTTCTCTCATTCTGTCAGCTTTCTGTTGAGGTTCTTGATAGTTTCCTTTGCTGTACAGAAGCTCTTCAGTTTAATGCAATCCCATGTATTGATTCTCTTTTTAATTTCTTGTGCTTTGGGGGTCTTGTTGGGAAAGTTTTTACCTGTGCTTATGTGTTGAAGTGTTGGACCTATGCCTTCTTCAAGAAGCTGCAAGATCTCTGGTCTGTTTGAAGTTGTTGATCCATTTTAATTGACTCTTGTGCAGGGTGAGAAAGTGGGGTTTATTTTCATTTTTTCCAATATGGCTAACCAGTTTTGCCAATACTATTTGTTAAAGAGACTATTTCCCAAAGTATGTTTTTGGCCCTTTTGTCAAAAATCAGTTGGCTTTAAGTGTGTGGATTTGTTTCTGGGTCTTCTATTCTGCTCCATTGGTATAACTGTTTTTGCGCCAATACCATACTGTTTTTATTACTATGGCTTTGTAGTTTAGTTTAAAATCAGGTATTGTGATGCCTCCTAGATCATTCTTGTTGCTGAGAATTACTTTGGCTATTCTGTTTTGTTTTGTTTTGTCTTGTTCCAAATAAGTTTAACAACTGATTTTTCTATGTCTGTGAGGAATGACCTTGGTAATTTAATGGGTATTGCATTGAATCTATAGAGCACTTTTGGAAGAATGGCTATTTTGATGATATTTATTCTGCCTATCCAAGAGCTTGGAAGATCTTTCCATCTCTTAAGGTCTTCTTTGATTTTTTTTCAATGTTTTATAATTTTCCTTGTATAGGTTTTTTTTACCTCCTTGGTTGGGTTTATTCTTTAGTATTTTATATTTTTGTGCAATATCTTTTTTTTTTTTTTTTTTTTTGCAGGTCTGAGGTTGGAACCCAGGGGCATTCTACCTCCAAGCTACACCCCCTGACCTATTTTTCATTCTTTATTTTGAAACAGGGTCTCACTAAGTTGCAGAGGGCCTCACTAAGTAGCTGAGGCTGTCCGCAAACCACGATCCCTTGGTCTCACTCAGCCTTCTGAATGCTGGGATAACGAGCATGTGCCACCACGCCTGGCTTTTAAGATTAATTTTGTATTCAGATACTTTGCTGAATTTAATGATAAGTTCTATATACCTTTTGGTTGAGTTTGTTGGGACTTCTAAGTATAGTATCATGTCATCTGCATATAGTGATAGTTTTAGTTTTTTTCCTGTTTGTACTTTGTTTTCTTTTCTTGCCTTATTGCTCTGGCTAGAATCTCAAGTACTATACTGAAAAGAAATGAAGATAATGAACATTATTGTCTTTTCCTGTTTTTAGGGGGAACTCTGGCAGTTTTTCCTCATCTGATATGATGTTGGCAATGGGTCTGTTGTATATTGCCTTTATGATTTTGAGGTATATTCCTTCTATTCTGATTCTCTACAGTGATTTTAGCATAAATGGGTGTTAGATTTTATCAAATGGGTTTTAATTGTCTCTTTAAATGATCATATGATTTTTGTCTTTGGTTCTGTTTAAATGATGAATTACATCGATTGGTTTTCATATGTTAAATCAGCCTTGCATCTCTGGGATGAACCCTACTTGATCATGGAGTATGATTTTGTGTTTAATTTATTTTTAAATACAACTTCTCAACTTGTAAGCATCTAGTGTTTTGTTTTTGTTTTGGGGGAGTCATTCACTTATTTTTGCTTTTTTGTGGTACTGGGGATTGAACCCAAAGCCATTCTACTCTGGGCTATATCCTACCCCTTTTTAAAAAAATTTTGGGTTTCAAATAGGGTCTTGCTAGGTTGTGGAGAGTCTTGCTAAGTTGCTGAGGCTGGTCTTGGACCTGTAATTCTCTTGTCTCAGACTCTCAAGCATATGCCATCACACTCAGTTTAAGCCCAAGGTTTTATTAATCTTTTTAAAATAATAAGTAATAATTCACATGCTGTCACTAAATATGTACAACCTACTGTTCTGCTTTGCGAGTTAAGATCTTTTATTCACACACACACACACACACACACACACACACACACACACACTTGATCTCTTTTGTGTTCCAGGCACTGTTGGGTACTGAATGCAGACACAACAGTGAGCAAGCAGATGAGGTGCCTGCTCCGGTGAGGTTAAACTTGGCATAGCCAAGCCAGTTTGAATTTGGAACAAATAAAATATTCGGTTTTTTTAACAATAGGTTTCCTGCCTGCCTGCCTGCCTGCCTGCCTTCCTCCCTCCCTCCATCCCTCCTTCCTTCCCTTCCTTTTTTTCTTGCTTCCTTTCTTTCCTTCCTTAATTCTTTCTTTTTCTTTCTTTATTTTTATTAATACTGGGGATTGAACCCAGGTATATTTTACCTCTAAGCTCCACCCCAAGCCCTCTTCATTTTTTAATTTTTGGGATAGGGTCTTGCGAGGTTGCTGAGCGTCTCATTACATTACTGAGGCTATATTCTAACCTGTGATCCTTCCTTCTCATCCTTCCAAGTACTGGGATTACAGGTATGTGCCACCACTTCCATCAGATTTTCTTTCAATTTTGCAGTTTGTTTTTTTCTTTCCTTTAGTGCCTTGAATCCCAAATCAATGCAAACTTGAAAAAAAAAAAAAAAGCCTTCAATTGACCATCACCCTCAACATTAGGTTAGCATTTGTACTTTTTACTTATCTTTCATTCTTGGTGCTGGAACAATTCTCAAACTTCACTTCTCCCCTCCCCATAGAGATATAATTTGACTTTGCCTTTTTTCATGGAAACTGGGCCCTGGAATGATATGGGTCAGACTTTCTACAGCCAGTCCTATGGAGAGCTCCCTCACCTGGCCTTAGTTTGTAATATCACCAAAGGCAATGATGAGCTTTAAAATATTTTTGCAAAGAGACAAAGATGAATATGCATTACAGTGTGGTCCCTGGAATCAGGACCCAGTTATCCTTGGAAATGTGAAGGGAAGGCTAACTCCACAAGAACTCGAGGGGTACTGGCAAGATGTTGTGTATTTATCACATGGATATGGGATATCATACACAGAAAAAATGGAGAGTCACTCCCTGAATAAGTGAGACAGCCTTGGTGAGGAATTGCTTGGGGTCCATAGGTGTTTAAACTGCTCCTTTGTTCCATCATTGGGTTGTGGTGTGTCTTTAACAACCTTGCTACTCAAACAAGCACATTTAATATTTACTCTGTTTTTGTATGGTAGTTTATTATAATTGGCCTCTGTAGAATGTTTAATGGGCCTAGCAATGTATTCTAAGGTTTTATGTGGGCTTATTGAGAAGATTCTCTGCTTAGATATGACACTCCCTGGGAGGTGGCATTTTTTTCTGAAGCAAGAGTCTGGGTTTGAATCCTCACTCTCCCACTTCTAGTTACGTGATATGGAAACTTCCTTAGTCTTTCTGTACTTCTATTCCTTCATTCAGGAAATATGAATACTACTACTACTAATATTACATATCCCAATGTGTCTTCAGGATCATTAAGTAACTTCATATTGAAAGGTTTCTGGTATAGTAACTAGCACATACTAAGAACATTATAAGAATTTGTTAAATTTCAAGACAACAAAAAATATGATAACTAAGCCACCCGATAAAGACTAAACTGGAGGTGGTGCTTGGTGTATAAAAACTCCAATAACACACATATGTCTTAAATTTAAATATGGCTGCTCTATAATTTCCCATGACAAATTAAATCCAAGGAATATTTTGAGAATATTTATAAAAGATATCTCCATATCAGCCCAAACTGGAAACAACTAAAATGTCTGTCAACAGGAAATAAATAATTGTGGTATATTTAGTAACCTAGCACAATTGAATATAAAAGGAATACGCTGCTGATATGTGCAGAAAATGGGTGAACATCAAAAACATAGGTTGAGCAAAAGTGAAACTGTTATGTAATTTCTTTTATACAGTTTAAGGTCAATAATATAAATATAAGATGTAAGAAATTAAATGATAGGTTTCTGGTGGGGTGAGGTAAGAGTGTTCACTGCAAAAGCAAATGAAGTACTTCCTAGGAAGATGAGAATATTATTCTTATTGGAGTGATGATAACCTACAAATATACATTTGAGAAGGAAAAATAAAGCAACCTCAACTAAGCATTTAGAATCTATACCATTTTACTTTGTGTACATTAAACCAGAATAAAATTTAAAAAAATTTAAAAACACAAATACATCCTGGTTTTTGTTCATTGTAGACTAGTTAACTTAGGACAAACTTTCATTCGGTGACAATAAAAAATTTCTAGATGAAGAATAAAGTCATTTTCCTAGTAGCATCAATAGCTATGAAGATACTGAGAAGTCATTAGACCAAGAATCCTGGGACAGAGGATAATCAAGAGAGGAGAATATGAAATTTGGGACCTCAATTACCATAGAAATATTTTTCTATTAATAAAATATGGCAGATTAAGCAATTTTTATAACAATCTTTTAAAGGAAAAGGAAATAAAAGTTGAAGAATAAGGCCTACCAAAATTGGAACCAAAGTAAAATAAAGTGCTGTGCACCTAGACTTTATATCCATTAGGGTTAATTATCTAGGATTAATAAATCAGAAATAAATCAGCCTTTCAATGGTTACATCAATGTGGTCTAGAACTATAATGAGATTAAAGTGATCAAGATAGGCACCAGACAGGAAGAAACACACAATGCTTTCTGGGGGAAAATAATATTCTTGGCCTTAAATTATTTCCATATATATATATTTTTTGGTGGTACTGGGGTTTCTGGTAACCCTTCTACCTCCGGGTTACACTCCCAGACACCTATTTTTTATATTTTTATTTGGAAACAGGGTCTCTTAAGCCAGCGCGGCTGGCTTCGAACCTGAGCGATCCTCCTGTCTCTGCCTCCCAAGCGTGGGGATTACAAGTGTGCGCCACCACACCCAGCAACCATACATGTTTTTAAAAAGTGTCTAGCACTCATTCAAAAATATAAATGCCCACAGAAAGATACATCAACATGAGAGTTAGAATTAACAACAGAAACATCTACAGGCATGCCAAATAGTGAAATTTTCAGAAAGAAAATATGCATTAGCTATTTTACTAATTGTATAGAGAAAAAGCAAAACTTCAGTATCTCAAAGGAAACAAGAATCTTTAAAAAGGACTTCACAGATTTAAAAGCAAAAAGAAAGAAAGAAAGAAAGAAAGAAAGAGAAAGAGGAAGGAAGGAAGGAAGGAAGGAAGGAAGGAAGGAAGGAAGAATAAATGCCAAAACTAAAAAAAACACAGTGTCTAAAATTAGTAACTCAATGACTGGGTATGTCAGCAGATTAGATGTAAGGAAAGGTCAGTTATCTCCAAAGATGAGTCAAAAGGAAATTTAGGTTGATAGAGACACATGGACAGCTTGACTTGGTCTCCTTTGGTAGTATCATCAGAGTGTCCTTACCATGGTATCAACCTGAGTAGTTGTGATTTGTTTCTGGTTCATCTGGTAGTTGTGATTTGTTTCCATAATTTGTGGCCCCAATGAGGAGTACCTTTAACTCTCCAGAATTCAGTTTTCCAAGTGGCAGACCAAATATCTGGGCCATTGGCCACCACTCAGGAATCAATAAAAATATAACAAGGTTCATCAAGGGACTATGGGACAGAGCTGTGAGAATGGAATTAAATTCTACCCACTGAGTGTAGAAACCACATCCATTTTCACTTTTGCATTGTTGGCAGCGAGGCTGAACAGGCTCAGCAGCCCATGGACACCATCTGATTCCAGCTGAGCCAGATTATCAGGCAATCAATTGGTTCTGAAAATAAACCGCAACTACACATGTGTGACTTTCACAAGTATCATGTTGAGGAAATAAGTTTGTATAACAAATAAAAAGGTAATATATAGTTTCATTTATATAAAGTTTATACAAAAGTAAAAGTAAGCTGGGTGTGGGGTACATGCCTATAATCCCAGTAGTTGCAAGGCTGAGATAGGAGGATTAAAGGTTTGAGGATAGCCTGAGCAAGTAGTAGTGAGACTCTAATAGAGGGTACCCTGTTTCCAAAAAAAAAAAAAAAAAAAGAAAGAAAGAAAGAAAGAAAGAAAGAAAGAAAGAAAGAAAGAGAAAGAGGGATAGAATGGGTAGCCTGGAGGTAGAATGTCTCTGGGTTTCATCACCAGTACCACAAAAAAATAAAAAAGTTAAAAGAAAAGCATTGCAGTTCAATATACCTAGGTAGAAAAAGCATAATAATGTTTACTATTTGGGTTAGTAGTTACCTTAGTGAGTCTGGCGTATGATAGAAGGTAGTCTGGTGTGGTGTGTATGTGTGTGCATATGCATAATGTCTTATATCTTGAAACTGTAATCACTTTAATATATATATATATATATATATATATATATATATATATATATAATTGGTGGTACTGGGGTTCCTGGAAACCCTTCTACCTCCGGGCTACACTCCCAGACCTATTTTATACTTTTTTTAAATTTTTGGAAACAAGGTCTCTTAAGCCAGTACGGCTGGCTTCGAACCTGCACGATCCTCCTGTCTACACCACCCAAGTGTGGGGATTACAAGCATGCGCCACCACGCCCGGATATAATAATTTTCTAGCATATAAATTTTTGTGCACTTTCAACATGATGAATTTCAGTATGTTGTTGAATTTTTTAAAAAAGGAATAAATCCCTTAGTTTATTGACTAAGGAATTAACTTGGTATGAATATGTTCAAGTCCAAAATCAAGATCACTTGCTTTTGTTAGTTACCAAAGTTGAAAAAAAAACCTTAAACTAAATTAAAATCGAAGCATAATTTTTCTAATTTTTTATTCTGCTCAGCCTCAAAACTGTACCCTGTAAAAGGGTACAGCTGAAATCTTTACAGCAGCCCCAGCCCAGGTTCCTATTTGAAAAGCTATAATACCTTCAGGAGATCAAAAGCCACATTTTAATGCCAGGCCCTTGGTGTTCCTCACTTGTCAAAAAGCTCAGAGAGACAGTAGGACATGCAAGATTATCAACAGCCCTGGCCCATTACCCAACAAATACAGAAAAGAAGCCAATTCCCTGCTGTTGGCAATTATCCCAGGAAAAATTACATTTCTACAACACACTATTAGTATTGCCAAAAGCCATGGCAGAAATTCAATAGTGTCTAAGTGTAGGAGGGTGAAAAAATATCTGAGTTTTTAATTTTCACCAGATTGTCTATTAAAAGATGCCAGTTGTACCATACCCACAACTGTGAACTTAAAGAAGAAAAATTTATCAGCAAGAGTTTGATTTCAGTGCTCTGAATTTACTATATCTGGAAAGGGAAACCCACCCATACATATTATCTCTTCTCAGAAAGTGACATTTATGATGGAAGGCTTGTGGCCAAGATTCTAATGCAACAGAGACATTTCCAGTCCACATGTTTTCTTTGGGTTTATTTTTCTTTCCATCCAGGAAAACATTACCATTTTCACTTTGGGCCTCTTAGTTCTGACCCATACAGCTTTGTGTCTGAGCTCTATAAGATGACAGGCTCTCCATGGTCTCCTGCAGGCAATCATTTTTAGTCCTGTGCTGTCTTTTTTTGTGTGTGTGAAATTACTTAGGTTTGAGAAACTGATATTTCAGAGAAACATGTACACGAAGTCCCCCACGTTTGTTCTAACTGAAAAATCACCCTCAGGGAACTTGTGATCTGAGCTGCTTTGGAGAGTTTTAATGCCTGTTCCCTGAGAGGTCTTGGTAAATTGCTCCAGATACTCTTTTCCCACCACTTTGAATTCTAAACTCTTCTCAAAATGTTCCCTCAATCTGGACAGAGCACATTTAATCAACAGTATGGTTTTATCCTTCATGCCCACTCTGTCATTTTGAAACATCTATTAATTCTCAGAGGATTTTTATATTTGATGCCACAGATAAGCCACACAAATTCAAGTTTATTGTCCCAGATCACAACCTGCCCCTAAATGTAGAATTTGAGAACCTTAGGAGCTCAACAGTCAGACATCCTGCATAACACGGAAATATTCTGCCTCCTAATATCTAGAAGTTCTGTAGATGGAAAAAGTTTTCCCTATAGTGATTCATTGTTCCAGTGTTCCAGCTCTTGTCGACAATAGCATCCACCGGGCACCCTCGCTCTGAGAATGTATGCCAAGTGGACCTCCAGGGCAGCCTGTGCCCCCAAATCACACGCTTGCCTCCTACCTCTCCTTCAGAAAGAAGCTGCCCCAGTACTCTCTGCTCAGAGCCTCTCACGCTTGTAATTCTACCTTCATCAGGACCAGCCACTCACCTGTGGGCAGAGCCCAGCGATCATTATTTGCATGCATCTGTCAGGTTGATCATCCACATGATCAATTTCACACAGGTCAGAGTAATTAAAAGCCACTGAACCATTGTAAATGGCAGACCAGCCTGATCAAATTCAAGCAGGGTTGTGTTGTGACTTTGTGGGCCCTGAGCATGGTCAGCTTTTAGGAGTTTCTTTGATAATTAAAATGCTATTAAAAGTATTACAAATTTTATTTTGTGACTACATTAGTATACAGACAAATCCAAACTAGAGCATGTGTGTTTCTTTTCTTCAGAATTTAAAGAAATAAAACATTTCTGTGGGTTCCTTGATGCATCATGGTCCTTAGGCACTGTGCCGGCCTCAGCTACAAGTTAAATCAGCCTTGATACCAGAGTCCAAGCCCCACGCCTACCAGTCCATGCTCGATTTAGCTTATTACTTATTTCTTAGTGATCTTGGCCAGTGTAACAAAACTGTGACATTTTGAGGGATTCCAATGAATGACTTCTTTATCCTCTTAGAGAAAGGAGGCAAATAAAAAGGTGAGGGTTAGATATAACCTTTATTGCTAATGGAGAATAGGTTAAAAGGTATCATCCGTTTGACTCTTACATTTATTATAAGTTAGAACAATGCATCCACCCAGTTACAAGCAATGCTGAACTGAGGCAGGCTGCTCCACAGACTGGGGAAGGAACAGTGCCTGTGGAGGAACAGCAGATAATGCCTCCTCCTTGTAAGAAAGCTCTGGCGAGGTAGCACATTGAATTGAAAGGCTGAGGTGAATGTGTACAGAGTTGATTTCCAATATTTATCAGCCAGATGAGTCATTTTTATGCCTGGGGAAGGAAAGAGGAAATGTCAAGCGAGAGTTGTAAAGGGGTAGCCCTCGAATCTTTAAACAGAAGAAAAACATCAACTCAGAAGATGCATTCCGTCACCAGTCCATGTGAGAGGTTAGGAATGTTTAGGCATTCTTTCAGGATTGGCAGGATGGGAGAAGAATCATGCTCAACATTACTTTGGGCAGGAATGAAGATAAAGCTTTATGTCATATACTCAATAAATCAATGATACTTATTAAAATGATTATCACTAAGTCCACTGAAAGAAAAGTGGTTTAAAACACTTGATTATATTTTCAGTACATGATAGAAGAATATTCATTAATTCTTGGTAGTCTGATTAAAAAGAATATATTATAAAGAATTATAAAGAATAATTAAATGATTCCTGGCACTTGAGTTTCTGTTGCTTGATTGAGTAAACAATGCAGAAAAAATTCTTTAATAAAATTTCACTTTATTGTTATGAAAGGATTCTGGTCTACTTCCATTTACAAATCCCCATAATGTTTACAATTAATATCTATTAGTTGTCTTCATTGGGAATACAACAATAAAAAAGAAAGGCTTTAAAATAAAATAAAAAATATTTGTCCTCATAGAACTAACATTCTTGCATTTTAAAACAAAAGGGACTCAAAAGGCTCAAATACAAAAAGGGAATTTTACCTAAATCTTGATCTGTAGTTCCTCAGTGATAAAAACAAAAAACTCCAAACAATATTTATAAAGATTTGAGTAGATAGACTTTGAGCTCTTGGAATTATTATGACTAGTAAAATTGCATTTATTGGTCAGTTATGAGTCAAAACTATTATTAGTTGCCGACTGATTTTTCTTTTATTTCTATGTATAGATATAAAATGCATCCTCATAAACAGCAAAGAATTGCTATATTCAAATCTTAGTCAAATGGGAGGCAGCTTTGTTCAATGGTGGTTGAACAGGAATAATTACCCACTGTATGTGTGTATACACACACACACACACACACACACACACACACACACACATATATATATATATATATAGTATATATATATACTATATATATTGTATATTTAAAGGCTTGAAGTTAGCCAGGCATGGTGGCGCATGCCTGTAATCCCAATACTTGGGAGGCTGAGACAGGAAGATTTAGCAGGTTCGAAGCAGCCTCAGCTACTTACTGAGGGTCTCCACAATTTAGTGAGACTGTTTCCAAATAAAATATAAAATAGGTCTGGGAGTGTAGCCTGAAGATAGAAAGCCCCTGGGTACCGTCCCCAGTACCAAAAAAAAAAAAAAAAAAAAAAAAAAAAGTAAAGGCTTGAAGTTTTTGCTTACTCTGTTTTTTCTCATAATAATCCACTTTATCACTTAATGTCCAGCTTGGTCAAGATAAATTTAGTCTTAATGAAGTGTTGGCCTCTCTTTCATCAATAGCCATCTGATAGAGTTGGCTAATAAAATTTATGTTATAGGCCTTGTATAACTATATGTGGTGATCTTGTAAGGTAATTATCATTTAATCTTTGTTCAACCAGGTAGGCTTTCCAATATATTTTTTGTGTGTGTGGTACTGGGGATGGATCCCTTCTACCTCCGGGTTACACTCCCAGACCTATTTTATATTTTTATTTGGAAACAGGGTCTCTGAAGCCAGAGAGGCTGGCTTCGCACCTGCACAATCCTCCTGTCTCAGCCTCCCAAGCGCAGGGATTACAAGCATGCGCCACCATGCCCAGCTCAATTGTATTTTTTAAAATAAGTATTCTAATTCAATTCTTATAACACTTTGACAGAAAAAAGAACATTGTGTGCTGAATGTAAAATAAATAAAAATGGCAACTTAGCTAATTTTGTATTATGTAATCTAAAAGGTGCTACAATCATTTGAAGTCATTATTTTTGTTTTACTTAGACAATACAGACACTACAATTATTTCTTGTTCTGAGGTTCCCACCAAATAGATCTACTTAAAATAGTTCAATCAACCTTTGAAAATGCATTATGAAATTAAGTAGCAAATGACTCAAGAAATGGTTAAACATATAAAAAGAACTTTCAAAGGTTTATGATACTGTACAACAAATTAGAAAGTGACCACTTACCCCTACTATCCTTTGAAATATTTCTTTAGATCCCAAGTGAATATTACTACAGATATTTTGCAATTTTATATTGATGAACATGCTATAATCACATCTACTATTTTTTATTGTGTCACCAACTTATTGAATGTTTAGTTTATATAGGACTTTAGTTGAGTGTGTTTGTTCAGCTATTGATGTAAAATCCAGTGATTATGCTGTTTACAGCCTTTGGTCAGTTTTCTTTGCTGAACTTCTCTTTGAAGACTATACTTTGCTTCTGAGATCTGTCCTCACCATCCTGCCAATTTGTCTCTTTTCATATTCTTGGTATAATGTGTAAATAGTTTTTCAGCTGGAAGCAAATGGCAAGAAGGTCCCTTAGGTTTCAATGGCACATGGATTATACAGGTTTTTTATCTTAAGAGCTAGTTTCTAACAATGGCTATTATCTGCACAATAAAGGGCCTCAGCTTGTCATTCCTTTTGTCATTCCATTTTTTTCATCAGTCTAGATATTCCAAAGTAGTTCAAAGACTGTCAGCACTTTTCCCTAAAAGTTCCTTTAGCCCTTCTAATATACCAGTACTGGTGCAAGGCACTACTTAATAATACTATATTTTCTGTTTTTGGTTCAGATCACTCACAGAGTGGCAGTGATGCCCTCTTGTTTCTATCCTTTCGGCATCTTCTTTTTACATATCTGCACCTATCTCTTGAGGTCCTGGCCTCATCTGCCACTAGATCTAAGTTTTCTGTAGTCTCTACTGTCATTTTCTTTCTTAAATATCATTCTTAGCAAGTCAGGGTAGGGGAATGTTGGTTTTCTTAATATTTATTTTTATTAATTCATCAAGAATGTACACAAGTATTTAGAGATAGCTTTAGTATTCACTACAGTAAATAATAAGTGCATTGAACTTTCTCTACAATTTTCCTCTGGGGCAGTGGAGAAAAGAAGATGGAACCATTTCTTTCGTGAGCAGCTAGACATTCCACAGGTGAGGGACAGAAAACATTAGATTTTTTCCTTTTCTATGCTGGGCCTGTGTCCTGTTCCAAAAGCAGAATTGTTTGAATCCCTAATAATAGAGATGGTAGTGTCTCGTGTTCCTAACTTCTTTATAAAGTATTAATTTTATTTGGTTCTTTTTTTTTTGGAACTAGGAATTGAATCCAGGGGCATCCTACCTTCAAACTTCAACCCCAATCCTATTTTTCTTAATTTTTAAAGTCTGCAACAGGGTCTCACTGAGTTGTAGAGAGTCTCACTAAGTTGCTGAGGCTGGCCATGAACCTGCAATCCTCTTGTCTCAACTTCTCACAAACTTGGATTACAGGTGTGAACTACCATACCTAGCTTTCTCATTCTTTCTATACAGGTCTGCCTCACTTAATGACAAGGATGACTTCTGAGAACTGTCATTAGAGCTGCAGAGTGTACTTATATAAATGTAGACATTATAGTTCTATCACTTGACCTTACCTTCCAGATTCAACCAAGAGATGTAATAACATGAAATATCTAAGGCTGCTGCTGGTGTAACGCAGTGTATTATTTTACAGTCAACTTTTTTATGAATTGGAGAAGCATGCTTTAAAATATTAAAAGAATAATAAATACACAAACCAGGAACAGTCACTTATTATTGTCACCAAGTATCATGTGCTGTGCCTAATTTTATTTGCTGTATTTTTACAGATCTGGCAATAAAGTAGGTTTGCTCAAACCAGTATCACCACAAACACATGAGTAATATGTTGTGCTAGGAAGCTGGGACAGCTACAGTGTCATTCAGTGATAGAAAATTTTCAGTTCCATTATAATCTTTTGGGACCACCATTGTACATATGGTCTGTCACTGAGAAATATGGTACTATGCAACATGTGACTGTATTATAACTTTCATTGGCATCTTCTGTATCCTCCTTACTATCTATAAACTACAGCTATGGGCCAAATTCAAGTTTTTCCTATTGAAATTCTTAGAGTTCAAAAAAATCAGGAGTTATGACTAAATATGGTGGGGTATCACCAACTCCACCTGCTGGTCTTCATGAGCTTTGGTTCAAGAGCTATAGTTTATGTGCAGTTACTACTTACAATCTAGAAATGAGAAGGAAGGTGAATATAGTTTGCAGTAAAATAGAAAGACTGCGTGTATCATAACTATATCTGGTGTGTTGGAAGAAGTAGAAATCAAGCTTTTTCCTTTATTAGCAGATAATAACAATAGCCACAGATGTTGGTTCTTATATTGGACAATTCTTTCAAACAAAACTATGACTTGTGTCAAAGATGTTTTCTTCTCCATTTATTTTGGGTAAAATAATGCCCCCCCTTTACAACCTGGCACAATAAAGCAAGTAAGTTACTATAGGTTTTCATTCTCTTGTAGAGGACTATGATATATGCAACTTTGCTATTTTATCATAAACTGAATTCATCTTATTCATCATCTCTAGGTTTTAAATAGTAACTGCACATGTAGTACAGTTAAATGCTATTTCAATTCTCCACAAAATATGTTATATGTAGATATATAGAATTTAAAACTATAAGTGATTTTTATGCAGTATCTCATTAACTACTCATTATATCTCTTTTACGAACTGAACCATGTCTCTTAAAAATTTATATATCGAAGCCCTAACCCCAATATGATTGATAAAACCTATAAAAAGAAAAAAAGGTTAAATGAGTTCCTAAGGGTGGCTCTTTGATCCAGTAGATGTCTTCATGAGAAGAGGAAAGGACTTGGGAGAGCTTTCTCTCTGCAGGCATAGAGAGAAAAGGTCATGTTGTGAGAACAAAGTCTATAAGCTGGTAGGGGCTCCCAACCTCAACCCTGTTACCATCTTGAACTGTGACAAAATAGATTTCTATTGTTTGAGGCACTCAGTCTATGGTATTTTGCTGTGAAATTTTGAACCAACAAATAAAGGTCTATGTGGTAACAGTATGAATAGCTTTATTTTACCAAAAAAAAAAAAAAAAAAAGGAGGGGGGCAAGAAGCCTAGGAAAGTTTCAGTAACTTGAATGACTTGTTCAAGGTCACAAAGTAGAACACATATTAACTTAGCAGACTTGATGGTTTCCAGATCAGTCAAAATAACCTAGAAAGATTTGAAAAGAAGTGCCATAAAAAGAATACTTAATAATACACAGATATAGTTTATAACAACACAGCAAGATTGCTTATGCTGCAATTGTACTGCTGAATGAGAAGTCCAGGCAGAGAATACCGGTAGTTCAGAAGAGGCAAAAATGGGGTTTTATCTATTCTTTTGAGACTATTCTTTGGAGCCAATTCGGGAATAATATTCTAAGTTGACTTAGGAAAACAGGAGCATAACTAGAAAATAAAGATTGAATCAACTGAAAAAGTTTATAGTCTACTAAACAAAATCAGAAAAAGGCTGCTTCCCCACTATATTTAAAGGTCAAATTCCTTAAGATGATATTTGTAGTATAATGGTAAAATTTTTATCACAACAAAAAAAATTTTTTAGGGTGAAAGAAGGTATTATTGTGATATTTACAAGAAAAACAATATTAAACTAGGACAGTTCTAGGGACACATTAACAAGAGGGTCTTGCATCATCTGACTCATGTCTTATATCATCTGCTCCCTTTGTGTCAAAATGGCTTTCCATTCTTTGAACACATCCACCTCCAAAGTGAATTTTGTTCAGAGACGCCACACATACATTTGGTCCATTTTGTTAGCCTTTCCCTCTTTGCCCGGGTAACTAATCATCTTTATAGGCCGGTTAATTACCCTTTCCTCCCTCTTTCCTGTTCATTGCACCTTGATTTTGTCTGGCCCTCCTTCACATAACCTCTGCCACACAGAGAACTCTAGAATCACCTCTTTAGGCAAGAACAAACAGTGGAATCTATCAACTATATCAGTCCTCTGTCTGGGCAATGACTTAAGGAGAGGATATTAGTGTGGAGTTGTGTACGGCACAAAACCAACTTTCTACTAACTGTTTGAATGAAACAGAAATGTATTTCTCCCTAATTTAAGAGAATGTAGGGTGAGAAGATACAAGGTCGATGCTGCCAAGCCCTTGGATTTATGTTGCTCTGTCTTCTTCAATATGTGCCTGCCCATCTCAGCCTTCACACTCATATCCTAGCACAGGGAAGACAGAGGGACCAGGAGGGGCACTCCCTGCTAGCTTATATCCTAGAAATGACACACATTACTTCCACTGATGTCGCACTGCTAAAATTAAGTCACAAGCCCAGGCTTAGCTATTAAGAAACCTGAAAGGACCATGAGGTCCTTCACAACTCAGTGAGACCCTGTTTCAAAAATAAAAGGAACCAAAAAATAGGGCTGAAGGTGTAGTTTGGAGGTAGAATGCCCCTGGGTTCCATCTCCAGTACTGCATAAAGAAAGGAAAGAAGGAAGGAAGGAAGGAAGGAAGGAAGGAAGGAAGGAAGGAAGGAAGGAAACCTAAAAGAAAGCATTCTTTCTTCCAAGTGACTATGTGCTCAATTAGACCGAAGGGAAAGACTTAAGTCTACAAGCCTATTTATTTTTCTCTCACCTAGTGAATAAGAACAAGAATGAAAGGAATCCTAGTTGCAACAATATTTGAATGAGAGAGAAACAAATTTCTAATTTTTTTGGAGACACAATCCCAAAAAGACTAAGGCTTAAACAAAGTATTCAAGTATGCTGGACCGTGGAGCAAAAGGAAAAACCCATTTCTCTGAAGATGCAGTTGAGTCGCTAAATCCACCACTCAGGAAACCTATTCTGTCTTTACACACCTGATTATATGAAAAAACAGTATCTGTCTTTGGCCGTGGTGGTGCTGGGGATGGAACCCAGGGCCTGTGTGTGCAAGGTAAGAAGTCTACCTAGGAGACAAACCCCAGCCTCAGAAGCAGTTTCTTTATTGTGCAAGTCACTTAGGTCCCATTTCTTTTTCCTATACCTGAAACCATCTTAACTGAACTCCCTGTAATCTCCCTCAAACCCTCATTCCTGCTTAAAGTCTGTCTTAGTGACCTCTTCCTCTGCAGTGCTTATTAACATTTTGTAATATAAGTTTAGAAGTTTATTTCTTTTAAACTTCTTTACAACTAGTATCACCCGTATACTTGTTTCCATCACACTGGAATAAGGAAGAGAACTAGGATTATAGATTAAGTCCTTCCCTTCAGTCTACTTGAGCCAATGTGGACTGTTATCTGTCCACCATGGCCCATTTTCCTCAAATTTTTAGTGGATCCCCGGGTCACCTGCAATAACGGTTACATTTCTTAGCTTTCCTCATAGCTAGATGTGGCTTATGAACAGGTTTTAACAATGGGGTGTAAGTAAAAATAATTATTACTTTTATTACTTTTGAATCATTTATTTAATATTTATCTCCCCCACAGGTTGGAAGCCATGAACTTTAGAATTCTGTTTTGTCAATTATTGTATATATATAAAAAGCAATGATATCGCTAGTACAGTTCTTGGCACACAGTAAGCTTGTATTTAGCAGCTGTCATAAAAATGAGGTTGACTAGCCGGGTGTGGTGATGCATACCTGTAATCCCAATACTTACTTGGGAAGTTAAGACAGGAGAATTACAGGTTCATGGCCAGCCTCAGCAATTTAGTGAGACCCTATTTCAAAATAAAAAATAAAATAGGGATGGTGGTATAGTTCAGAGGTAGAATGCCCTTGGGTTCAATCCATAGTAAAACACACAAGCATGAACATGCATATGCACACAACACACACGCGCGCGTTAATAAGCTTCACGCAGAAGAGTCATTTTTCCTTAAAAATAGAGCTACAGCCACATGAAGAAATGGGCAAGAATAATTTCAAAAGTCATTCTCTCCTTTATTCTTTCATATATATATATATATATATATATATATATATATATGAAAGAATATATATACATATATATTATATACATTATATTATATATTAATATATTAATTATATATTTTATTATAATATATATATAATTATTATTCCACCTACCTCAAGCATCTGTTTTATACCTTCATTGAGAACCTCAGATTTGAACACTGGGGTATTTACAGCCATAGCTTGTTCTGAAAAGGAGCAACAGCAGAAATGAGAGCACAGAGGTGTCACTGCCGCCACTCCCCAGGCTGCACTGCGGCTCCCACTCCAGCATGGACATCTCAGGTCTGGGCCATGCACAGACGGGCCTGGGGAGTCCTAACAGCCTCCCCTGGACATTGCAGAAGCAGCGTCCTCCCAAATGCCCAAGCACTAGGGACCCTGACTTTTCCACTTCTCCAATGCCAGTTTCCTTTCTTAGACACAGGTTCGTCTAAGGCCATGGTTCTGGGTAAGGTTTCTTTTTGTTTTTCTCATTCCTGCAACCCCTAAACCTTTCTGCCATTTTTGTACTCCAGGCAATAGAGAACAATTTAAGCAATAAATATGCCTAAATTTATAGGTAATCACTAAAATATTTTACACACCACTCTGAAGTGTCCTTCTAAAGCTTTCTCTCTGTATCATCCACTACTTCTTCATATACCCAGGGCATTACCTTGTGTCTATGTACGCAAATGCATTCGTGCAGAAATGGGGATTGAAACCAGAAGCATTCTGCCTCAGAGCTCTATTTTATTCTGAAACAGGGTCTCATTAAGGTGCTGAAGCTGAACTCAAACCCACAATCCTCCTGTTTAGGTCTCCCAAGTACTGTGGTTACAGGTGTACACCAACATGTCTGGATGGAATTAGCCTTTAATTATTACTTATTTTAATACTGCTTTCTATCTAAATGTGTTTAATTATTACATACGGCTATTGGAGGAAAAAAGAACCATAACCATGATGTTGATCATTAATAACATGCAAACATCTTTAAAAATAATTTAGATAAAACTGATTTTTAGCCACGATGATTCTAAATAGATGCATAGGCAGGCCACAAGCTTTTTTCTTCCCCATTCACTCCTAGAATACCAAACAGTTCATGACTGACTCCCACAACATGATGCATGATTAAATCATTGATGCATAATTAGTGCTTTAAGAATTTCAGTTTTAATAATATAGTCACATAATTTCTGTGATCCATAGAATTTTTTTGTAATAGTGCAACATATTCTGGTACTCAGAAGCTAAAATCTAGCAAACAATTTTAAAACATTTTTGTTCTCCAGATCTTGAAATTAAGATAGGAAGAGTTCAGATATTTCTTTATACATTTTTAAAGTTACCAAGTAAAATAATAAGAGATTCATATGAATTTGTAAGTTTGTAAGACTTTCAGCAATAAAAAAGCATACAAACATTTTTAACCTTCTCTGTTAGATGTTGAATTTAGATTCTTTTCCGCTTTACATACATAAATATGGAGCATAAAAGTGGCGATAGGTCAAAGGATATTATATCTGACTGTGGTAGTAGACTTTGCCTGATTTATTTCCTTTATGGGAAGGTCCAATGAACTGATGAAGCCACTGAAGTGGTTAAGAACCACCATGTCCGGCATAAAATATTTTTTAAATACAAAGTTTAGTTGGGCATGGTGGCACACGCTTGTAGTCCCCGTGCTTGGGAGGCGGAGACAGGAGGATCTCGCAGGTTCGAAGCCAGCCTCGATGGTTTAAGAGACCCTGTTTCCAAATAAAAATATAAAATGGGTCTGGGAGTGTAGCCCAGAGGTAGAAGAGCTTCCAAGAACCCCAGTACCACCAAAAAATAAAAAATAAATAAATAAAATAAAATACAAAGTTTAGAATCAGTCAGCCACTCTTATCATTAAGAAAAGTTTATATCACTGAAGGGAACTATTCACTAGTCAAGTTTTCCAATATCAGACATGGCCAGCCTTTGAAAGCAGGTCTAAGGACAGAAGTCTCAGGCATATTATGTTAACTCTTTTCTCATAGTTTCAGTCATTTTATCCATTTTTTTCCTTTCCAGATATTGCTGGCTTTGTCAATGACATCCAAAACTTTTCTATAATAAAGATAATTTGAATAAGTAAAAAAAAAGGGAGTAAACTCACCAGGAATAACCTCGATTTCTAGATCTTATTTATTCCAGAGCGTTGGTTGCCTGAAAGTTTTATAAATGATGGCCAGCTTTGGTGTTGATAGCTATCTCATAGATCCATTTACCTCAGCTGAGAGTAGTTTTGTGGAATATATATTTATATAAATTTATATTTATAAATTATATAAATTTATATGTAAATTTATATATGTATATATTTACAGTGATACAGATCAAAACTGGGTCGATGTCCACCATGGCACAGAAGAGACATAGTATTAACAGCGAGTTGCTTGGTGAATCGGAAGAGTTCAGAAAAAGAGAAAAATTAATCAATTCAGTTCTTCAACTAAGAGAATGTCACAGTCTTCATTAGGAGACAGGCAAACCTCACTTTTTCCTGAAAAGAATATTTGTCCAGATGTATGAGCAGAGAAGTTGGATATTCACTGCCTAAACTATTCAAAGAATCTCAATTGTACTAGGATTTCTTTGATTGACTGGAAAATAGAAGGACTTCTTGTCCATTTTCCTCAGGATTATTAAGTATAGATATTCAGAAACCAGAGGCCTTTGATACAGTTCCTGAGACTTCTTTTAGGGCTGTTCCATACACTCACTTGGCGTGTATGTATGGGCTGGGCTAGGTGATCATGAATACATGAGATAACTTGTCAAGGAAGCTAATAATAAAGAACCTAAAAGTACCTAGAAGTAGGCCAGGAATAATGACACAAATGGTTAGATTCAAAATGCAAATCAAAGAAAGGAGAGCCTACAAGGAGAATGAAGTAGCAGAGTGCAAAGCTAAGATACATAATGTAACATGATGAGAGAATAAAAAATGGGATAGAAGCTACTTGAAGAAATATTATAGATAGAAGCCTTGGCTGGCAATGGGCATTTATTATCTCCCCACAGTCTACAGAGTGAATAAATTATCTTTATTTGAAGGGCTGTGGGCCAATTTTAGCTTAAGAAAAAGAAGGACAATAAGTGAAGGAAATGTACTGTACCAAATATTAAAACGTATTCTTAAATTTTCTCATGTGCCATAAGAATCATTCTTGGTAAAGTCTTCTAAAAGAAATAAAATTACCTGAAAGCAACAAGGTTTTATACTTCTACAACATAACTGATACTTCTCCCCTTAGAACAGCTGCTTGCAAGATTGTCCCTTGGGACATCTGGGAATTTGACTGTTAAACATTTCCCCGAACTTCTTCCAAGTGGTGAAGGACCCACTGTGCCTAAACCGTAGAATAATGTATTTTGTGCCAAACACCTGTTTTTCTTCTGGGGGGCTGGCAATTTGATATGTGCTAGGCAGAAAATGGGTTTCCTTCTTCATTATTCTTTTCTGGCTTTTCCTTTTTTAAAGGTATTCACAAATATAAGACTACTGGAATTCTTATAGTGGCATGGTCTATCCATCTTGAATAATTACAGATATTTAATTAATTAAAGAAATTATCTTCAAAACAATCAGCAACACCACCACCACCACTACTACAAAATCTACTGCAGTAATCGCTCACACCTGGTCTACCAGTTGTCCGTCTCATCCCTTTCCACGAAGCTGCATACCTTCTTAGAGCCTACATGGTCATGACACTCAATTGACCTAAAATTCACAAAGGTTCTTTGCTGTCTCCTGAATAATATTCAAACCTATTAGCATGGCATTCATGCTTTCTAAAATTTGTCCATAGCCTACATATTCAATTTAGCTTTATATTTTAGCATTTTTCCAATACACTTCAAATGTTTGTTACTTGTATGTGACAGCATAGCACGTATCTTTTTTTTGTCCCCCTGGCACTGGGGACTGACTGAACTCTGGGGTGCTCTACTACTGAGCTCCATCTTCAGTTATTTTCAAATTTTTTATTAATTTTAAGAAAGGCTCTTGCTTAGTTAGTTGCCCAAGCTGGCCTCAAATTTGGGATCCTCCTTCCTCAGCCTACTGAGTAACTGATGTGGACTACTGTGACGGGCTGACATGCATTTCTTACATGGAAATTCTTAAAAAATAGTATGGCCTATGGATTCAGAATATCTAAGTTCAATAATGTGTGTGTGTGTGTGTGTGTGTGTGTGTGTGTGTGTATGTGCACATACACAAGTGTCAGTATTCTGTGCCCAGAAAGAATTAGGAAAATATACAAAACATCATCCTGACTCTCCATTACAGTATAATTTATAATCGCTTCCTAGAAACCATTTCCAATTTGTGTGCTTAATGTGTCAGACCTAAAACATGCTCCACTGAAAGCAATTCCTTACATAATTTAGTGCTACGTGGCCTCTAGATATTTCTAGCAATGACATATTTTATTGGAATACTTATCTTTTTAGATTTATCCCCTTTTAAAACAGCTTAACTGTCTATCTGCATACAAATTTATTTAAGATATTTCCTCATAAATGTATTTTTCCCTCTCCTTAGCTGGGTACTATGAAAGAATAATTATTTGTGAAATAATTGTTTGTAAATAAGAGCAACACCTTATTTTTACTCTATTTTTTCTATCCTTCAGAAATATAGTCAAACATGCCTTCCCCATCTGACCATGTCCTATTGGTATTAAGTCATGACAAAGTATACCATTTGCCTTATCCAATCATATAACTTACAAATGGCTGCCTGTGTAGAGATGCTACTCTTGTCTAATATGCAAATTTCTTGCTACAAACACTCAACTTTGTGACCTGTTTTTTTTTTTTATACTAGGCCCTTAATTTTTCTTTCCAAAATTACTCTTTTCCTAATCCTTTGATCATACATCATTTGGCTGAACCAGACTACTGCGCATCTCTTAGACATCTCTTACATATGCCGGTACTTACTGCTTAGTAGACTTTGGAATAGTCAATCTAGACGTTACCGCCTATAACAAATATCCTTTCTCTGAATTATTCTAATATGAGAATAATAACGTGTATTAATGTTTAGGTACTGGATTAAATATTCTGCATATGCTGCCTTTGTTCCACCTCTGCCTAAATGTGGTTTCTTCCTGCATTTTGTAACTTCCCTTGGTTTTTATTCCTGTTTTAAATTTTAGATTCCTGGTGGTGGAGGATAACTTGGAAGGCAGAGATATGAGGATCACAGGTTCATGGCCAACTTCAGCAACTTAGTGAGGCCCTCTGCAACTTAGTGAGGCCCTGTTTCAAAATAAAAATAAATTAGAGCTGAGGGTAAAGCTCAGAGGTAGAATGCCCCTGGGTTCAACCCCTAGCACCAAAAAAAAGTAAATAAATAAATAAAACAAATAAATAAATTTCAGATTCCTATAATCCCAGTACTTAGGAAGATCATAAGTTCAAAGCCAGCCTCAGGAACTTAGTGAGGCTTTCAGCAACCTAGTGAGATCCTATTTACAAATAAGAAATAAAACTGGGCTGGGCCTATAGCTTAGAGATAGAATGCCCCTGGGTCCAATCCCAGGTACCAAATAAATAAATTGATAAAGTTCAGTTTCTTGCTTTTGAAAAAATTTTTATGGTGCACTGCAGTGAAACATCTTAATGGAGTATTTTTACTTGATTAGAAGCTTCCTGAGGTTAAGAAGTGGTTAGTACACATCTCGGTATCACTTGTAGCACAGTAGGCATTTAATGGATACTTGCTTTTTTGAATAAAATATGGCTGCCTGAAAGATAAAAATTAAGGTTTTTAAATTTAGCCAATGCCCTCTCTTTTGTCTATAATTTCATTTTTCATGTCTTGGCCTTGTTCCATTTGAGCAGAGGCTCTGCCTTATTAGTGCTGTATTCTAGAGACCTAGAATAGTCTTGGCACGTGCAAGGCAATTAGTAATCATCCTACCTGCATGGCTGTATAAAAACTGAATAGTAATGATGATACAAAAAGGCTCAGCAACAGACAACATAAGCCAGCATCAGGGGTAGATCATCTCTGGTTTATATTTATCATATTCTATAATAAGTATTCTTTAGTTTAGACAGCAAAATAAAAAAAATTACAGATTACCAGAACCGATAAATCCCATTTTTATAATTACAAAAATCCCTAGGTGTGAAAGGAACAAAGACTGAGTAAGCTATATATTCAAGGTCAAGAACTGGTACAGTCAGAACCCTAATGGCTTTTAGGGTTTCGGGAATGTGATGTTAATTCCATTGCTTACTACTCATTATTATTATTAAGTTCTTATACATTATGCTGTGTAGCACCTCCACAGCAAGTACTTCCACTGAACTCGAGAGTCTAGGGTTGCTGGTTACTTTATTAGTTATCGCAAATTCGTTTTTGTTTAAAAGCAAATATTTAAAATGGGAATAATCAGCTCTTACCTTCTAAAGCAGCTTCAGCTGTCTTTAGAAAACATAGCATTAATAAGAACTGGACTAAGGTTGGAGTGGACAGTAAAGGCGCGGAAGGCTGGTACAAGGGACTGCTCTTTCAGGCCCTGTGTGGCCTCATTTCTTCCCTCTTCCCTAGAACTTTGACCAGCTTTGAGAAAGGAGAGAGAGGACCAGACGTTTTATAGTGCGGCTTCCAAACACAGGACATCAGTACAGACTCCAAACCACTTTGCCTTACTTGGGTTTCTAAGTAAAAAGAAAAGGCACAGAAGTAACCAAGACGCTGCTGTCTCAAATCACCTGACCCGAGAACCGAAAAAGCAGGGTGGGCAGCCGCTAGCCCCTTCCCCTCTCCCTTTGCAGAATTCTGTGGCCAGATGGGGGAGTGGAGGCGGGAAGCATGAGCTGGAGGAGGCGGGGCTCCAGTGACGACGCTTCGCCCCGCCCTTGCTTTTCCTGATTGGCGGCGGCGCTAGGGAGGCGGGCCCTCGGTGGGTGTGTCCCGGCGGGCGGGTACGCGCGCGCGTGCGCGCGGCAAGGGAACCGGAAAAAAGGCGGAGCCGCGGCGGCGCGCGCCCCCGGAACGTCCGCACCGCAGGCGGCGCGGGTCGCAGGGAGCCGGTCCGCCGCCGGAACTGGAGCCGGGTGGCTGCGCGGAGACGGGACTCGCGAGCGACGGTCGCGATGAACACCGTGCTATCGCGGGCGAACTCCCTGTTCGCCTTCTCGCTGAGCGTGATGGCGGCGCTCACCTTCGGCTGCTTCATCACCACCGCCTTCAAAGACCGGAGCGTCCCGGTGCGGCTGCACGTCTCGCGGATCATGCTGTGAGTGCGGCCGGGGCCGGCGGGACGGGACCGGCGGCCATGGAGCCGCTCGCCCAGGCCGGCGCCCCGGCGCGCGCTCGGATCCCCGCCCCATTCCCGGGCTTGCTCTTAAATTTTAATTTTGAGTGTGGCCGAGGTCCGTGCCTCCGCTTCCTTCCTGTTCCTCACTTCCCTCACCCACGCCCGGCCAATGAGGGAGCAACACAACAGCAAACCCCGCGCCGCCGCCCGCCCCGTGGGCCGAGGGCTGGGGCGCCCGCCCGGCCCGCGCAACTTGCCGGGTGTCATTGAGGACCCGAGTTTGTCCTGCCTGGCGTTCCGCGTACGGTTTCTGCCTCCAGCACGCAAGAAATAACTTGCAGCCGCTTTGAAGTTAGGGTATTGTTAGGATGCAACTAGAAGCGTCATAGGCTTAAAACGTGCCCGGGGTCTTTCATTTGTCCTTTTTTTTTGGTCCACCTCTGGAATAAATTTATGGAGATGCCCCGGATAAAATTCTCGAGATGTCTTGTCATTTGGCTATTGCTTCTTTTTTTCCTTGATAGCTTTCTTTTTAATTCTCCACCAGTTTTGCCTATGATACGTAGACTTTTTGATCCTCAAACCCATTTACTGTATACCGTTTTACAACAAGGTCTGTCTCTTCTTTAGTTTTACTTAATTTTTTTGATAGAATCTCCAACAATCCAGTCGTCTAATGGCGAACTCTCCGCTTGCTTTTCTTCCTGTATTGTTTATTTTGTTAGATAACTGTTGGAGATTCATGTAGATGTGGGATGGAAACCAGCACTGCCCCTCTGAACTCCTGTGAGGGCTTGGAAGAGCTTGGCACATATTACACACCGAATACATGTTAAATGTTATCTTGAGTAAATTTTTAATTTACAGGGCTTTAATTGTTTTTAAACATGAAAATACCTTGATGTGAGATTCGAAATAATTATGAAATATACGAAGCAGATCTGACACAGTAAGCACTAAGTAAACAGCTGTTATTATTCTGGTTTTCCACACCACCTTGTAGTTATGCAACTTTTTTCTACCTGTTCTACTTGCTTTAGATCAGTGTTTGCAGTTTCTTTTTGGCAGTTTTTATCTTCCCTTGGGCTCTATTCTGTTATGAAAATAACTGAAGATCTTTTTTATTGAGTTAGAATATTTGCCTTGTTTCACACTTCAGATTCCCTGGTTTTGTTTCTTTGTAGAATTGCCTTCACCTGTGTGCACAGCTAGATTTTTTTTTCCCCTGTCACTTAATTATATGAATTACGTGTTATGTATGAAAGATGGTAATTTTTTTTTATCTTTTCTTCTAGAAAAAATGTAGAAGACTTCACTGGACCTAGAGAAAGAAGTGATCTGGGATTCATTACATTTGATATAACTGCTGATATCCTTTAAGGAAATATTTATTTTTCCTTTAGTTTTGTGTTGAGCATGTTGGTTAGATATTTGCAGGACAGTGAGTATGCCTACTGCCTTGAATCAATCAAACCTTGGAAATTCCTGTACCTATGTTTTCATCATTTAAATTGTTTTAATACACTTCTAGTAAATTTCATAGATTCATGAATTTGTTGTGCGAACGTACTTTAAATTTTCCAGACATGTTAAGTTGATCGAAATCTATACAAGAAGGTTGACTGTGAAAGAAAAGGAAAATTAGATCATTTGGTTTAAAGAAGGAAAAATGCTACCAGATTTTGGTCTGCCTAGAAATGCTCTATGTGCACTCTCAAAGAATCCATATTTTATAATGGCAGAAAAACACCTATGTTTAAAAAATGAATTATATTTGTAATAGTTCGAAAGGCCTTTTTACAACTTAGACCCTGTTTCAAAATAAAAATTAAAATAGGGCTGGAGGTGTAGCTCAGAGGTAGAATGTTTCTGGGTTCAATCTTCAGTACCAAAAGACTGATTTTAGGACAATTTCAAGATTTTGCTTGAGTGTTCATCTTTTGACAACTTTGATCATTTGGACCACTTTAAACTTCTTTATGGTCATAATTAATACCTTGGCAATATGTTCTCTGCCATTTCTAGCCTGATCTCATCTGCCTTTCTAAGACTCCATGATTAAGAACAGTGAGAACTTGCATAAAGCAACTATCTGGACATTTGAAGCCGATGAAATGTTAAGAGAGTTTACTTGCTGTTCCTCCTTACTACCGTAGGATTCTTTTTAACTTTTCAGAAGTTATTGAATTTAGAAGTAGGCTTGGAATTAGTCCTAAAGGCCCCTTTTTTAGGAAATAGAGTTTGTTATCAGGAATTAGTCCTAAAGGCCCCCTTTTTAGGAAATAGAGTTTGTTATCAGAAATTGTCAAGCCAGGTGGTGCACATCTGTAATCCCAATACTTGGGAGGCAAAGACAGGAGGATCTCAAGTTTGAGGCCAGCCTTAGCAACTTAGACCTTGTTTCAAAATAAAACATAAATAGGGCTGGGGATCTAGCTCAGGTAGAATGCCTGGGTTCAATCTCCAGTATCAAAGAAAGAAAAAAAAAAGTATATACTAAATTTTGTGTACCGTTAAGCCTTCGTGTCATTTTCAAAAATCTATTCCAGAAAGAGTATAGAACTAGTGTGAAAGTAATTTTGTAGAGTATTATGGTGAATTTCCTACCTCATTTTTATATTAATGTCATTTGTAATATATCATAAAATTATAATAATAAAATTATACCTGTACTTATAAAGAACTATCATACTTCTCAGTTCTAAACGAGTAACTCTTAGTGACTACACATAATTCAAAGTGGAATGTAACTTACCTGTCTGTTCATGTGTGAATACACATAGTAAAATTTGAACGATGTTTATATAGTATTTAATATTATCTAACATGGAGCTCATTTCTCTGTGGTGGCACCAGTATGTATTCTTTCTAGTGAGTAATTCTCCCCACCCCAAGCTGAATGGAGCCAAATTAATGTTGAGTTGCTGCTTATCAAAGCACTTTAGTATGTTGAGGCATTTTCATCTCTGCTGGTATGTAACCAAAAGCAACTGACACTGTATATTATATTTGGTTAATTACTTGAGCCTCTCTGATGTTTGCATATTGCTAAATTTATATAGTATTATATTTTCACTAGCAGTACTAATACTTCAATTAAAAAAAGAAGTAGTGAAGAAACATACCGAGCTACTATTTTTTTAATTGAAGTATTAGTACTGCTAGTGAAAATCTAAGAACAACTAAGATGTATTTAAAAGTTGTGTGAAAGAGAAGGAACATATGTTTTCTCTAATATGCACAAACTAGGGAGTATTAGGGATACCAGAGGGACTCCAGATAATGGAGGGAAATCAGCAAAGCTAGAATGGATGAGTAGGAGAAGAAGAAGGGTCAGGTTGATTGAGGAGCCACAAACTGTGAATGTAGCATGGTCAACCTGGACACTCATTGTTGGGGGAAGTAGGGGAACCGGGCTGGGGGGGGCACCAAGTACTGTATGAATGTATGCTACTTTCAGTATGATCCATGTAAAAATAAAGTAAAGCACCACTACTTGGATGTTTAAAAAAGAGTTGTGTGTTGCTGTATAATTTGTATATTCCTTAATTTGTTTACATTTAGAGAATATATTTGATTGGAATGTTAAGCAGTTGTTTCTGTATTTATCAGCAGAATATTCAACAAAAAATAATGTAAGTATACTTAAACATATTTTAATAGTTACTTTAAAACTTTGTTAGATTTTTTAAAACCTTTTTGTTGTTTCTTTTGAGTGTTCTATAACTCTTTAGCATTGTGGTGTCCAGGATGGTATTTATGCAAAGTAATCAATAGGTATATACGAGAAACACTGTAGTTTTTAGTCATCTAGTTTGCAGTTTAAAATTAAAGAGAAAGATTTCAACCTCTACCAATAATTGCTATGTGAACTGATTAATATTCATGTTCAGTTTTTAAGTCAGATGATCAGATGGCTATGACAATTTGCAAATATTCTAGGGGAAGAATGCTGAAAGTGGTAACATGGTCAGCGTCTATAGGCCAAGAGTTAAAAGTTGTGTACTGTAGAAAAAGCATTTCTAAGGCCATGCAAATTGCAGCATTTTGCAAACTTGTGGGGTTCATGATTATATTATATAGTTTTAAATAATTGCTATAAAAATGGAAAAATAGCTTTTAAAAGATTCCTGCACTGGGTGTGGTCATGCACTCTTGTAATCCCTGTATTTAGGAGGCTGAGACAGGAGGCTCGCAAGTTGGAAGCCAGCCTTAGCAGCTTAGTAAGGCTCTCAGAACTTAGTAAAGATCCTGTATCCAGAACAAATAAAAAATAGGTCTGGAGATTTAGCTCAGAGGTGGAAGGCATCTTGGTTCTATCCCCAGTACCATACACACCCACACACACACAAATAAGATTTCTGCAAAGAAAACCCAGGTTGAAGATAATGCTAATGTCCCAACACATATAAACAATAGGAAAATGGTTGGAGACTTAGATTTCTTTCTCTAGCTGCTAAGTCATATAAAAGGATTAAAAACAAAAAGATAACTTAAATGCTCTACTAAGTTGGAGGAGAAAATTCTGTATTGGTTAAGATTATTTGGAATAGAACTTTGTATTCATTATCAGTGATGATATTAACTAGTAATAGTATGTATGTAATATATAATAAATAAAGGACATCTTTTGGTAAATAATAATAGTATCTAGCTAATCATCAGTAGTTCCTTCTCTATAAAATGAGAACTATTTAAGCTAAAATATTATTTTTCCAGTCAGAATTAGAAGGCTACTGGCAACAAAATTCGATCAACAAAAACTCAGATCTGTGATTAAAACTCATTATAAAGATATATAGTCAGGCTGTAAATATTAAAAAGTTTTGAATCATTTGAGATTATTTTTTAACTCAGTACTAAATATATTTTTCTTTTTAAAAATACATGCTTTGGTTGTCTTATTAGATCATACATCTATAAATAATATTCTGCTTGTTGAGGTCGATTTTACTTTGTTTTAGAATTGTATGGGATTCACCAATCTGTAATTAACTTAGTCTTTATAAATTATAATAACTTTTGTAATTAAGAGCTGTTAAGCTATCAGATTAAAACATACTAAGATTGTTAACTTATGTTTGAAAGCTAGTCTGGTCTGATTTGTAGCTTTTGTTGCAGGTAGGGAATGTGGTAGACTCTTCCTGCTAAATGTTCTAAGGGGCTAGCTTAGTATTTTATACTAAAGATTTGAAGTGTCATGAAATTGAAAAGGGAAATATATGGAATTATATGTTGTTTTACTAGAGAGATTCTCTCATCATTGCAGACTGAAGATGATTTGTAGTTAAAGATGGGTCTACGTTTTTTGAACTGTATTTGTTTTTAAGAAAGTAACACATTAAAGAGCTTTATTTCTTAATTGGAACGTTTAACACTTAAAAATTATATATTTATTTTGAGTTTGAGTGTGTTTGTGTGTTATATTATGCCAACTATTTTGTTAGGCATTGGGAATATTGGATAAGTAAGTTTTGCTCCTTGTTCCTTCAAGATCAACAAAATGTTAAACAGAGAGAAACAGAAATGGCTCTTGAAGATAAAGAGTAACAAGTATATATAATAATATTATCCCACAGAATTATACATAGAATTTAAATATACTTGTCATAAAATAATTCTGATTTGCCCTATTCTAACTACTAAGATACTATGAGTCCAAATTGGACAGGTTATTGCTTTGGTAAATAAGAGATTATATATATAAAGTCTTTTTAATTTCAGCATCTTTGGTTTTGCTCCTTTAGTATTAGTGTTTCTGCTAATGTTAGGAAGAGGATGGCTTTGAACTTGGATCCTCTTGTCTCAGCCTCCCAAGTACTGGGATTATAAGTGTGCGCCAGCACACCCAGCTAGGAAGAGGCTTTAAGTTGTAGGTTTAAGCCCTCTTTTAAAAATAGCTGTTCCACATTTCTTATCAGTTGATGCAGTTACCCATACTGAGCAATCATCTCACAAGCTAATGATAGCTTAGTGAGAACAAATTCCTGGAGATTTAGTGACAGTCATAGTGATATTTGCTTTTCATTTCATGCTCCTAATTTTTTAATGGAACTTGTTTGTAACATGTTGAAATAGAGTGTCTATAAAGAATTGTCCACCCTTTATAATTCTGCCATGATAGAACACCGGTGCACATATTCTTGTTAATACAAAGGGAAAATAGATCTTAAACCTTTCTTTGGTGACTCCTTGACAACTTAAAATATTGAAGATTCACCAATTTTAATGATATAATCTGGCAGCAGTAAATCTATGTTTAACTGTGATGGAACAGGGATTAACTTACTCTGCTTATTCTGTTTTCCCAGTACTATTGAGGGCTCATTCTGACATGAGAGGTATCAGAGAGCTTAAAAGGAAAAGACTTAAAAGAACACTCGTTTTCTAGGGATTCTAGTCTCTCTGGTTCCTCCATAAGATTTTGCCCCCCCACTCCCATTTTATACTTTTATTGGTACATTGTAATTACACATAATCCACGTCATACAAACAATCATGCACACAGGTCTTGGTGTGCTTCCCTTCAGGGCCCACCTCACTACCCACCCTTCCCAGTTCATGATCCTCAGATGATGGTGACGCCTTTGTACTTGGCATAAGATGATTCATTTGAATTGTTTTTTCCATTGGTTCTTCCTTTTACCCTTCCCACCTCTCTCCTCATTCCCTACCACTCTTCTACTGGTTATGACCCCATGATCTTTGCTTTATATAGCTCTAAAACTTTACAGGAAGCCAGGAGAGCTCTGTGCAATAGAGTTGGTTTAGGAAAAGAAACAATTTCTTTTAGGGAAATACTTTTCTCTCCAAAAAAAACTTTGCCCCAATACATATCTGCTTGCAGTCATTTTTTATGTGTCAAGATTTTAGCAAGACCAACAGCATTGGAGACTTCCTGTCAAACTCTTTGTTTACTTACACTTTTAATTTGAAATACTAAGATGCTGTTTCTGATGAGTTCCCTAATTCATGTTTATTTTTATGTAGGCTCTGAACCAAGTTGTCCTTTGGGACAAGATTGTTCTGAGAGGTGATAATCCAAAACTGCTGTTGAAAGATATGAAAACAAAATACTTTTTCTTTGATGATGGAAATGGTCTCAAGTGAGTGATTCTTTGTCGTTTTTTACATTTAGGAAGATGTAAAAGGGAGAGAAAGATATAATGTTTTTTATTTTAAAGAAAAATAGTAAAGGGTAAAAAAAAAATGGGAGAGAAGTATTTATGTGGATGTAACCTGAAAGATTGAGAAGAAATCTAAATCAGGATCTAAAAACCAGTTTTCTTGCAGTGTGTGAAAAGTAATAAACTAATAAATGTCTAAGATTTTATGCTAAGGAAACAGGAAACATAGGTTTGTTTACATATGGGAGGGCTATGATTATCAAATTAGGGGTCTCCATTTTGAACATGAGACAGGGATAATTTAGCGAGAAAGTAGTGCATTGTGTCTAGGAATCAAATATTGGTTCTATTAGTTTTTCTAGACTTCAGGTTACTTAAACAAAATGAGGGAATCCAATGATTGATCTCTCAGGTCATTTTTTACCTCTTATGCTCTGTGAGGTAGTATCAGAGAGGATTTTAGAGGAGAATTGTTATGACCAAACCAAACTTCATATTTTTAAGTGAAAATTCCAGACTGATGGATATTGACTTGTTCTGTTTTGCCCGACTTGATAGTGACAAAATTAGGCTTCAACTAATTGTCTTCCTATTCCTAGCACATGTCTCATTTTATACTCACTGAGTTTTGCTTATATGAGCGTTTTGGTTGTCAGTTATTAATGTACCTGTACATGAGTGGAGATTGGTCATTAAGGGGTATCCACAAATGTAATGCTGATATCTTCTAGTATTGTCTTTGGATTTCAGATGAGGTAAGAAAACAGTTCTGTTTGCAGATTTGAATTCTTGTAAGAAATAGGTACTTTATAAGTATTTGACTGCAGTGTTTAGAATATTATTACTGAACTATAAGTGTTTCTGCTGACTTCTGTTTATTATGTCTTTTTATAGGGGAAACAGGAATGTCACTTTGACCCTGTCTTGGAATGTTGTACCAAATGCTGGAATTCTACCTCTTGTGACAGGATCAGGACATGTGTCTGTTCCATTTCCAGATACATATGAAATAACGAAGAGTTATTAAATTATTCTGAATTCGAAACAACATATTTTTATACTTAATGAATTATATCTCATCCCTTGTATTTTCATTCGTTTTTTTTTCTTTTTATAAGAAATAACATCAAAAGACACGTGTTTGAAAGGAAAGGCTAATGGGCTACTTAAACTTCATTTTACAAACAAAGCAAAACAAAAACAAGGCCACCATAGTGGAGTATTGTAAGGATAAAGCAACTACATAACAAAGATTTGTAAAAGACACATATTAGAAGTACTCCCTGTATCTCCCTTATTCTTTATGGACTATTAAGTGAGCATGAAGGGTTGTTAAAACTTTCAGGTGCCTGTAGAGTCATAAGAACTCTTGAATTTTGTGCTTTGCATACGTGCAGGTTCACATTGGTTGTGACTTTAGATTTAGACATTCTCTTTTAGGGTGTTAGGTTACTGGAAAAATTAACATAGTTATTTTTTAGAAGTCTGGTTTACAAAAAAGCCCAAAGTCATAGTTTCCATTTGTCTTAGGAATACCAGTAATGCTTGTTTTTCTTAGAGGACTAGCAGCTTCTTCCACATAAAGACTAAATACCTCTTTATATGCTGTAAATCATTCAGACTCATTTTTATGTCTCAAGTCAACCAAATGTCTGTCTTTCAGTGCTCCCTCTAAAAATGTTCCTTTGTATTTCTTTGTATGATTTTTTTAGTGTTGCCATTGAAAGTTGAAATGTTTGCATGGTTTATGCTTTGAGTTAAGTTTGTTCTCGTGAGCATGCCAAGTGCCACTAAGTGGTAATTATTTACAATTTTCTGTAGGTCTACATTTAATAATTATTGGAATAGTAATAATGTTTGCAGTGTGCTTTTCCATTTACAAAGCACTCTTTGGTATTCTTATATGTTATCCTCAATAATCTAGCAAAGTAAGTACTGCAAGTGTTAGCTTTTTGCAGATCAAGAAACTGAAACCCAGAAGTTTATTGAATTGTTCCAAAATCAGAATGGATTGAAACTAAAACTTGAACTCAAATCTTTGATTTGCTAGGCTCATTCTTTCCCTTATACCTCAGTTTACAGAGAAATCAAATTTCACTTATAATTTTTATTATATTTTCTGTTATCCTGGATACCCTCTCTGTCACTTCTAGAAGTTTTCCCATCTAATACGGAAGCAACTGATTTTTAGGCTGTCAATGGTAATATTTCATCTCATTCTCTGCCTAAAGATAGCAAATGCAAATTATCCTTAAGAGCAAGACCAAACACTGTAGTCATACCGTAAGCAACAACCAAAAAGGGCTAATACTTTCTAAGAACAGTTTAGTATTTATTGTATTTACCTCATATGAAATACATCACTATTTAGTTAAATTTATTTAAATAGCTGTTGTATGTGGTTGTACAATTCATGTAAAAGCATATGCATGAATTTTCAAATCAGCAGGAAGGTCAGAGGTATGTGAATACTAGACTAGATTTGGTCCCAGCTTTTTCATTAAACTTTTCAGGGTGTCAGTTTCTGTATCTGTAAAATGACAAAGTTGATCTAGTAACTTAAATGGTGATCCTTTTGTGCCACACAAGTCTCTAATAAAATTTGTTTTATCTGTTCAAAGAGATTGAACAGAAAAGCACCTTAGTAATGTGAAGACAGATAATTGAAAGGCTAACACATAATTTGTACTGATCTGACTTTATTGCTGTTACATATTTCACTTAGAAATTTTAACTTAATATACTTTGTGCAAATACTAGACATGTAAACTTAAAATCTGCAGGTGGCAAAGCTTATAAAAATTGGCTGTGTTCTGTCTAAGGAAGGCGTGTCCAATAAGCCTGCGGTGTGAACCAGGCCTGGGTTCTGGTTAAGTAATGCATCATACCTTTTATGACGAGTGGATCTATTACTCGAGTAGGGATTAAAAATGCAATTTACTTGAGTTACAGTTTGTTAGACAAGCTCTCTTTTTGGGAGTTTGGTGAGGAATAGGAAGGCCCAACCAGCCCAATGTGGATTAAAGTTTTCATTTGTATTTAATTAAGGAAAACTGCTCAGGATAAGATTGCTCCAACATGGGACTAAGGAATGTGTGTCTCAGGAACTCTTTGGGTGTGCACAGCTTTATTTTTTATTAGTTCACTATAGTTCTACATCTAAAAATTTGACTTCAGTTTGATAACCATATCATTAGTCTCAGTTTTTCAAATCTATACAAAGACCCAAGGTTTCAGACTTATAAGAACAAAAGTGTAATCAGAAATAGGCGTCTAAGTCCAGAGATGATTCTGAGCAAAGAGAATAATTGCAAGACGCTTACTTGAACTAATGTCAGGTGGAAATGAATACATTTAAAAATAGCACTCATACCCTTTTGTCTAGCAGTTTAACCTAGACAAACAGCTAGATCAGTGTTTTTCATTCCCATAACTGATTGCATCTAGCTTTATGACTTCCTAATTCCTAAGGATGTAATAAGAAATTGGCTCATTTTGAATATCCTTTTCTAGAATTGAAGCTTTTTTGTGGGTCTAGCCAGCCAGCTAATAGCGCCTAAGAAACGGGCTTTAAGGAACTAATCCTTTGGATTTGGGGGGTGTAAGTTAATGGATGTTATTTGGTAATACTTTGAATTGACATGTAATGGGTTTATGGGGAAGAAAACCATAAGCTGTGAACTTTGATTATAAACACAACATCTATTTCAAAAGCTTTCCTTGCTTTTAGCAGGGATCCTGTGTACATGATACTGCCAGTAGTTTAAAGAGATCTGTTTCAAAAAGTTGTTGCATGTTTTTGATGCAATTTGGGAAATTGTTTACTGCAAAAATAGAGACAAGGAAAAATTCATGAAAATATATGTGTTTGAGGATTTTCATAATTGCAATAAATATTCAGCCTTTTTTCTAATGAAAATGAATTTTGTTTATGGTGTTATGTATGCATTTTAAAAGACTTTCAGATTTTCGCTTTTTATGTGAAGCTGCTGAACTATAAAGAAAGAAACCAAGTCTAGTAAACTAAAGTGGGGGGTGGGTTGGGGAGAGGTGGTTAATAATACCTAAATTATCTTCTCCAGGAACTGTATGCTCCTATACTAGACTGTACGCCCTTGGAGGGCAGGCTGTCAGATTTTTCTTTGTATCTTCCCCAGCACCTAGTGTAGTGCCTTGCACATGATAGGCACCCAATAAATATCAATGATAATGAATTCATTGTGTTTCTAATGTGACCAAACCATGGGTCCTGCTCATAATTAACACTATTTTTTCCTAAGTACTGCCTTTTTTATTGTTGAGTTCTTGGTGACTTTAGCTCTGGCCATTCTTCCTATTTCCTTTCAAGCTCATTTGAACTGTCCAGTAAAAGTAAATGGTGCACTTGCCGCCATGCCCTGCTTAGGGGGCAGTTATTTTAACCTAAGTGTATTTATTCTCTTAGTGTTGCTGTGAGAGGTCAGCTAGATTTTTCTCTTGTTTTCTTCCAACCTGGGGAATCCTCTTCCAGAACTTCCTCTTCAATTGGTAGATATTTTCCCTCACCATCTTCTGTCTTTTCACTTCTATCCAGGTAAAGTATTAAAGCAAGAATTCTGGTTTCAGTAAGATATTGGCTCATGAATGCATTGTCTCTACAGAAAGAACATCACCTCCATCCTATACCTTAGTATATCCAAAGAGACCTCAAGTTCCAAGGTATTCCACAGCACTTCCTGTTCATGTATGCAGTTGTTTATCTGTGAGATTAGTTGAAAAGAGGCATTTGGGAGTTGAAGAGTAGAATGGCCGATTCTAGAAGTGTGTAACACTCTCACTCTCGCTCGCGCGCGCTCTCTCTCTCTCTCACACACACACACACACACACACACACACACACACACACACACTGCCCTTTCTAAAGATACTGCTGTGCTTTTATATCTCATTCCCTTGCTTGTTAGGGACTTAAGATGGCTGTAACCTACCTGGTAAATTAGTACAATGAGTTGGGAAAAAATCTGTTGGGTATGGGTGGGGAGGAAGAGGGTTCTGAGGATGTACTGAGGAATCTGAAACAGTCATCTTAAAGGGGATTGGATCCTGAAATGTCTTCCCAAAGTCATGTAGGCATCTCCCAGATTTACCTCAGGTTGGGGCTTGGCCCAGTGCTTCTGTTTTAAGCATCCTTTAAGTGCTGTTAATACTGTGTATGCAGAGACAACCCAGAGTTATTCATAATCTAATTAGGAATCATACTTTTTATTTTTTTAAAATTTATTTATTTTTATTGGTGCACTGTATTCATACATCATAGTAGGATACATACTTTTGTAGACATACATGCACACTTTTCCCAGTCAGCCCCCACCCAATCCCCACCCCATTCTCTCCCTATCCCTCCCTCCCATGCTTGGCTTAGTAGTTGACATCTAGTATTATGGCAATTTATCTAAAATTAAAAATGATAATCTCACATAACAGTTTCATTTGTCTGATACCAAGCTTTTGATGACTTAAAGATAACATTTCAATATTTCTTTTTGCTTTCTTTCTTACCAGAGAATATTTTTTTTTCTATTTTTTAGGTGAAACTATCATATATTTGTATATTTATTTTTCAGAAAAAAATCTATCCTAATATGGAATATGGACTCTAGGTACCCAAAACGATCTTGAAAAAAACAAAGCTAGAAGATATATATTTTCTGATTTCAAACCATATAAAGCTACAATAATTGAAACAGTGTAGTACTATTCTAAAGGCAGATATATAAACCATTGGAGTTAAATAAAAGCCTAGAGCTAAATTCTTCCCTATATTGTCAAGTTATTTTTGACAAGGTTTCCACGAACATTTGGTGGTGGAAATATTAATCTTTTAACTAAATATTGTTAAAAAATAATAATTACATGGAAAAGAATAAAATTGGACCCTTACCTAATCCCATATACAAATATTAACTCAAAATAGATAATAGACCTAAATATAAATCTTAAGACTATAAACTTTTAGGAGAAAATCTGGGTCATTAAACCTCACAACATTGAAATTGGCAGTGATTTCTTGGTTATGATTTCAAAGGCACAGGCAACAGAGGAGTATACAAACTCCCTAAAAAAAAAAATTGTATATTCAAAGACAGTGTAAACAGAGTTAACAGTTACTAATAGAATGGGATAAAATATTTCCAAATGCTATATCTGAAGGTGTATTAATATTCCAACTAGGAATCCTAGAAATTAACAACAATAAAGGCAAACAATACCCTTTAGAGATAGGTAACAGACTAACATAAACAATGAATCTCCACAGATAACCAATCTTAGTTGTTTGTTGGATGGAAAATCTTGTTTCTCTAGTTCTGGAGTGTGTTACCTATTTCTTCTTTGTAGTTAATCTCTTTGAGTATTTTCTCTAGCGCTGGTTTTGAAGACATAAATTCCTTCAGTTTCTGTTTGTCATGGAAGCTTCTTATTTCTCCATCTAATTTGATAGAAAGTTTTGCTGGGTAGGAAATTTTTGGCTGGAAGTTGTTTTCTTTCAGAGTTTGGAATATGTTACTCCAAGCCCTTCTGGCTCTCATGACTTGTTTTGGGAAGTCTGGAGTGATTCTAGTTGGTTTGCCTCTGAATGTCACTTGGCCCTTGGCTTTTGTTGCCTTTAAGATTCTCTGCTTGGCTTCCACATTGGTCATTTTGACAATTATGTGGCGTGGGGATCCTCTTCTCCGATCCTGTCTAAAGGGAGTTCTATAAGTTTCCTAGACCTGTGTATCGATCTCTTGCTCTATGTCTGGAAAATTTTCTGCTATTACTTCCTTGAAGAGCTTGTTGATCCCTTTGGTTTCACTTTCTTTTCCCTCCTCTATTCCAATTATTCTTAGGTTAGCTCTCTTAAAATGGGCCCATATTTCTTCAATGTCAGATTCCTGCTGTCGTATATTTTTTCCTAGATTAGAAACTATGCGTTCATTTTTGGAATGATCATCTTCTAAGAGCGAGATTCTGTTCTCCATGTGTTCTAATCGGTTGTTTGTGCTTTGAATTGAGGCCTTTACTTCATTAATTGCATCCTTTATCTCTTTTTGGCTCTCTCTGAGTTCTTTTCGAAGCACCTCTATTATTTCTACTGTTATTTTCCTGATTTGATCTTCTAGAAATCTCTGATTTTCAGTTTTATCGGGTTCTGATGTTGTGGGGTTGTGAGCATTTATTGCTCCAGTATTATTCCTCTTTCCCATGATTTCGGATGTTTGTGCCTTCTCTGGGTTCTTCCCTTGGGTCACTATGACTTCACTTAATGTTGCTCTGGATCTCGAGTCAGTAGTATCTCAGACCCCACTACTCCTTTACTGGGTTGTATCACAGAGTCTCCAACCCAGAGAGTCGATAGAGGCTGCTTTAGACTGTGGGGGTGCCAGGTTGCATGTTCTCCTATGGTGTGATATCTCTGCTACCGCCCCTCCCCCACTGGGTCAAGTCCCAGGGAGTACAGTACTGGGATTTCTCCTTTGTGGCCCGCAATTTGACTCACTGTTCTTGAGTACGCAGATGTAGCTGTACTGGCCTCGCTGGATTTGGTGCTGCTGCCGCTGGTGGCAATATGGCGCCGCTGCTACGCCCTCGGCTATGGGGCTGGTGTTTTTCTTCTTGGTTTTGGTTTCCACTCTGAATCCCTGCAGCGTGTGCTGAGCTCGGCCACTGGGAACTTTAGATGCTCTCTGCGCGGAGAAATCCCGCCTGGCTGTTCCGCAGTGGCTCACCTCGGCTTGCTGTAGCCGTCCCGTGAATTCGCCGGCAGTATGGCGCTGCTGCCGCCGCGTCTGCCGCGTCCTCGGGCGATAGGCCGGTTATCTCCTCTGTGGCTCTGTTCTCAGTCCGCTTTCTCTCTGGAGCCTGGTGATTTTTTGTTTCACTGGTGATGGTGTTTTCTGGCTATGAAAGGCGCTGATTTTGTGGTAATGGAGGTTTGTTGTTAGCGGGGCTCTTAAGCCCCGCTTTTCTCGGTCGCCATCTTCCCGGAAGTCCTCATACTTTTTATTAAAAGTTTGCAAATGCCAGTTTATAAGACAAGACTGGATGCTCAGCTCAGTGTTTGAGAGCTCAAATACTCTGTGAGACCACTAAGTGGTATAACAAGGAACATCAATGACTTAGACAAATTCATTTCTGCTCATGCAGGAAGCAGTGCAGTACAGACAGCTTTCCACATGACATCCCTGAAGGGCCCAGGCGTCTCCCATCAGTGATGGACCCCAGGGCTCACATCAAGCTGGCTGACCAGGATTGGAAGGAACAGAGAAGGCTCATCTGCTTAATTAGTTTGGCCTACTCATATCACACTTCAGCTCCTTCCTGGGGTGGGGTTGAATTGCACAGCCCTGCATAGATGCAAAGAGCACGTAGGAAGTAAAATCTTTAGTTGAAAATCACTTCTCAGAAGCAACTCTCTGTTGGGCAGGAAGCATGAATCATGAATATCCAGTCATTCTATTTCTGCTTATGTTAGCTAATTTAAATTGGCCAGCTCCCTGTAATAGTCCAGGAAGGAATAACCAATCAGTTATGAACAATTTTTATATTGTCTGTAGGGTTTAGGTACTAAGGATTTTCTAGCTATGTGCAGTTGTGCACACCTCTAACCTCAGTATTTGGGAGGCTAAAACAGTGTTATCACAGGTTTGAGGCCGGTCTCCACAACCTACAGGACCCTGTTTCAAAATAATAAATTTTAAGAAGGGCTAACTCCTATTTTACTGTAAAAAACTATAGTATGTCTTAGTATTAAATGCTTAACATTTTAAAAAATGGAGGGGAGGGATGTGAAAAATTTATACTTGAAATGGATTAGGCAAAAGCCAGTCATAAATCCTTATAAACTTACATATTTTGGTTTTTTTTTTCTTTTTAATGGGTAGAAGAAAACACAGAAAGGTGCATGAGAATTTGTATATAGTTTAATGAATTATTACAAACAGCTCTTTAACTGCTTCTCAGGTCAGTGATTAGAATATGCCTCCCAAGTCTCCCTCTCCATACTTCTGGATCACAACCTCTTCTCTCTCCACTGCCTTCACTTCTGTGGGACTTATTTTCTTGCTTTACATATTGGCGTATTTATTAGTTTTGCTGCCATTATGACCGTAGGAACATATTAGTGGCTTATGAAAACAATTGTGTATTTCTTGCATCAGTGAGGGCTAATGATTGGCTTAGTATATACTGCACATGTCTTCAGAATCCATTCCAGAAAATCAAGTTAGAAGAACATTTTCTTTTGTGACACCAAACAGAAATAGAATTAATGGGAATTTGAGAGCCTCTGATTGAACTTGACAGGCATTTTATACTCCTTTAATTGGCTCAAGCGTGTCACATGAAAAAGTCTGTAAATCAAAGGATTGGGGCTATAAATTCCACAGGGAAACAGTCTTTAGTCACACAGCACTGGATAATCCTTTTATGTGGAAGGTGAGTAAATTCTTAGACGTGATACAACTTATCACACATTTCTAAGCAATATGGTTTAATTTTTCTTCTTTATGAATATAAGTGGAAACTTACCATAAGAGTTCTTTTGTGTCCTGCTTATTTGGCTGATATTAAATTTGGAAAGTCCATTTATGTTTTCTTAAAAAGCTATAGCTTAGCCAGGCGTGGTGGTACACGCTTGTAATCCCAGCATTCTTGAGGTTGAGACCAGAGGATTGCAGTTAGCAGACAGCCTGAGCTACTTAGTGAGGCCCTCCGCAACTTAGTGAGATCCTGTTTCAAAATAATAAAAACAGGGCAGAGGATGGAGCTCAGAGGTCGAATGCCTTTCAGTTCCATTCCCAGACCTGCAAAAAAAAAAAAAAAAAAAAAGCTATAGCTTGTTCATTTTACTGTGAATGTTCTTGTGTTAGGTATCCTGGTGTATGTGTTCAAGTGTTGATCTAAGAAATGGATCTTCAATAGAAATAGATCTTCAATGTCTTTTGCTTACATTGTACATAAAAGATTTTTGGAAAAATATATCTTTAACATTATTAAATATTAGATACTTTCCAACCTAAAAAAATAGAGAATGAAATTTGGAGCATAAACCAACATTTAAAGTACAAACTGTCACTTAAATTTTTTGCATTACTTTTAACAAATGCATCTAATGGTATCCAGAGTAATTTAAATATCATGATTGACTTGATAGTCAAAAACATTCTAATGAACATATTCTACCTTAAAGGTTAAAAATTTTATCATTGCTTTTTCTCAAATCATATGCACATTCCTCTTCTCCAACAATATTAAATTCTAGTGGGCAGTAATACAGAGAGTACTATATTTGAGTTATTTTAAAGTAATTTTCAAAAGTATTTTTGATGCATTTTATTAATGGTTTTACCACACATATATGCACAAATATGTACATAAATTTAAGTTGATCTTTTAAAAATATCACTTCAATGTTCAGCGTATTTAAAAGTTATTCTGAAGTAAGTTATTTCTAATTATCAATACTACACAAATAAATTAGTAAACACAGGCCAGGTGCCATGACTCATACCCATAATTCTAGTAGTTAGGAGGCTGAGACTAGAAGGTCACAGATTTGAGGTTGGCCTGGTCAATTTAGTAAGACCTGTCTCATAATAAAAATAAATAAAAAGGGCTAGGTGTGTAGCTCAGTGGTAGAGCGCCCCTAGGTGAAATTCCCCAACTCCCCCAACAGAAAAACCCACAATAAAATGGTAAGCATATTAGAAATAGGATAAGTAGCTGGGTGTGGTGGCACACACCTGTAATTTCAGTACTTGGGAGGCTGAGACAGGAGGATCGCAGATTTGTGGTCAGCTACAGCTACTTAGTGAGGCCTTCTGCAACTTAGTGAGACCCTGTTTCAAAATAAAGAACAAAAAAAACAGGGATATGGGTGTAGCTCAGAGGTAGAATGCCCCTGGGTTCAATCCCCAGTACTGAAAAAAGTATAAATAATTGCTAAATATAACTTGAGGTGGAATAATAAATTTTATTTATAGAGCTTTTATTAAAGAAATTTTCAAATTATCTCTTTATCTTTTTGTCTTTAAGGTATTTACCTTGTAGCAGAGCATGGTAGTAAGATTCTCAATGAGTCTTGCTCCAGCATTTTTCAATTAGTATAGGAAACATGTTCTCTGAATAACATATTTAATTTTCCTGGGGAGAATGGCAATCACGTACATTAATTTATTAATAATATTGATAAAATGGAAAAAATGTACCCTCATTTTCACAATCTGGCATAAGAAAGGACAGAGAAAAGCAAGACTTAATAAAACTTTGAGCAGAAGTTGGTGTAAAAGACAATGAACTAGCAGGGTGTGGTGGTCCATGTTTGTAAACCCAGTACTTAGGAAGTTGAGACAGGAGGATCACAGGTCACGGCCAGCCTCAGCTACTTAGGCCCTCCACAACTTAACTGTTTCAAAAGAAAGAATAAAAAAAAAGGGTTAGGGGTGTAGGTTAGAGGTAGAATACCCCTAGCTTCAACCTCCAGTTCTGGGGGGGAAAAAAAGACAATGAACCAGACAATGAAAATGATTTTGTTCTGACTAGAGCAATAGGAAGAATGTCTCTAAATTAAAGGCTTGGGGGTTTATAGAACCAGGGACTTACAAGGACAGCAAGTCTTAACCGAGCCATGATAAATGGTAAGGGAGATTATTGGTATGTCATAGGAGGCACCTTGAAGTTACCTGTTTCATGGAACAAAAAGGCAAAAGTCTTTTGAATGTTTTTTATTTTTAATTTTTTTGTGTTGGTGCATTGTATCATACATCTCAATGGAGTATAAGATGGTAGAGGCAGACATGCACACATTATCTTTGCTCCCTTTGTCAAAGCTCAGAAAATGCTCAGCATTGTCATTGGTATTAGGAGAACTAAGAAAAAATAAGAACCTTAAGTGTAACAGCCTGGGGACAGTGTCCAAGCAAGTTCTAGTAGTCAAGGTGAGAGGTCACGAGCCTAATCAGGAGACTGAGACCATGATGGAATGAGGAACATGAGGTAATTGTATCTGAAATGATTTACAACCTTTAACTTAAAGGTTGATATTTGACTGACGACCAGCATTTTGTTTGTTGTTGTTCTTTTGGTACTGGGGATTGAACCTCTGAGCTATATCCCTGACCCTGTTTTATTTATTTATTTATTTACTTATTTATTTAGTGGTACTGAGGGTGGAGCCCAGGGGCTTTCTACCTTCAAGGTATACTCCCAAACCTATTTTATACTTTATTAGGAAGCAGGGTCTCACTAAGTTGCTTAGAGCCTCACTAAGTAGCTGAGGATGGCCTCAAACCTGTTTGATCCTCCTGTCTCCGCCTCCCAAGAGTGGGGATTACAAGCATGCACCACCACACCCGGCTTATTTTTTATTTGGAAACAGTCTCGCTCAATTGCTGAGTGTCTAGCTAAATGCTATGACTGGCCTCGAACCTGTGATTTTCCAGTCTCAGCCTCCCAAGTACTGAGATTGCGGACATGTGCCACCATGCCCATCTACCACCAACTTTTTATACATTATGAATCAAGACATTAAACAAATATTTACTCAGTGTTTTTTTTCTCTAAATGTTACAAAAGTTATATATTATTATTTATTTTGATTGGACTTAATTCCTAATTAGCTTTCCAATAGTGAAATAGTATTGTAAGACTGTTCATAGTTTCTAAAATTTTCCCTTTCTGTATATATTCCTACTAATTAGAAATACAGTTCTGTTAAGTAACTTAATTTAAAATTTGAAAAGGGTAATAGAGACTAAATATAGTTTGAAGTCCTTTTTAGATTAGTTTTTAAAAATTACAGGTTTGCTGGGCATAATGAAGCATGCCTGTAATTCTAAGACTTGTGAGACTAAGACAGGAGTGTTACAGGTTTGATGCCATCCTCAGCAACTTATCAAGATCCTCAGTAATTTATTTAGACCCCGTCCACACCCCCACCCCCAAAAAAAGAAAGAAAAAAAGGTTGGAGGTAGCATGTCCCTGATTTCAATGCCCAGTACCACAACACACTATTTGTGTGTGTGAATATATGTGTGTTTGTGAATTAGAGTTCCCACTTCTCCACATCCTCACCAGCATTTGTTGTTTGTTTCTAATGATTGCCAAAATAGCACAACCTCTTTGGAAAACAGTATGGAGGATACTCAGAAGAATGGGAACAAACCTACCATATGACCCAGCAATACCATTTCTGGTTATCTACCCAAAGGAATAGAAACCAAACTACCAAACTAATGCAAGCATATTTTGTTCATAGCCACACCATTTACAACTATGGGGACTATGGAACTATAGAACCAGCCAAGATGTCCATCAACAGATGAATGGATTAAAAAACTATGAGATCTGTACACAATGGAATTTTACTCCGCCATAAAAAAGAACAAAATTACATCATTTACAGGGAAATGGATAGAACTGGAGCACATTATGCTAAGTGAGATTAGTGAGTCACAAAAGTAAGAAATTGGATGCTGTCCTTAATATGTGGAAGCTAGGGAGCAAATAATGTGATCTAACTGAGAGGGATGGGAGGGAGGAAGAGGGAAATTCTCTAATGTACACAATGTACATTCACAAATATCTAAGTCAATCACTAAGCCAAACATGAGAAGGAGGAAGGGGGGAAGAGATGTAGGAATTGGGGAAGGGCTAAATGAGTGATGTGTGTATGTATCCCTCTACCATCTTGCACTCCATTAAGATGTATGACTACAATGCACCATAAAAAATTTAAAAAAGAGAAAAATACATGTGTATATATATTTGTACACACACACACACACACACACACACACACACACACACACACACACACACTGTAAATTGCAAAAGTAGGACAAAGAAGTCCCATGCTACTCTTTACCCTTTTCCCATATGGTAACCTCCTACATAACTATAGTGTCAAACCCTGAGCATTGACATCAGTGCCATCCATAGACTTTATTCAGATTTCATCAGTTTACTCATTTGTGTGTGTAACTTGATGTGTCTTGACCATTAAAGACCTTGCTTAAACTAAAAGATGGAGTGTGGTAATATAGCTGCTCAAAGCATGTTACAGTTTCTTGGGAGTTTTGTAGTAAAGTGAGGAGTTTTTAGTCCTGCCTTGAAAATTTTTCCAGTTGCCTTAAAGAGCTGAGAAATAAGAAATTGCAATCATAGTCATGGTTAAAGAATAAACATCTTAAAGTGGATTGGAGGCACCCACCTGTCACATTAACTTCCTGGGCCAATATTCTCCAATGGGTGCATTTAAACTCCCAAGTGGTTGAAAATTCTTGCAGTGAGTAAAAACATGAAGGAACTTGTCTATAGAACCTGTATATGACGCTCAGGCTTAGTGTAGCTGGTTGTAGTACAATGCTGTTGACCACCATGTGACCCACTTCTTGTAAAATATTTTTGGGCTGCATAAAGTGCCAATTCTTGAGGGATGCCAACTAAGTGCTCATAAAATTCAGCAGATGAGCTGCAGCACTCAGCTGGGATTGCTAATTCACGCCAGAGAGACTAATTCTTCCAAGTCCTTCTTCCTGTCCTGGTCAATTCTCTTTCAGCAAAGATCCAAAAGATCTCTAGGAGAACCTATGTAGACAGTAGGTTTATATTGCACTATGGAGATAAGTTATTTATTTATTTATTTATTTATTTATTTTTGGTGGTGCTGGGGGTGGAACCCAGAGGCTTTCTACCTCCGGGCTATACTCCCAAACCTTTTTTATATTTTATTTGGAAACAGGGTCTCACTAAGTTGCTGAGAGCCTCACTACGTAGCTGAGGCTGGCTTCGAACCCGTGCCATCCTCCTGCCTCAGCCTCCCAAGTGCAGGGATTACAAGCATGCGCCACCACGCCCAGCTATTTCCATATCATTTAAAAATAGTGGTCATTAGCTAGTACATTTCAAGATCCCCTGTTAAAAAGAAAATCAGTTCAAACAGTGATAAGAACTGAGAAATTAGGAGCCTAACAAAATTCATAGTAACATTTACAATTTACTGGCCACGTACAATTTGTGTTATTAAAAAATAGCATGATTGAAATTCATTCATCCAACAAAATTAAAAAGAAAATTATTGCGTTTCTATTGGCTCAGCACAGTTCTCGTTGCCAGAGACAAAGCAGGAGTTTTGAGAAAAAGTCTCTGTCCTGATGGAACCTAAAATGTAAGGGAGAGAATCTCACAAACACCTATGAAAGTTAAGTGGATTACATGCATAAGGACTGTGGAGAAGAGCACTCCAGAGGGGTGAGGCGAGCTGGAGTGCTAGACTGAACGAGACAGCCAGAGAGAGGCTTTGTTCACAAGGTGACACCTGTAGGTGAAGAGAGCCTTGTGGACACCAGGTGGAGAGAGTTCCTGGCTGAAGGAGTAGCAAGAGAATCCTTGGAGAATTCAAGGGCCAGAGAGGTGTGACAGAGGTACAAAATGACAGGTTCAGGAAATTTAGCTCAGTCATTCTGTAGGGGGTTCTGACCTTACAGAGCACAGGTCTGGCTAACTCTAATGTCTGGACTTTCTCCATTACAAAAAATGGTGTGTACAAACCACTGTTCACCAGCTATAGACCATCATCCCACCTCCTTTTTTTCTTTTTCTTTTTTTCTGGTGGTGCTAGAGATTGAACCCAGGAGCATTCTACCTCCGAGCTACATTCCACTCCTATTTTATTTTGAAACAGGGTCTCACTAAATTATTGAGGCTATAGGCATGTCCCACCATGCCCTGCTCATCCCACCTCTTACTCTAAAAATTTGACCATCACCTAATATTTTTGGATAAAAGTGTCAAATAGCTATAGGTAGAAATCACATAATAGCCTCCACAAGTTTTGAAAAGATTAATAAGAGAAAAGGGGAAATGTACTAGTGGATTTAAATGATCAGCGAGACAGTATAGGAGAACCATTTTCTTACAAGTGAAATATATATTTTTTTGTACTAGAGATTGAAGCTCAGGGCAACTCTACCTTCATGCTACACTCCCAGCTCTCATTTTTTGTTCTGAGACTGGGTTTCCAACCAGCAATTCTCCTTTCTCAGCCTCAGAAGTATTGGAGTTACATGTGTATTCCACCACTTCCAGCTTATAAGTAAAATGTTTTTAAAATCGAGTGTAACCTGTAAAATTACTAGAGAGGGAAGTAAATATCATCAATACGTTTTTTTTTCTAATTTCGTGGTTTTAAAGCATTTTTTCAATAAAAAGTACCCAGAAACTTTACCTTGATTCCTTGATTTTCATTTTACTTTTATGAAGAGAAAATTCTTCATGCTATCCAGTTGTATATTCTTCTGAAAAGGTTTTGGGGGGAAAAAACAGTACTTATAATCATTGTGAGCTTTTGGTCGTGCTTATCTTTTGCTATAACTGGTCCTTTGGTGCCCTCTGGTGGTATTAGTTGGTAAAAACAAGTGGTAGTCTTGTCTACCCAGTTTATAGCATTTCTCTCTCATTGCCATCTAAAATGTACCTTGTGCAATACTGATCCACGAAGAAAAATTGCCCACAAGAATCAGTGTACACTTCTCAGCTTATTTAATCTTGCCTTACATAAAACTAGTTAAAACCTCTGAGAATGTTAAGAGAGAGTAACACCTAACTCCATAAACAAAGGAGGTTCAAAAATCAGTGCCATAGGAGGGAAATACAAATCTTTAAGAGTAAGACTAACAGAGCCACTTATCACTTCTGTGTGCACATTCTCAACAAATTATCTCAAAATGAAACAAGTAAATTGAAGTCACTGGAAATCGGATGAAAAACAAAGCTATTCATAGCAGTAAGAAAGAATGTCATTTTTTCTGGACAGTCTGAACTACAAACTGGTTGCCAACAGTAGATGGCATGGCCCTGTGCTATAAAATTGTCTATTATTTTAACTTTCATCCTTTCCTTGTCTTCACATTTCTGTACTTTGTAAATAGCATCGTGTTAGTCCTTGCATCACTGTGAACAAAATGCCTCCCAGCACAACTTGGAGGAGGGAGATTTATCTTGGCTCATGTTTCAGAGGTGCAGTCAGTGAGTGTCTGGCTCTAAGGCTAAAGGTCACTGCAGAAGGGCGTGGCCGAGGGAAGATGCTCAGCTCTTGTCAGGCAGAAGCAGAGGAAGAGGGGAAGGGGAAGGACAGATAGAGTCCACAGGCCACAGCCCAGTGACCTAGGTCCGCAAGCCATGACCCACCTATCGTTTTTACCACCTCCCAGTAAGTCTTCCAAGTATTAATCCATCAAGGGGATTAATCTGCTGATCAGATCACCTTCTAAGGCTTTCCTCTCCTCTCAACATAGTTTATTGTCTCATGCGTGAGCTTTTGAGGGGATGTTAAAGATCTAAACCCTAACAAATATAAAAGTCGGATTTTTTTAATCCATTCTGGTAAATTTTTTGCTAGTTATAGTGATTACCAATATATTTAGACTTATTTCTTCCCTCTTACTTTGTACTTTATGATGCATTTCAAAGCTTGTTCCTTCCCTTGTTTTATTTTGAACTCATTGGACCTTTTTTTATTTTTCATTCAGTGATTAAAAACATTTAACTTTGAAATATTACCGTGCCTATGTAATAAATTCTTAGGTTAATGAATGGTTTGTAAGTTAATACTTTAAGAATGGAAAGTCATAGGAGGAACTCCAGGTGAAAAAAGAGATACTATAGAGGAGCAAATAAGACAACCTAACTGTGGAGATGGGAGGTGGGGAGAGGGAAATGCTTTAAAGCGCACGATGTACTTATTCATATTGAAGTCAACACTAAACCAAGCATGGGAAGGAGGGACAGGGAGGGGGAGAGGTGGGGACTGTGTGGGGGCTGGCTGGGTGATGTATGCATTTATGCCTACACAAGTTTTTTTTTTACCCCAATATGATCTATAAGTACAATTCACCAATACAAAAATTAGAGTAAAAAAATTTTTAAAAATAGCATTAAAATTGAATTTAAAAAAAGAAAGAAAGTAATTTCAAGGCCCTTTAATGACATTAAGTTGTATGTGAGAATCTACTATTAAAAAAAACAACCAGCTGGGCGTGGTGGCATACTCTTATAATTCCCACCCTTGGGAGGCGGAGACAGGAGGATTGCACAGGTTCAAAGCCAGCTGCATGTGCGCTGGCTTAAGAGAACCTGTTTCTAAATAAAAGTATAAAAAATAGATCTGGGAATGTAGTGTGGAGATAGTAGGGCTTCCAGGAACCCCAGTAGCACAAACAAACAAACAAAACCAAACAAAAAAAAATTGGAAAGTATTAAGAAGGTATATCCTTGGGCTGGAATTTTTCTTTTTTCTCCCCACTATCATATTCCCAGTTCCTAGAAATGTACCAGGCCATACATGGAGGACATCTTAATTATGTGCTGTCCTTGTCCATTATTTTAGTTTTTTTTTAAAATTTAACACATTTTATTTATTTATTTTGCGGTACTAGGGATGGAACCTAAAGGCATTCTACCTTCGAGCTACACCGCTAGCCCTAGTTTTTTATTCTTTATTTTGAAATAGGGCCTCACTGAGTTGCAAAGGACCTCACTAAGTAGCTGAGGCTGTCCGCGAACTACGTGCAATCTTCCTGTCTCAGTCTCCCAAGAGCTGGGATTACAAGCATGCCCACCACGCCTGGCTAATTTAACACATATTTGACATCATTTTCATCATCACTACAAACACCTTGTTTAGATTTTCTTCTATATTTAACATTTATTGGCTCATCATTACTTCTTGCCTTTCACATCCTTTGTGAAGTCCATTTATTAGAAATTTCTTTGCTAGAGAATTGATGATGGTAACAATCTTAATTTTTGTTTCTCAAAAAAAGTTTTGTGCTGGGTGTGGTGGCACATGCTTGTAATCCCCATGCTTGGGAGGCAGAGACAGGAAGATTGCACTGGTTCGAAGCCAGCCTCGCTGGCTTAAGAGTCCCTGTTTCCAAATAAAATATAAAATAGGAATGGGAGTATAGCCCGGAGGTAGAAGGGTTTCCAGGAATATAATCATTTTATCTTATGCAGAATGCCTGTGGTTTCTTATTAGGTCTTTATTTCCTTTTTGATCTAAGTTGTAGGTTTTTTTTTTTTTTTGTCCATGAATTAATTTTTTGGGACTCCAGAAAATTTTCACTTCAAATATTGCCACTCTTCTTTTTTCTCTCCTTATAATATTCTAATTATATATGTTACATCTCACTCTATTTTCCATGACTTTAATTTTCCTTTTTTATCTTTACATCTCTATGCTATTATTTATTTGTTTATCTTGGTTTTTCTCTTGGTTCATTTTGAATTATTTTCTTCAATTTTTGTTTTCTAGACCACTACTTCTGTTTTCAGCTACATTGAATCTGTCAGTTTTCTCACTCATGTAATTATTATTATCTTATTTCTTAAAATTGTTTTTATTTAAAAATTTTCTTGATCTCTCTTTTGTAGTCTCTTGGTCCTTGGTCAATTATTTAATCCCATCTTTTATTTTTTTATTTTTATTTTTATTTTTTTTATTTTGTATTGGTGCAATGTATTCATACATCATAATGGTATAAAGAAAATATTTTTGTAGACATACATGCACACATCGCCCAGTTAGCCCCTACCCGATCCCCACCCCATTCCCTCCTCCCCATCCCTCCTTCCCATGCTTGGCTTAGTGGTTGACATCTAGTTTTATAGCAATTTATCCAATATTAACGATGATAATCTCACAAAACAGTTTCATTTGTCTGATACCAAGTTTTTGATGACTAAAAGATAACATTTCAATATTTCTTTTTACTCTCTTTCTTACCAGAGAATATTTTTTTCTTTTCTTTTTTTTTTAGGTGAGGCTATCATACATTTATTTATTTATTTTTCAGAAAAAAATCTATCCTGATATGGAATATGGACTCTAGATACCCAAAACAATCTCAAAGAAGAACAAAGCTAGAAGATGTATATTTTCTGATTTCAAACCATATAAAGCTACAATAATTGAAACAGTGTAGTACTGTTCCAGAGGCAGATATATAAACCATTGGAGTTAAATAAAAGCCTAGAGATAAATTCTTCCCTATATTGTCAAGTTATTTTTGACAAGGTTTCCACAAACATTTGGTGGAGGAAATAATAATCTTTTAACTAAATATTGCTGAAAAATAATAATTACATGAAAAATAATAAAATTGGACCCTTACCTAACATATTTACAAATATTAACTCAAAATAGATAAAAGACCTAAATATAAATCTTAAGATTATAAACTTTTAGAAGAAAATCTGGGTCATAAAACCTCACAACATTGAAATTGGCAGTGTTTTCTTGGGTATGATTTCAATGGCGCAGGCAACAAAAGGGTAAATAAACTCCCTAAAAAATAAAAAAAAAATTGTATATCCAAAGACAATGTAAACAGAGTTAAAATTTACTGATAGAATGGGATAAAATATTTCCAAATGCTATATCTGAAGGTATATTAATATTCCAACTAGAAATCCTAAAATTTAGCAACAATAAAAGCAAACAATATAATTTAGAAATAGATAAAAGACTAACATAAATAATGAATCTCCAAAGATAACCAATCTTAGTTGTTAGTTGGATGGAAAATCTTGATTCTCTGGTTCTGGTGTGTGTTACCTATTTCTTCTTTGTAGTTAATCTCTTTGAGTATTTTCTCTAGCGCTGGTTTTGAAGACATAAATTCCTTCAGTTTCTGTTTGTCGTGGAAGCTTCTTATTTCCCCATCTAATTTGATAGAAAGTTTTGCTGGGTAGGAAATTTTTGGCTGGAAGTTGTTTTCTTTCAGAGTTTGGAATATGTTACTCCAAGCCTTTCTGGCTCTCATGACTTGGTTTGGGAAGTCTGGAGTGATTCTAATTGGTTTGTCTCTGAATGTCACTTGGCCCTTTGTTTTTGTTGCCTTTAAGATTCTCTGCTTGGCTTCCACATTGGTCATTTTGACAATTATGTGGCGTGGGGATCCTCTTCTCTGATCCTCTCTAACGGGAGTTCTATAAGTTTCCTGGACCTGTGTATCGACCTCTTGCTCTATGTTTGGAAAATTTTCTGCTATTATTTCCTTGAAAAGATTGTTAATCCCTTTGGTTTCACCTTCTTTTCTCTCCTCTATTCCAATTATTCTTAGGTTAGCTCTCTTAAAATGGGCCCATATTTCTTCAGTGTCAGATTCCTGCTGTCGGATTATTTTTTCTAAATTAGAAACTATGCGTTCATTTTTTGAATGATCATCTTCTAGGAGCGAGATTCTATTCTCCATGTGGTCTAATCGGTTGTTTGTACTTTGAATTGAGGCCTTTACTTCATTAATTGCATCCTTTATCTCTCTTTGGCTCTCTCTGAATTCTTTTCAAAACACCTCTATTATTTCTACAGTTATTTTCCTGATCTGATCTTCTATAAATCTCTGCATTTCTGTTTTATCAGGTTCTGATGTTGTGGGGTTGTGGGCATTCATTGCTCCATTGTTATTTCTCTTTCCCATGATTTCGGAAGTTTGTGCCTTCTCTGGGTTGTTCCCTGGGTCACTACAATTTCACTTAAGTTGCTGTGGATCTCGAGACTATGGTATCTCAGTTCCCACTACACCTCTACTGGGTTGTATTGCAGAGACTCAGACCGTGGGAGTCAATCGAGGCTGCTTTAGACCATGGGGGGTGCCAGGTTGGGCGTTCTCCTATGGTGTGATATCTCTGCCACCACCACTCCCCCACTGGGTCAAGTCCCTGGGAGTACAGTACTGGGATTTCTCCTCTAGGGGCCGCAATTTGACGCACTGTTGAGTGCGTAGATGGAGCTGTCGTGGACTCGGTGAATTCGCTGCTGCTGCTGCCGCTGGTAGTCATATGGCGCCCCTGCCACACCCTCGGCCGTGAGGCTGGCGTATTTCTTTTCTGTTTTTGTACTCCACTCTGAGTCCCTGCAGGGTGCGCTGAGCCCAGCCCCTGGGAGCTTTAGGTGCTCTCTGCACCGAGAAATCTGCCGAATCCCGCCCGGCTGTTCCGCAGCGGCTCACCTCGGCTTGCTGTCCGCCGCTCCTCTCTGGAGCTTGGTAGGCTGTTGAGTGTGTTGGTCTGGTGCCGCCCGGTGAACTCGCCACTGCTGCCAGCAGTAAGGCACTGCTGCTGCGTTCTCAGGCGTGAGGCCGTTGTATCTCCTCACTGGTTTCTGAGCTCCGTTATGAGTTCCCTTCCTCTCTGGAGCTGGTGCTGCAAGGCAAATTGGCGCCCACCGCTTCACGCCGTGGCTCCAGCTGCAGCACTGTGGTCTGTTTTCTGGTGTCTCGTTTTTCCAGCCCTCTTTTTCTCTGTCCCTTAAAATTACATTTTTTGTTTCTCTGCTGATGGTGTTTTCTGGCTATGAAAGGTGCTGATTTTGTGGTAATAGAGATTGGTTGTTAGAGGGGTTCGTAAGCCCCGTTTTGCTCCGTCGCCATCTTCCCGGAAGTCCCTAATCCCATCTTTTATATTAGAACATTTTGTGCATTGTAATTTTTTATTTTGTGTCTGAAAATTCTAATATATGAAGACTCTTATCTTCTACTGACTTTCATAATATTTATTTTTTGTGTACTTTTCAAAGTTATGATCTCACATCTGGTAAGCCTCACTCTAAAAAGGCTGAGCACCTAAACTGGTGATTTTGCTCAAAGCAGAACTTGTATTGCTTCTGCCTTGGGCCAGTTTACTCACACATTTTCAAGGGCCATGGTCACTCCCACCCAGCCCCTCTCCCGTTCTGTGGACCTCTTTAATTGAAGGTCTTTGTCCTAACTGTGGAGGAGAAGAAAGGTTACAGGTACAAGGTGAACCAAGAGAAAAATATGCTGGGAAATCAGGATACTGAAATGCCTCCAAGTACTTGTGATAAAAGCTAGCAAAAATATTTAAAAGCTCCTGAATCTATAATATGATTTTTTTCTATTTCTGTTTCTTCTTCGGCTAATTACTTTACCATGAATACTATGATTTAGATGTGTTCACCAAATTCATGCATGAACACTTACTCCCCAGTTGAACAGTGCTGGCAGGTTGGCCTTTTGGGATGTGTTTAGATCAGGGCTCTGCCCTCATGAATGAGCTCAAGCCATCACTAAGGGCCCTCGTTGCTGCTGCCGTCATCCCTGCCAGGTGAGGACAGTGCTCCTCTCCTCTGGAGGATGCAGCAGCAAACTGCCATCATGGGGCAAGGTGACTGAGCCCTCGCCAGACAGCCCTTGAACTTAGACTCCCAGCCTCCTGACCTGTGAAAAATATCTATTTCTTATATATTATCCAGTTTCAAGTATTTTGTTATAATGGCCAAAATAATCTAAGACAATTTCCTTTGCTGATAATGTCCCATGATTTAAAAATATATTTTAAATGGGATGTGGTGGCAAACACCCACAATCCCAGTACTTGGGAAGCTGAGATAGGAGGATCACAGGTTCAGGGACAGCCTCAGCAACTCAACAAGGCTCTCAGCAACTCAGTGAGACCCTGTTTTCAAATAAAAAATAAAATGGGGCAGAGGGTGTATAGATAGAGTGCCCATGGATTCAATCCCAGTAAAACACCACACACATAAACACACACACACACACACACACACACACACACACATACACCCCAAAAAGATATTTCAAATTTTCAAAAATTAATTACTTTTGTCATATAGTAGAAAGTCTGACATTTTGTGACATTTTGTGGATTAGCTACTCTTGGTCTTGGTTTCCTATTTATCTATCTATCTATCTATCTATCTATCTATCTATCTATTTACTATTTTGTGCTGAGAATTGAACCCAGGAAGGTTCTACTTCTGAGCTACAGACCTAGGGATGTGTGTATGTGTGTGTGTGGTACTGGGGTTCCTGGAAATGCTTCTACCTCCAGGCTACACTACAAGACCTATTTTATATTTTTATTTGAAAACAGGGTCTCTTAAGCCAGCGAGGCTAGCTTCGAACCAGCGCGATCTTCCTGTCTCCCCTCCCAAGCACTGGGATTACAAGCATGCACCACCACAACTTGCCTGACCTAGGTATATTTTATTTTGAAATAGAGTCTTGCTAAGTTGCAGAGATCCTTGATAAATTGCTGAAGCTGTCCTTGTACCCCTGGTCTTATCTCAGCCTTCCAAGTACTGAGATTACAGACATTCGCCACCATGCCTGGCTTGGTTTCCTTATTCTTAAAACAATACCCACCCTATGATGTTATTGCAGAGTTTGAGGCAATGCATTTAAATTTTCAATTGTAGGATCTCTTCTATAATAATCATGCATATAATGTTTTCTTTCTTTTCTTCCCTTTATATTTCACTCCTATGATGATAGCTAAATACTTGGGAAACTGCAACAAATTACCATTTAGATTTGGAGGCCTGTAAAGTAGGGAGCAGATGACCCATGGAAGAAGCAAGAAGACAAAAAAGGAACAAAGGAGAAACTCCTTGATACAATTGAAATTAGATGGTTGGTCTCCTAGCAACCATTTAGATCAATCAAATCAGGATATAAACCCAACACCTCATTTCTTTAGACACCAATTCTTTAGGTGTTTTCCTTGTCTTGGGAAACCACTTTATCTTCATTCAATCATCAAGAAATACCTCCACAGGTGGAAGTGCATGAATACCAGGGTGTTTACCGACCACTTTATGCACAGAATCCTGTTTTATGATGGGAAGGGGAGCTCCCTGGTCAACAGACATTATTTTAGGCAAAGAAGGGCATTGTTGAAATTGTTTTACAGATGAAGTAGTTGCAGTAAGCGAGGCTAAATATCCACTGTTGCCTTGTTTAGCCAATGTGCGGTGGGGTCACATCTCACGCAAAATGTACACAGTATCTTCAGGGCACGTGGGAATTGGAGAACACAGAGACAGAGTAATGCGCTCACTTATTTGCTTCTAAAATATATATATTTTTTCAGAACTGGGGATTGAACCCAGGGGCATTCTACCTCCGAACTACACCCCCAGTCGGATTTTTTATTCTTTATTTTGAAACAGGGTCTTGCTAAGTTGCAGAGAGCCTCACTAAGTAGCTGGGGCTGTCCATAAAACTGTGATCCTCCTCTCTCAGCCTCTCAAGTATAAGCATGTGCTGCCACACCCTGCTTAGTATATTTAAATGTATTTGTGTTTACTCAATTAGATGTATTTGTGAGTTGCCTTATATACTTTACGGTTAAGTGATCATGCACTTTGCATCAGAGTTGCCCTGGTAATGCTGCAAACATGAATAGTCCTCAAATGTCTGTGGTTTAATAACACATGTTTATTTTTTTATTAATAATACATATCATAGAGGGTAGAAGGTTCTGACTTTTGTAATCTAGCCCCTGACCTTGGTACTGAAGAATTAATCTAAGCATAAACTTCTAGGATTTCTGAGGTTAGAAAAGAGAAAAGGAAGGAGGAGTAAAGGAAGAGGAGATGGAGAAGGAGGGGGAAGAGGAGATGGTAAATCAGATAGTGCCAGTCTTTCAGGCCATCTTTGATTATGAGGATTATTTACGATCTATACAATAAGAGTGGTAGATAGTTTTCAGCTATCTTTCACTTCTGAAATCCCAGTAGGTCCCCATTCTTTTTTATTTTGACCTTGGTTGCCATGAGACATAAGTAACAAATCTGTGTGTTCCTGGAGGGACTTCTTTTTTGGTGGTGCTTTGTCAAAATGTCAGTTATTTATATCCACTAACTTGGCCTTACTCCTACCCAAAATTAGCTTAGGAAAGAATTTATTACTCTTCATAGTGAGAAACATCTTTTTAATGAAGAAGCAAGAATGGGTCGATCTAGAAGCGTGTAGAACATGAGCCAGGCAGCATTTAGGAAAAAAGAATATCAGAAGACAAGCCAGGTATGGTAGCATATGCCTGTAATCCCAGTCCTTTGGAGGTTGAGACAAGAGGATTGCAAGTTTGAGGCCATCCTCAGCAACTTATCAAGACCATCAGCAACTTAGTAAAGCCCTATTTCAAAAACAAAATAAAGCTGGGTGTGGTTGCTCACATTTTTAATCCCAGTACTTGGGATTACAGAAGGATCTGATTTCACAGCCTCAGCTACTTGGTGAGGCCTTCTGCAACTTAGTGAGACCTTGTTTCAAAATAAAGAATAAAAAAACTCTTGGTGTATAGATCAGAGGTAGGATGCCCCTGAGTTCCATCCCCAGTAACACACACACACACACACACACACACACACACACACACACACACACGAGAGCTGGGGGGTAGGTCAGACGTAGGATGTCCCCTGGATTCAATCACCCCAGATAAAAATAATAACAAAGAAATATCAAGAGAGAATAAGTTGGTATAGTACTGGGTTTTAGTTCAGTGTTCGTCCGCAAACTATAAGAGTCTGTGCAAGACTACTGAGAATACACTGCAGCAGAGTAGAAAATAGAAAAAATCTAAATTAAGAATAAGAGCAATTGACAAAAATTGTGTGAATGAGTGATAGATACATGCACATAAAATCTATCTCCGTTCAAGGAAGTAGAAGTCTGAGAACTGTTTCATACTTCAGATGAATGAGCTGAAACCCCGTATTCCTTGGCTATAAGCAACGGGACTGTATGCTAATCCAGGTCAGTGTGATTTTGTAGCAAATGGCTTTTCTAATTCTTCAGGGAGAAGTATTACTTCAGCTAGGCCACTTTGTCTTAGCTAAAGAACACTTATCAATGTCCTGTATTATGAATGCTTAATTGTAAAGAATAAGATTATGTCTGAGCTGAGTGGTGTGTGTCTTTAGTCCAACTACTCGGGACACTAAGGCTCGAGGATCATTGGCTCGAGGCCAGCTTCCACAAATTAAAAAGACATGTTCCAAAATAAAAAAAGGTTGTGGGTGTATCTCAGATGTAGACCACCACTGAGTTCAATTTCCAGTACAAAAAAAAAGAAGATTATACATGATCAGATACTTTATATATTTATAACTCAGTATAGCCCATTAATATTCGGGTTATTTTCAAGCATAGAATTTTGTGGTAAATAAATATTTATTTCAAGGATATTCCCATCAGCCCATGGACCATTAGATTTGTTTTTGGTAGGAACTGGGAAGAACAACAATTATAATGGAAAACTAGCATGAACCATTCACTAAATATGAGAAGTCAAGCTACAGAATTTCTGGCTGGTTTCCACTAGATGATGCTATTGAGTACAAGATTCAACCTGCTGCTTATTTTATTGCAGGGATTTGACTAATTATAGAACACTTTTATATTGTCACATTTTAAAATATCCAGACTATTATTATTAATTTTTAGGTAAGATTATAAAAATTTGCAATCTCTAGAAATTTGAAAATATTATTACTGCTTAAAACTGTCAGGATATCTGATAGTAAACATTGTACTTCATATAAATGATCTTTTACTATTAAAACATAGATTTTTGGATCGGAGTTAGGAAACACGCCTTTAATTTCAGTACTTGGGAAGCTGAGAAAGGAGAATCTCAGGTTTAAGGACAGCCTCAGCGAGTAATGAGACTCTCATCAACCTAGCAAGACCCTGTTTCAAAATAAAGAATAAAAAATAGAGCTGAGGGTGTAGCTAGGAAGTAGAATGTTCCTGGGTTCAATTCGTAGTACCAAACACACAAGAAAACCATTGTTTGTTGTCATTTTTAATGTGTTTTAAGTTATTACTGGAGATATTTATCTTCTCAGGCAAAATATAGATTTTATTTTTGGCTATCCAAAGAATAGGATGAAATGATAAAAAGATAAAGTTTTTCAGGCAAGATAACATTTTGAATGGGTCTATTTCTGTATAAAAGTAGACTACTTGTGATGACAGATGTTCATGTCAATTGCCATGAGACATTACGAACAAAAACAAAAATTCAGAAAAATAGATAACACTTCTTTCAGTTAGTGAATGAATTCTAATATATAGCTAATTATACATATTCTTTGGCTGTGTTTGTTATGTCAGAATAATGACAAACTAAAGAATGCAGTGTTTTTCTGTGTCACATCCATAACTAGATGGACAGCTGAAAGAGATCTTAGAAATTATCTAATCCATCTCCATCATGCTAATGAAGAAACTGAAGGTACCAACCACATTTTCAACTGCAAGAAAGATGTGTTCCCTTGCCTTTTACCTGGGTACTCTCTTCTTGTCATTCTTTGTGGTGCTGGGGATTGAACCCAGAGGCATTCTACCTTTGAGCTACACCCCCACTCTGATTTTTTATTCTTTATTTTAAAACAGGGTCTCAGTAAGCTGTAGAAGGCATCACTAAATAGCTGAGGCTGGCCAAGAACGGAGATCCTCCTGTCTCTCTCAAGTACTGGGATTACAAGTGCGCACCACCACACCTGGCTCTGTCTGTATGTCTTTAACAAAAACTTGTTTATAGAAAGTATCCAAAAGCAGGCCTTCACTTAGTGTTTGTGGATTTCTAATGCCATTAATAACATTTGTACAATTAAAATGTGGCATGAGCTAGGCATGGTGTCACACTCCTATAATCCCAGTATCTGGGAGCCTGAGACAGGAGGATCGTATGTTAGAGGCCCGAGCAAGGTAACTTAGTAAGACCCTGTTTCAAAATAAAAAAATAAAATAAACATAGGGGTGTGGCTCAGAGGTAGAATGTGTGACCCAGGTTTAAGCATCAGAGCCCTCCCTCCACACACACATACACACAGAGCATGAGTGGTATTAGCAATGGCAAATACAAACATGCTATGTTCCCTGAGTTCACTTATATATTAAAAAGTGCAAACAACAGAGTCAGGTAGAACTGAGTAGTGAATGACACTTCCATTGCTTACAACCTTTAAAGAAAACTGGGGCAGGTTTCTGCTCCTTCCTGATGCTCCGACTCCTCATTTACAAGATGGTGTTAAGCTCTGCTCACAGAGGCATGCATGTGTAGTTGTAGCCATTTGGGAGGCCAAGGCAGGAGGATGGCTTGAGCCCAGGAGGTTGAGGCCAGCCTGGGTACTATAGTGAGACCCTATATTACAAATACTATAAAATGGAGCTAAAATACCTACTCATGGGATTGTACTGCAGATTGAAGGAAATAGCACAGCAGGTGGATCCATAGTGATTCCTCTACTTCATTAAGAACTCATGGGCAGCCGGGCGTGGTGGCACACGCTTGTAATCCCGGCGATTGGGAGGCAGAGATAATCCCCGCGATTGGGAGGCAGAGACAGGAGGATCATGCAGGTTTGAAGCCAGCCGTGCTGGCTTAAGAAACCCTGTTTCCAAAATATATATATGTTAGGTCTGGGAGCGTAGCCCAGAGGTAGAAGGGTTCCATAAGGAATTCATGGCCATATCCTTACCTAGGCTTGGTGTAGCACACCAGTAATTCTAGCACCTGGGAGGCTGAGACAGAAGGCTCTCAGCTTCAAGGAGAGCCTCAACAGCTAGCAATACTCTCAGCAAGATAGCAAGGTCCTATTAAAAGAAAATCTGGGGGCTAAGTTGTATTCTGATCTTTCCAATGATCAATTCTGATTAACTTTTTGGCTCTGAATTGGCAAAGCCCAATTGATTGGTTGCCTAAACCTGGCCATTTTCAAGTTCATAATAACTCATAGACTACAGAAATCACCAAAAAGATGTAGAAAATCTCAGTCAACTGATACATGCTTTTCATAGAGGTTGTTTGCCTGTTCCAGGACTGAATCTGTGTTGGCTGGACTCACCAGTCACACAACAACGCAGTCACACACGGTAATCCTCATTCGATCCTCTTCCTTTTCTATTCCTAAGGATTTATAGTAACACAATGTCACAGATGGTAGACACTGATGAATTCTAACACTGTGAGCATGTATACACTTGAATTGTTTTCTTTTCATTTCTCTTATATTCCAGCAGGTGTCAGCCATTCTCTTTAAATACTCAACGTTTAGTCTCACCTGCCTATAAAGAGAAATCACCTTTAGTTATGCCAAAGTGACAAGTTTGTTGATCTGTAACCATAATGATGCTCCTCATTAACCTGTCAAGCACTTGAGACTTTCTTTGCATTCGAGCAAGGATGAACTTTTGTTATCTCATTTAATTTTTTTTCAAAAATCTCCATTCTAGAAAATAAATGAGAAAATAGGGAAGACACGCAGGGAATTTAAATTTGATTTTGTGGTAAAATAATTTGTACTTGCATGAGAAATATGAAACATTCCTTTATGCCAGTGTATGTTTATTATTTCACTCTAGAGTTTAAATATAAAAAAATCTGTATATTTGCACCATCTATATTTGTGCAGATATATGCAGAAACAATGTGATTTTTAATCATTGCTGTCCATGCAAAAGCTGTCATTATACCAGCCAATGATTCTAGCATAGGGTTGTTAGCTAAGAGCCACTTTCATAAAAGCAGAGTAATTTTTGTTCAGTTTCTAAAAGTGAAGAAAGAAGATTATAAACTTTAAAGGAAACTATAGTGGCTGGGCATGGCGGCACACATTTGTAATTCCAGTATTAGGAAGCTGAGACAGTAGAATCACAGGTTTGAGACCAGGTTTAGTAGCCTAGAAAGACCTTGTTTCAAAAGAAAAGAGAGTAATTCCAAAAGCCAATGTATTCTCAGATATCTCTCAAACTATCTTAGTGTCTTAAACCTACTTTTCCTTTTAATAGTGATTAGTAGCCAAACCTCAAAGAGCATGTCCATTATATAAGGGGGCAATATTGACAGGCTTTTATTTTCTTGGTAAATCCTGAACTTATTGGGGGGAAATTGACAATTTCTCTGCAAGCTTTTGTGATCCCTGTCCTTAAATATATTTTACACATTTAGTCTGGCTAAATGTTGTATTTCAAGATAGGCCTTCTGCTCTGGTCTGGTGGCTTTCCCTACGGAAATAGGGGGACATTAAGCCACTGTGCTTCTCCAAGGGACTCACCTAGATCTGCTTCCAAGATCTTCATGGTCCATATGTCACTTGCAACCAGGTGAAATAAAAATTACTACACTTCACTGGACTTATTGAGAACTTTTTGTTATTACATAGCTGTTAGGTACACAAGCCAATGATAAGTGGTGTATATTAAATAGTAGTTATCCACCAGGAAGCACACAGAAATAACCAGGGACAAAAAGATGCCAATCCAGAAAAAACTAGGAAAAGAAGAATTGTAGCCATACACTAATCAAATATTTAATAGCTTTATGAAAAATAGTTTCATAGTTGAATGGAAAGAAAATAATGCTATCATAAAATTCTGAAAAGCTTATGTGTGAAAATTTCATGACGATAGTATCTAGAATAGATTCTTTTGAAACTTTTTATACTCGATCTTTTCCTCATGGGTTTGGTAATATTTTTAATGTTTCATTATTAATGAATACATCAGACTTTAGAAGGTAAAAGAAGAGTGTTCTTGTTTCCCACTCATTCATACTTGAACCACTTTGGAAGTAACTATGTGCTGGGCATGGTGGTACACACCTGCAATCTCAGTGGCTTTGAGACCATCCTCAGCAATGTAGTGAGGCTCTCAGCAACCTAGGGAGACTGTTTCAAAACAAAAAGTCAGAAAGGAATCTGGAGGTATAGCTTGGAGGTAGAATGCCCTTGGGTTCAATCCTCAATACCACAGAGGAAGACAAAGAGGAGGAGAGAAGGAGCTAGAGGAGGAAGAGGCAGGGAAGGAGAAGGAGGAGGATGAGGAGGAAGAGAAGAAGACTAGGTAGTTAGTTAATTAAGTGACCAAGTACTTAGTTTTCCAATTTTTAGGACACACGAGAAAGTGAGCAGAAGATAACTGAAAGGAAAAGGCAAGTGGGCTGTACAAAGAGCAGGGATGAACCAGAGACACGGTGGAAATTTCAGCTTGAATAAGAGAAGAGAGTGATGTGTGTTCCCTGGGCAGGGGGGTGGACTAATGAGCTGCTGGTATCTGAGAAACATTGATTGATGAGCTTCTCTGATAATTGTTATGCAGCGATATTCCCCTAAGAAGGCAAAACTGTTATCACAGTATCAATGCACAGTAAAATAAACATGCTGCTTTTTGCGTGAATGTGATAGTTCAGTCTTAGAGATGAGTACAATGGAGGTAAATAAATTCTCTCCTTCCTATTTTCCCACATCTCCACTTTTTAAAGAGTTGTCAGGTATTCAATCATTGTCATAGTAGTATGAGACTCTAAGTCCCCATAGTTTATTATTTTCCAGTAGTGTTTTTGAAATTCAATAATTTAGAGTTCTCTTGACTCTCGGATTTACATCGCCGATGCTAGTGTTATGAGAGTTTTGTTACATTAGTCTACGCGATGAAATATGGGCTTTTAGCCTATTGTATATAAACTTGAAATTGAAACACTGCCATGATTTTTAAGAATTTTAAACTAATTTTTAAATAATAAGTTTTCTTCCCCCAAATGTTTTGCAAATGTAGCTCATATTTCTGAGGGCTGGGAATGTATATTTGCTTACAACAAGAATGTTGATGGGGACTTGGGTTTCTTCTAAGTTCAACTATTTTTCCCTCTCGGCCAACGTGTCAAGAGCTGAGCCGGGGAGAGCTGAGCTGCTGGTTGGTGGGACAGTCAATTACAACAGCACAACAAATAAAAGTCACAGGCCAGACTTCTATGACTTCCTAAGGTAGCATAAGCAAGAGGAAAAAGCTCCAACTTCCATGATGTTCCATTTTTTCCCCCATAGATGGACATTGGGCGAGGGTCAGATATATCTGTGAACCTGGAGGGAATTGTTTCACTACCACAGGTGCACTGAAAAAAAAAAAAAAAGCTTCTTAGCTGGGCATGGTGGTGCACAGCTGTAATACCAGTGTTTGGGATTACAGGTTCAAGGCCAGCCTTAGCAATTTACCAATGCCTTCAGCAACTTAGCTAAACTTGGTGTCAAAATAAAAAATAAAAGGGCTGGGGGTGTATTTTGGACCTGGTGTGAGAGGTGAGAAACAGCAGCTAAATAGGGAAGAACTAGGTGTGGCAAAGCACAAGTGCTGAGTCACAGCACTGAGTCAGAGTGTCTTCAAGATTCCTCTGCAGTAAGGAGGCCTTTCCCAGCAGAGGTGCCAGAGGACAGCCTGAGCACAAAGCTCTCCTTGAGGAGTCCTCCCAGTGCAGGTGCCCAGGCTGGAAATGCAACCCACGCAGGAGCATGTAGGGTGGGGCTGGGTGAGCGTGCTGGGTGGGGGCTAGGGTCCTTGCCTGCAGCTCTCTTCAGAGACCCCCGCTCACTAGCTGTGCTCTGTCTGGTGCCTGGAAAGCAGCTTTTCCCTGGGAGGCCTGCTGGGTAAACCTTGATAATTGCCCGCAGCTGGCCTTGAAAGACCTTATGTTGATAGGTTTTGGGCCAGGTGCTAAACTCCTCCACACCTTTTAATTTCAGTTCTCTATCACCTCATTTGGAGAATTTTTGGAATTGCCTTTACCTATCCTCCATCTCCCTAAAGATTTTCATTTTTTTAACATGACCCATCATACCCTTAATTGTCAGGTTATTGATTCCTTTATTTTGGAATCTGGAACATATCATTGTCACATCAAATCCAGACCACTCTAGCTAGCATTCAAAGCCTTTCATTTACCCCAGAGTCTTGGCTGATTCTCCTAGGCCTAGAATGTTCTGTATCTCTTATTCATGACTGATCCTTCTTAGCCCTAGTCTTTCCACCAGGCTTAGACCATCTTTGCCTATAAGCTGCACTGACCAACTTAACCTCTTTCTTTTAGAATTCAGCCAAAGACCTCTTCTCCATGAAGTCATTGCCTCCCCTCCTCCCCGATTCTCCGTTGCTGCTGCTGCTGCTCCCCGAAGGGTTTATCCTGTCTGATTACTCTTTTCTATCATGCTACTAAGATATAAGCACTTGAACAAACAGCATCGGATTGTTCCCCAGCTGTTTACTATTTTTTAGTCTCATCTAAACTTTAGGCTTTGTATTCTCACCTTGTGTGTTATGTTTGTGTGTCTCCTTGGTATCAAGCAAAATGTTGGACATTTCCCTTTATGTCATGTAATTTAACTTTCACAAAGGCCTTCCAGTTGCATAATTCTAATCATGATATGATACCAGATAAATTGAACTTCAAAAAGTTTGGGTAATTTTCTCTCTCATGCATAAGAGACCAGCAGATTGGCAGCCAAGAGCTCTTCCCAGGGCACCTGCAGTTTCTTCTACAAGATGCTGCTATTGTCTTGGAAGCACAAGCCTGGCAGGCTAAATGAAGGAAACATGGGTGGTGCTAATTCATATGTATATATTCTCTGCCTTAAGAAAAAGTGTATCTATTCATCTTCATTGATAAAGCTATTACTTCCAAGATTTTATTATTTAAAAAACCCCAATCAATCAGCAAGGCATGGTGCGTCAGGCCTATGATCAGTACTTGGGAAGCTGAGACAGGAGGATCACAGGTTCGAAGTCAGTTTCATCTACTTAGTGATGCCCTCTGCAACTTAGACCCTGTTTCAAAATAAAAAAAATAAATTAGAGCTGGGAGTATAGCTCAGAGGTAGAATGCCCCTGGCTGCATCCCCAGCAACACATATCCACACATCCTTACACAAATCAACATTTAACAATGTTATCAACATTAGAGGCAGGTCACAGAGCCACACGCCCTGCGTTTGGACTCCAGTGTCTTCACGTTTCACCCACACTGTGTGCTTTCTGTATGATCCTGATTAAGCTCCTTCAACTGCTGGGTCTTGCTTTCCTCATTTGTCAGATGACATCAGAATCCTGGGTTCTGAAATCCATTCCAAAGTTGAGGTTCTATTTTATTATTCTTTACTGCACTCTGAGTTTGTTTTATTCAAAAGAAAAAATGTAGCCAGTCTTCCTTCCTTTCCCAACATATGTCTAGTCCACATCCCATCATGGTTTCATCCTGTTAGATTTTGATCTGAGAACTAGAAATTGACACTTTACCTGTTTTCCATCATGTGACTTAAAGTGCCACATTTTTACTCCTACATTTCTCTTAAAAGGTGCCAATAAAGTATTAGTATCATTAAGTAAACAATTTAACCTGAGAATCATTATGTACTCAGGATCGTTCTTTTTTTTTTTTTTACATTTTTTTTTATCACATTGTAATTTCACATCCTAGTGTAGTTCAGAGCCATAGTGACAAAGAGGCACATAGCACTTGGTGGGCTCCCCCCGGCTCCCTCCCCACTCCCTCCTCTTCCCCTTCCCCACGCACAACACTAAGCTCCGCATTGGTATTCTCACATATGGACAAAATGTCAGTGGACGTGTTTTCTTCATTAATTCTCTCTCTCCCCCACGACCCGTCTTCCCTAGACCACCTCCCTGGCTTCCCTGGGGTGTCTCCTTCATTATCTAAAGTCCCTCTTGTATCCAGAATATTCTAGAGCTTCTGCATATGAGAGAAAATATAAGACCCCAGTATCATTTTTAAAGCCATGGCTGCTATAATTTCTGAAGTCAAATAAACAAATTGTAGGAAGTTTCCCATTTCTCCAAGTTTTAGACATGTTTTTTTAATACATACGTGTTATCGTTGCTATTGACATTTAAAGTGTGTGAAAAATGTTATCTTTATAGCAGACACCATAGAGAAATTCTCAAGCACATACATTCAGTGAAAATAGAGATAAGAGAGCTGGGCATGGTGGCACATGCCTGGAATCCTAATTTTTTTTTTTTTTTTTGAGGCTGAAACAGGAAAAATCACAGGTTTGGGACAAGCAGGAACAATGAGGTGAGACCCTGTTTCAAATAAAAAGTAAACTTTTTGGCTCAGAGGTAGAATACCCCTGGGCTCAATCTCTACTACCAAAAAAAAAAATTAGAAATAAGAACAAATTTATAGTCTTCTCAGCAGTCCAACAAAAGGAGAAAGAAGAAATGGAAATACTAATTGTATTGCTATATATGAGTCATATATGCAGAGTTATGTGCACTAGTAAAAAGTCAAGACAAAATTAGTGAAATTTTGAAGATTTATTTCCCACTATATGTTCAGTTTTTATTTTTTTTTATTTTTATTTCTTTTATTTTTTGGTGGTACTGGAGGTGGAACTCAGAAGCTTCCTACCTCCAGGCTACACTCCCAGACCTATTTTATACTTTATTTGGAAACAGGGTCTCACTAAGTTGCTGGGAGCCTCACTAATTAGCTGAGGCTGGCTTTGAACCTGTGTGATCCTCCTGTCTCTGCCTCCCAAGCGCGGGGATTATAAGCGTGCACCACCACGCCCGGCTCTATCAGTTTTTAAATATAAATTTTTTCCACTACTGTTTTTTTATCTTGAGAAAAGGGAAATGGTTCGGGATGAGGTGGTGAGAAAAGTTAAAGGAAACAATTGTAATGAGTCACAGTGTGCGTCTGTGTTTCACAGATTCCCATGTTTAGCAAAAATGCTTGTAAGAAAGTAACGAGAAAAAAACCCACTGTTTTAAAAAATATCATAGTAGCCAAGAAGAAAGTTCAAATTTTAAAGAGCACACTGAATGTCCACATCATTACCTACTGCCCCATTTCCTTGAATTATGGTCGTGTGAAATTGATTTCGCTGGAGATTGGATTCACTGGCAGTTTCCTTTCTTACAAGGTCCCACAGTTCCTTTTCCTTTCTTTAAAGAGTGAAAGCACCCCTCAGATTTATTATAACTTGTAATGTCCATCCTTACCACGGGAACGAATCTGATACAACATTTTCTTTGCTGAACAGTGGTGGGCTTTGAGACCTCCCCAATTTCTTGATGTGAACATTTCTGATAAGAGAAGCAGCGGCTGCTTTAAAACAATGCAGCCCAAGTTTACCCTGGCAAGTGGCTTTTCCTTATTGGTATGAAAACACAGCTGGACTTTCTGTTTACCAGGGTTCTGTACCATCAAAGCTTTGGATTGGTGATCTGGCTAACAAGCATTTCTCCTGATGATAAAGTGGAAACTTCCCTGTACTCTGAAATGAAACAGACTTTCTCTTGGGAAGCTGGGCCCTGACAAATAGATTTCCTTTTTCTCTTGCTAACCTTTTCTCCTTTCTGCATATGGCTCTCATTAGGACAAAGCACAGCCTTGGAGACATTTGTTTTCTAATAAATATGGTAACTTCCAGGTGAAAGTATAGAGTTTTTAAAGACAATCTCATATTAGTCCTTTCTTAGTGATTACAAAGATTTACAAGCAAAGCTGCCTGTCTACATGGTTAACCTGCCATCAAGCATATAAATGTATCTACCCATCTTTCCAATGATATGCCACTGCTTTCTTACTAAGTTCCTTATTTCTTTTTATTAAAAGAAATAAATAATCCCAGTTTTAACTGTAAGTATATTAATGTTTGCAAATCTACCCCTAACATTAGCAGAGTCACAAGCAAAAGAAAAGAATGTAAGACAACGTAATATTTGGCTAGATATCTAGTAATTGTAAGACAAGCTAATAGCAACTGAAGTAAAACATGTCCCTCTTTCCTGTCTTAAGAAACTTATCTTCATTATGACTTGGAAGTGCTGATTTGGGTTTAAAGTTTTTGGTCCATTCTAAGTGCTGAGTAGGAAAGAGATGGTACGAGGTGAGAATTGGCTTCTGACTTGTGACTTGTCTTTTTCCTTTCCCACCCTCAGTTCTGTGCTCACCAGGAGAGGCTTCAGATGCACTGTGCACACTCTTACCTAGCTGCCTTCCTAAGCTCAGTCCATACATCTACTATCAAACAAACAGCTGCTCCTAGGACCTTTGAGTATGGACACTAGTGGTAAGTAAGTCACTGTGGGGAGAAGGTCCAAACACATCCAGAAAAAAGCTTTGGGCCATGAAAGCAGGGGCTTGGGAACTGGTGTATGTTTAGCATCATCTGAAAGGTTAGTATAGCTCAGTGAGGGACAGTGATAAGGTTCCCTTGATTGAATATAATACTCAGTTCCTGGAAAGGCACAGCCAGGGAAACACAGTGTCCAGGAGAGGGCGCCAGTCGCTTCACTCATTGCTACACAGATTTAATGAATTTATATATGAAAGTATAATGAAAGTATATATATATATATATATATATATATATATATATATATGTGTGTGTGTGTGTGTGTGTGTGTGTGTGTGTGTGTGTGTGTGTATGTATATAACCAAGCCATAAGTTATTGTTTAAATTCACCTTTAATTTAATTTGGGCCACTAAGTAGAATAGATATAATACATGGATATTCACATAATTTCATTTAGGAGCGTGATATCCTGTCCCAGGTAACAATCCCATCTACATGGCACATTCAAATTTTGAAGCCATTTCTATTTTTGAGACTCTAAGACACAAAGAAGATAATCTTTTTTTACACATTATATCCATATTCTTAATAGTAGTTTAGTCATTTGGTTAGTCAAATTATTGAGCATCTCTATTGTGCTAGACATCGTTCTGGGCACTGGGCAATCCTTGTCTGACTATAACTATGGAGATAAACAAAACACAGACCCCAGGCTCTTGATGCTCAGCATTGGAGGAGATACTCATGATGGCATGTGGTAAGTGCTATGTAAAGGGATTTAACAAATTCCTGGGGTCAGGATAATGCGAGAGCTAAGTGGATGGGCTTCACATTGAGAGATTTCTTTGTATGATTTGTAATTTTACCACTTTCTAGCTTAAGTTGCTCAATCACATGACTTTATTTCTTTATCAGTGAGATGGATTGTGATGACAAAACATTAGATATAAATATAGTCCTTACTCTGTGCCACACACTTGGTATATATTACAACAAACTTGGAGGATATTATTTTTAGGCCCATTGTACAGAGGGAGAGATTGAAAGCATAGAGGAATTATTTAAGGTACTAAAGATCACATAGTGAAAATGAATCCATGGTGACAACCCAAGTAGTTCGGCTCCAGCATCTATCTCATAACCTCTATTCTATACTTCCTTCTAAGGAAAATTATTATTTCCTGACATGTAGGAAGAGCTCAGTGCCCCCAATTATTATAACTATTGCTAGTAACTGTACCCAGATAAGGGGGGAGGCAGACATATAAGGAAAGGTCTCACACCAGCAGTAATGAAGAAATTGAACTTGAAGAAATCATGGGTAAGCCAGGAAATTAAAAGAAATCATGTGCACAGGGTCAGAAGAAACAAGGGTAATACTGAAAGGAGACTGAGAAGGGAGTCACAGGAAATGGGGACCCATGTGTGGAGCATCATATGTACCAAACCAAGGAATTGGTCTTTATTGTATAAGAGTTTGGGAAGTTAACAATATTTAACTAGGGAGAACATTATGCTAGGTGAGATTATTCAGTCACAAAAAATAAGAAATCGGATACTCTCCCTAACATGTGAAATCTAGGGAGGAAATGGGTCATAGGAGGAAGTCTAGACTAAGAAGGAGATACTATAGATGAGCAAATAAGGCGATCTGCGGGAATGGGAGGTGGGAAGATGGAAATTCTCTAATGTTCATGATGTACATTAACAAACATATCAAAGTCATTCACTAAGCCAAACATGAGAAGGAGAGAGGGGGAAGGAATGGAGCGAGAGTCCGGTAAGGGCTAATTGGGTGATGTGTGCATGTATCTCTCCACCATCTTGTACTCCATTAAGATGTATGACTACAATGCACCAACAAAAAGTTAAAAAAAACCTTTAACTAAGGAAATGATATTAAGTGACTCCTGATCAATGTGATAATTTCTCATGAATAATGGAAGATAACTTTAATGATTTGTAACTCCTGCATGCGCGAATCATTTAATTCTTAAAGTTGAGGATCATGGTTGCCATCTAGAAACCAGCCATACATTAAGCAGAAAAACAAAATAGTTTTCAGCTGATATATAGGCTAAAATTTCTTTGATCCAGCAGATTAAAAAAAATGTGCTGTATTTTTGATTCGTTAATGCATAGTGTCTTTCTATTGGATCTCCCAAAGTCAGAAAGTATCCCAAGGGTGAGCTTCCTGTTGTGTCTGTTTGGACTTTTAGATTTTCTCTTATTAAACTAAATTAAAAATAAATTTCATATAATTCAGATTAACTTTTTTTTTTAGTACTAGGGATTAAACTAAAGGACATTCTACCCCTGAAATATAGCCCAGCCATTTTTATTTTATTTTGATACAATGTTTTAAGTTGCCCAGGCTAGCCTTGAACATGGGATGCTCCTGTCTCAACATCCTGAGCAGTTGGTATTATAAGTGCCTGAATAAATTCCATATAATTCTCAAAGTAGGCTTTCTCTAAGTGCACAGGGATGCAATTTTTTATATATTGTCATTCTCAAGTATTTTTAAGAGTAGTGTAAGTACTATAAGTACAGGTTAGTATACTAAGTATTGCGGAAGGGAAAATATTTAAAGATAAAAGGCCAAGTTAATTAACTATTTCATATAGTTATACAAGTTTTAGAATTTAAATGAGCCGTGTGTATACTATATATTCTGCTCAGCTCTGGCTCCTTCTTGAAATAATTCTGAAAAATCACTTTGCAGTCTTTCCAAGTTTCTATTACCTCCCCCATCTCCCATGTCTAATGTAAAGCTAAACTGTTTATTTAACAATTGTGACTGGATTCAATGGATTAGTATAACTGTGTAAAGCTGATCCAACTATTTCCCTAAGGGTATGTATCACAACATGAACTTTTTGGCAGAGTTGGTATAGAGCTACTGTTTCTAAAGACCATGTTTTTGATATTTAGAGTAATGTAGTTAAAAAATCTTGATATATCAGAGAACAAATTTTTGAAAATTCAACCTGTTCTATTACTGACTGAAATTGACAAAATTAATGATATAAATTTATGTTCATAAAATAGTAAACATATGTAACTCTAATACATTTGTACACTATGCATTTACATATGTAATATGATAGCATTTGGTTTGGCAGTGTTATCTGAATTGGCCTGTTAAAAGATTGAATTGGTTGTTCTCTATGAAATATGTCTCTTTGAATTAATTTAATTGGTTAATTATTGTAGTGCGATGAAAGTTACAGTATGTTTTTGTCCTTTATGTTCAAAGAAGAGACAATGAAATCCCTATTATCAGCTCCTATCCTTCTGTGTTATATTGCAACTTTACAACTTTTTTCTCCACCACACAGATTCCTGGGCATCTCTTTTCTTGTAAATTCTATAGCTGAGGTCAAGATCTAGTTATTATATGCAATGATTTCTTAGTAATCCCCTTAGTAATCACATCCTTTTACTTTTCCAACAAGATCAGTTTTCTGGGATCTTGCTGTTAATCAGGTCAAATGAGTGTATGACTTCTATAAAACTTAAAGAGGACTTGACCACATTAGAGTTTAGGTGCCTCCAATGGCTGTCACGTTGCAGGCAGTTGATATGCTGATGACTGTGTTCTAATGCTTTGGTGATAATGGTGGTAGTGCTATACTACTACCCTTAGAATAATTTATTGAGAATTACTACATTCCAGTTTCTGTATAAGGTGCTGTACATGTATTATCTTATCGAATCACCACCACAATTCTATGAAATAAGTACCATATTCATTCCCATTTTATGAATAAGAAAAATGAGTCTTAAAGAGATTAAGTAGATAAAACACTGCAAGGAGGTCAGACAGCCAGTAAATGGCAGAGTTAGCCTTTGAACTTGAACTTCTTTTAATGAACAGCAATTGTTCCTCCTTATGAAGCTGAAATCCCAGGTGTATGATCTGATATGTTTCTGTTTGTGCCCATGCCATTTCTTTTACATAATATTTATAGAGCATTTTCTATGCTATGGGCACTAATCTGAAAACTACAACATAATAACTCGTCAAGTCCACACAATTTAGGAGCAAGATATGACATTTACATATGATAAAGCTGGCACAGAAGTTAATTAACTTGGGTAATGTCCACTGAGTCACCCTGAAAAGTGCTTACATGCTGACACCTCATTGTCACGAGTTTGCATTCCCCTACGAAGGCAAATTGATTAGTTGTGACTGTCTAATTTCACATTATTTCTACACAGCAAAAATAAGCCAACTCTTCACCTTTGGATGTTGTAACATTATATAAAATCCAAAGATCAAATGCAGATTACATCAAGCATACATAAAAGGCAATGTAGAAATTACATGCAGTGACTTCTTAATTTTAATTTTTTAATTTAAGAAAAAATCATATCTTTGATCAAACTCATGCTGAAGATTGTCTCAGCTAAGGATTTAAAGGTTAGATTATATTTTCTTAAGCTGTTTGTGAAAGTTAGCAGTCTTGAAGTTTTCTAATCTTTTAATTAACTTATTAAATCCTTCTAGCAGAATGTTTCAGTGTTTCTATGCACCTACCCAAAACAGAGCCTTATGAATTTCTTAATATTCATTAAATTAGGCTTATTCCTATGACCCTATATTCTGTATATGATTATATACATATATTCTGATGTAATTTATAGATACCTTCAATCAAAAGAGGAAACTTCAATCTTCTATTTTCACTTTCAGTGTTATCAGTTCCTCCCTAAAAGAATAATATTCATATATATATATATATATATATATATATATACACACACATATATATGTATATATATGTATATATATATATAATTTCTCAACTGATAAAAAACCCCACTGATGCCATGAATTTATATGAGTGACATAAGATACAACCTAAAAATATGAAAGGATTAAGACTTGTTTACAGCCAGGTGTGATGGCACTCTTGTAACTCCAGTACTTGGGATCGCCTCAGCAAGTAGTGAGACTTATCAATCTAGCGAGAACCTGTTTTCAAATAAGAAATAAAATCAGGCTGAGGGGGAGGGGGATAGCTAGAAAATAGAATGTCTCTGGGTTCAAATCCCAGAACCACATATATACGCAAAAAAAACCTTGTTTGATGTGGTCAAATTAAAGACATACCCAGTAACTATTGATAAAAGTTGGCACTTTTGTTTTAAATGAAATCCATTTAGATTTTATTTATTTATTTTGGTGTTGTGTATTGAACTCAGGTCTGTGAGCATGCTAAACGCATGCCCTACCACTGAGCTATGCCCCAGCTATGTTTTAATTAATATGCTAGATGAATACACCTAACCAAAAATCAAGGCTGATTTTTCTTACTGTATCTTTAAAAATATCTTTGATTTTAACCCTGTTACTTTCCTGATTAAGTGTTTCTTCATATAAAAGAATAGAGAATGATAGACTATAGAAATAGTTAATATAGGACATCATCCCTAAAACATTCTCAAGAAAGTTAAATTGTTAAATTGGTAAAAAAAAAGGGAACATAAACATTTATTTTAATCATTTATTCTGATATCTTTGACTCACTGGTCAAAATTTAGTTAGAATTAAGCTTTTAAAAAATTTTTCTAGTTTTTTTCTGAAGCTAAACTTAAACGATAAGTGGTGTTTGTCTGGTGAAATGCTTATTTGATTTTATCAAAAGATTCTGGCTCCTTCAAGAGTTAGGTGTGTGTCCATTTGAAACAATAGGCTACGATTTCAAGACTGAGTAGAGAATAGAGGTCAGGGGCTGATCTCCTTGGAGAATAGGAAAGTATTGGAGAACTTAAAGTGTCAAGGGTTCAAGAGTAACTTTACTGAGAACAAGAGGGTGTATGAATTAAAATGAGAGGAGGTTATTTTGAAAGAAAATGCCTTCAGAATATGGTACTGTATATGGTGGTCTTGCAGAAGATGGCATGATGTATACTAAATGACACATAAAGGGCAGGGGTATGATGGGACAAACATGAAAGGAATCAAGGAAGTGTGATGACCATGTTCCCAAGGGTCACCCAGTGGCTGTGGAAATCACTAAGAAGGATTGTCCAGAGAGGAACATCAGAAACTAAGAGTCACAGCCCACAAGAAATTTAGTAGAGCTTCAATGAAGGGACCCAAGATCCTGAAACGAGTCTGAAAATGGCATGGAGTGTAAGGAAGAGCACTAGATTTTGAAGAATATGGGTAAATTTGTAATTTCCCTCGAAGAGAGTTTAAAAAGTCAGGTAGGATTAATAAGGAGAAGTTGAGTTTCTGACAAATGAATTGATGAAGGATATATTCTTAAATAAATAAAATCCTAAAAACTAAAGAATTATCTGTGATTTGATAATAGAACTAAGCAACGCAGTAGAAATATCTAGAAGAAAGGTGAGTTAGGTGGTGGTGATTCGGCCAAGAATTAAACTAGCCGTGTGTGTGTGTGTGTGTGTGTGTGTGTGTGTGTGTGTGTGTGTTTGAAACCAGGGGCATTTTACCTCCATGCTACACCCTATTTGTGTATGTGTGTGTGTGTGTCTGTGTGTGTCTGTGTGTGTTTGAAACCAGGGGCATTCTACCTCTAAGCTACACCCTATTTGTGTGTGTGTGTGTGTGTGTGTGTGTGTGTGTGTGTTGTGTGTGGTACTGGGGGGCTTTTCTATCTCCAGGCTATACTCCCAGACCTATTTTATACTTTATTTGGAAACAGGGTCTCCCTAAATTGCTGAGAGCCTCACTAAGTAGCTGAGGCTGGCTTCAGACCTGTGGATCCTCCTGTCTCAGCCTCCCAAGTGCTGGGATTATAAGCATGTGCCACCAAGCCCGGTGGCCCGGTGTAGCTATATCCTATTTTGTATTGAGCACTATTTTATTTTTTATTTGGAAACCTACTCTCCTAAGTTGCTGAAGGCCTTGTTAAATTGCTGAGGCTAATCCTGAGCTCATGATCCTTCTGTCTCAGCCTCCCATGTACTGAGATTACAGGCATGTGCTTATACCAGATTAAACTAGTTTTTGATGAACACTACTATTACTTTTCTCTTGGTTACTGGCAGACTCATGATTCAGGAATAAGGAGAAAAGAGCAATGGGGTATAAGCTGGAAAATGACACCGTGGAGAAGGGGCTGTTAAAAGAAGCAATCTAAGCCGGGTGTGGGTGACACACACTTGTAATTCCAGTACTTGAGAGGCTCAGACAGGAGGATTGCAGGTTCTCAGCCAGCCGCAGTAACATGAGGCCCTCTGCAACTTGGTGAGAACCTGTTTCAAAATAAAAATAATAAAATGAGACTGTGAGAGTAGCTCAGAGGTAGAATGTGCCTGGTTTTAATTCCTCAGTATTGCAAAAAAAAAAAAAAAAAAGCCTAAATTCAATTAAGAGAAATCTTGTTAAACTAATAAAAAAACACTAATATTGAAGACGTAGTGAATGCTTAACATTATGCTAAGCTATTTTAATTCATGATGTTATTGAATTTTCTCAGGAAACATTTTAACTACATCTTTAGGATAAGTTAAATGATTTGCTTAATAAAGGACTAATTTGCACCTAGGTTGGTCTCACTCCAGAGTCTCAACTCTGTGTTACTATATTATATGTTTTTACCTCTAAAAAAGCATTATGTGAGGTAATAGCATTATGTCATTTTGCTCCTTGTAACTGTTTATTAGATTTTTTATGGTCTATTGCATCAGATCCAAGTCATTAGTGTCATGCAATGCCCTTCAGGAACAGTACTTTCCTACTGTCAAACTGTTCATCCATAGCTCCACCTTCCCATCCACATGTCAACTATCCACATTTATCTGCAGCTGTAAGTGCCAGAGATCTGACAAAGATTTTATTAAATGTTTGGCTCCAAAAATGAGTGAAAGGCTTGGTTTCCTGAAATCTTGCAATGTAAGCCTCTGTTGCTAAGAAGACTGAAAGCAGGGTGGTTCTGCTGGCCTTTCAAGGCTCTATCAGAAAGCCTGAACACATTACACGATGTCTTTGAGGACAAGGTTCTCATTGCCCATCCTGGCACCAGACGTCTGCCTGAAGATCTTGAGTTGTTATCTGCACAACTGCAGTACGGCTCAACACTGAGTGGTAGGTGGCGGTTGTTCCCATATGCAGCCCATTTAGGAAAGTCAGAGCCGATCTCTTCATCCAGAACTCCCCTGGCTCTTATAAATGTCCAATTAGGCTGTTGATGACCAAAACTAATAGATTCCAATTGCTTTTTCTGACTGAATGGTTGCTTCAGTAGAAGAAATGACCCTAGAATTTCCCACTTGGTCATGCTACATCTTAGATTAGTTTTTGTCCTAATATACAATTTAACTTTTATGTATTATGTTTGCTTATTGTGTCTTTTTATTAATCTAGAACACTTTTAAGTTCATTTATTACATTGATTTTGTGGGATATCAGGACCTTTTTTTGTTGGGGGGATAGAATATTCCACATTTGGGGTCTATTTGATTGGTTCGTAGCATTTTCTGATAGCTTGCTGTTAGGTCTAAAAGCTTGTTTAGATTCAATTTAAACATTTTTTGGGCATTGAATCACATTATTAGAATCTAATAACAGAGGCTGGGCGTGGTGGCGCACACTTGTAATCCCATCTCTTGGGAGGCTGAGACAGTAGGATCAAACAGGTTCAAAGCCAGCCTCAGCTACTTAGTGAGGCTCTCAGCAACTTAGTGAGAACTTGTTTCCAAATAAAGTATAAAGTAGGTCTAGGAGTACAGCCGAGAGGTAGAAAAGTTCCTGGGTTCTATCCCCAGAACCACCACCAAAAATATATATATATATATATATTCTAATAACAGCACATCCTGCAGTGCTGTATTTCTGAGAGGTGATCACTAAGCCCGGCATAGTGGCATACACTTGTAATCCCAGTACCTGGGAGGCTGAGACAGGAGAATCTCAAGTTTTCAGCCAGCTTCAGCTACTAGTGAGGCCCTCTGCAACTTAGTGAGGACCTGTTTCAAAATAAAGAATAATAAAAAAAAAAAGGGCTTGGGCTTTTGCTTGGAGGAAGAATGCCACTGTGTTCAATTCCCAGTACTACAAAAAAAAAAAAAAAAGTGACCACTAGATCTCTTAAATATTAAGGGTTATTTTCCCCATTTCCACTTAGTAAGCTGTGATTGACACTGGTCATTTTGCAAATATTTGGCTCCCCAATATCTCAATTGCAAATGGTTTTAACATTCATTTCTTCAATATATTATCCCTATTCTTTTTTTAAATTATTTTTTGGTGGTACTGGGGTTCCTGGAAGCCCTTCCACCTCCGGGCTACACTCCCAGACCTTTTAATACATTTTTATTTTGGGAAACAGGGTCTCTTAAGCCAGCGCGGCTGGCTTAGAACCTGGGCGATCCTCCTGTCTCTGCCTCCCAAGCGCAGGGATTACAAGCGCGCGCCACCATGCCCAGCCTCAACACATTATTTTTTACAAATTTTGTTTTTCATCTGAATGTTGCTGTCAAAGTGAGAGAACAAGTGAATAAAATAAAAATCTAGGAAGTGTTTTCATGTCTTTCCATTTTCTGTTAACATTCAAATATCTGTCTCAACAAGTGCCTTTTTGTTTGCTGTTTGTTGTTTTTCTTAGTATTTATTAGTATAAGCTTTCAGCAGAGCTTGGGATTTCACCTTCATGATTTATCTGAGCCAGCATCTTACATCTGTCCTCAGCTATGGGATCATTCTTCCTGCTGTTGTTCACATCTATTACCATCTTAATTCACTGAGAACACTCTACAGAACTCATTTATTTCTTCATTTACCCATCATTTTTCTACCTCATTGGAATAATTAGTTATTGCCTAGATAATTACATTTTTAGAGCTTTCAAACTCTCTTAATCCATCTTTCTTTAGAGAAATTCAGAATAGAGAATCAAATCTTTTCCTTTTTATGTGCGGTCTGCCTCAAAAAAATTATACAAAGGAAAATTTATCCATACCTCATATATAACTTACCTATATTTTCAAATGATAATGTTTTCATATATATATATATATATATATGTATATCCCTGGTCATTGGTTTGATTTCTAGTGTGGAAATCTCCTCTCTTCTAACCTCAAAAGAAAATACCAACAAGGTCAAACCTCAACAGGTGTTCTAATGAGTCTTTGTCAGCGTTTGGAGTGGAGGAAGTTTCTCATCACTGCTATAGATTAATCCTATGTCGGCTTTATTGTCTGCTTCTTCTTTCTTTTAGATTTATCCAAATGAACTCTCATCTTTTGTTTTCTCTCATAAGTTGTTACATTTCAATGGGTATGTGACTATTAAAATCTTCTAACTTCCCATTCAATGTGTTTCTGTTTCCTTTCTTGAAGTGATCAAAAATGAATGTTAAAATAGTGAAGAGAAATGCTCTCTATTTTTTTATTTTTTATTTTATTTTATTTTTTTTGGTGGTACTTGGGTTGAACCCAGGGTCTTTTCTACCTCTGGGCTATACTCCCAGACCTATTTTATATTTTATTTGGAAGCAGGGTCTCACTAAGTTGCTGAGAGCCTTACTAAGTAGCTGAGGCTGGCTTTGAACCTGTGTGATCCTCCTGTCTCAGCCTCCCAAGCATGGGGATTACAAGTGTGCACCACCACGCCTGGCAGAAATGCTCTATATATTGCTGTTAATTCTATAATCTGATTGGAAGGCAAATTTGACCATTAAAATGTACTTTATATTAGTGACAACATTCTCAGATGGACTCACGATCGTTTGGAAATACATTTCATTTCCCCAATTCCCTTCTTTCAATATATTAGGACATTATATAACTTAGACCCCCAAATTCCCAAACCTCTTTCCTAACTATTCTCAATGAATAATATTGCTCCTTATTTATCTGAGGGAATTGAAACAATCAAAAGAGATCTTGTGCATGTTCTCAGTACCGTATCTGCCAGTTTATCTCCACCTGTACTTCATTATCTTTTTTTCTTACCACCTTGATGGAACTGTTTCCACGGCAAAGGCAGCCCTTGTCACATGCAATAAACTCCACCCTTTATCATCTGCTCTAGTATTACTCTCTTGAAATCTCTCCCCCTTATTTCTATACAACCATATTAAAATACTTTTCATCTTAAAGAACTCTCCCTAGATGCCACAATCCCTCCCACATACTACCCTAAATTTCTGTTCTCTTAGTATCGAGTCATCTTAAAAGTGTTAGTTTTGCACATGGTCTCTACATCTTTTACTCCTCTTCTCTTTTGAACCAAATCCATCTCCAATGAAATTCTTATCTCTATACTACATTCACTAGCTCATATTAAGCTTTCCAGAGATAATTGTATTGCTAGCTCTATGGTCAGTTTTAGTTTCTCATCTTACTCAACATATAAGCAGCATTTGGTATAGCTCTTTCCTACATATGCAAAAACATGGAAATAAATCCCACTTTCTCACCCTGTAAGAGTCAATTCAAGATGGATCAAAGACTTGGAAATTAGACGAGGGACCTTGAGAATCCTTGAAGAGGGCATAGGTCCAACACTGCAACACATAGGCACAGATAAAAACTTTCTCAACAAGACCCCAAAGGCACAAGAAACTAAAAGGTGAATCAATACATGGGATTGCATGAAACTGAAGAGCTTCTGTACAGCAAAGGAAACAATCAAGAACCTCAACCAAGAACCAACAGAAAGGGAGATGATTTGCTGGGCGTGGTGGTGCACACTTTTAATCCCAGGATTTGTGAGGCTGAGACCGGATGATCACAGTTCACGAACAGTCTCAGCTACTCAGTGAGGCCTTCGGCAACTTAGTGAGACCTTGTTTCAATAAAAAATAGGGCAGGGGATATAGCTCAGAGGTCTAATGTCCCTGGTTTCCATCCCCAGACCTGCGAAAGAAAGAAAGAAAGAAAGAAAGAAAGAAAGAAAGAAAGAAAGAAAGAAAGAAAGAAAGAATTGGAGATTTTTGCCAACTACTCTTCTGATAGAGGACTAATATCTAGAATATGGAGAGAACTCAAGAAACTCAGCACCAAGAAAACAAATAACCCAATCAAAAAAGTGGGCATGTGAACTAATTAGACACTTCAAAAAGGAAGAAATTCAAATGGCCAATAAATGCATAAAAATGTTCAACATCATTAGCAATTAGAGAGATGCAAGTCAAAATTACACTGGAATTTCACCTTACTCCAACTAGAATGTCAATCATTCAAAACAAACAACAACAAATGCCTGCAAGGATGTGGAAATGTGGGAACTCTAATACATTGTTAGTAGGATTGCAAATTAGTGCAACCACTTTGGAAAACAGTATAGAGGATCCTCAGGAGAATGGGAACGTACTTACCATATGATGTAACAATACGACTTCTGGGTATCTACCCAAAAGAAAGGAAATTAAACTACCAAACTAATGCATGTGTATCTATGTTCATAGCTGCACAACTATGGGACCAGCCAAGATGCTCATTCCTTTTCTCATTTTTAAAATTTCATTTGGCTTCCAGAACACTTCTTTCTCTCAGTCCTCTTTCTGCCTCCTTGGGCTGTTTTCTTACAGTCTCTTGTCTCTTTTACCCTTTCCCTCATTTTCCCAGCTTGTGGAAGCCATGGGAATTAGGTGTTTTATCATCTGTCCAGCTATGTCTACTAGGTGAAGTCAGCCTTCACTGGCCAGTTTTATACCTCTAGTCTCTGCTGAATTTGGATGTCACACTTCCACCTTCCTCACTGATATCCATTGGGAACCTTAATAGACTTCTCCAATTGAATGCACCCAGAATTGCACTCTTGATCTGCACACTCCCTCACCCCACCAGTCTGATACACTCAGCCCCTCCTCATCTCATTGAAGGCATTCTCTTCCACAGTTCCCATAAGTTAATCTTGACTCCCTTCATTCCTCACTGCCAAATTATCAGTAATTATGACAGCTCTTCCTTTGCATATATCTAGGCGTGTTTATTACTCCCACTACTATGACCCTTTTCTAACTCCTCATAGATTCTCACTAGGACCTTTGCAACTGTTGAGTGTTGGCATTGTATCTGATCATGCCCCCTTATGGGATGTTCTTCAGGCACAACCAAAAGGTTCCTTTAAAACATAGGCGAGTCCGTTAACAAGATGACACTTTTTTTTTTTTTTTTCAAAAAAAGATGTCAGGGCTTTGCATGTCCAGCAGGGTGACCCCTGTCTGACTCGTTTCCTGTTACCCACCTCTTGGTTCTTCGTTGCTCCTGCCATGTGGCGCTCTTTGTGCTTTGTGCTTCTAGGCATACTATGCTTTATAGACATTCTTCTCCCTGCATGACTTTCTGCTAGCACTTCCTATATCAATCTTTCCCCCTTTGTTCTACTTTGTTTTTCTTCCCATTCCTTACTAATACCTGAACAAAAATTATATATTCATTTTTTGGTAGTCTCCCCCAACAAGTTTCATAGGGAAGAAGCTGTGTTCCATTTATTGTCATGTCCCCAGGGGCCTTTAAAAGTACATGGCAGCCAGGCATGGTGGTGCACACTTGTGATCCCAGCGCTCGGGAGGCTGAGACAGGAGGATTGTGGTTCGCAGACAGCCTCAGCTACTTTGTGAGGCCCTTTGCAACTCAGTGAGACCCTGTTTCAAAATAAAGAATAAGAAATAGGGTTGGGGTGTAGCTCGGAGGTAGAATGCCCCTGGGTTCCATCCCTAGTACTGCAAAATAAAAAAAAAAGTACATGGTAGCCACGTGTGGTGGTGCATGCCTGTAATCCCAGTATTAGGGAGACTGAGACAGAGGGATGGCCGGTTCAAGCCCAACCTGAGCAATTTAGCAAGATTCTTGGCAACTTAGTGCGACCTTGTTTCAAAATAATAAAATGAGGTTCTGGGTATAGCTCAGTGGTAGAATTCCTCTGGGTTCAAAACCCAGTAACGCTGGGCGTGGTGGTGCACACTTGTAATCCCAGCATTTGGGAGGCTGAGGCCAGAGGATTGTGGTTCGCAGACAGCCTCAGGTAC